>NW_022103913.1:7087395-7094963 GCF_000313985.2 Echinops telfairi
CAAGAACACTTTGGTCTAATAACCTGGCATTCTGTGATGCTCATCTTCCTGACACAATTGCTGAAGACAAAGTGGGTGCAGACGCAAATGTGGTGATGAAAGCTGATAGTGCCCAGCTATTAAAAGATATAGCTTCTGGGGTCTTAAAGGCTTAAAATTAAACAAGTGACCATCTCCCAGGGAAGCAACAAAGCCCACATGGAAGAAGCACACCAGCCTGTGTGCTCATGACGTGTCGACGGGATCAGGCATCAGTCATCAGAAGACCCCAAACAAACAAGTATATTGATACAAACAATTAGTGGTGGAGTGGAGACCTAAAGCCCATCTGTAGACAATTGGACATCCCCTCAGTGAAGGGTCACAAAGAAGGAATGAGTCAGCCAGGGTGCACCATAGCACTGATGAAACACACAACATTCCTCCAGTTCTTTAATGGTTCCTCTGCCCCACCCCACCCCCATCCCCAACTATCATGACTCCAGTCTACCTTAGAAATCTGGCTAGATCGGAGCATGTACACTCGGACAGATAAGCTCACTCGGCACCTGGAATCCAGGACAGATAAACCACTCAGGAACAGCAATGGGAGCTAGTGATACAATGAGGGTAGGGAGAAGATGGGGTGAGAATGGGGAGAAATGGGGAACCGATTGCAGCAATCAATGTATAACCTCTTTACCACCACCCCCACCCCCGGGGCAAGGGGTTGATGAACAACAGAAGCATGGGTAAAAGGAGACCGTGGACGGCAAAAGATATGAAAATAATAATTTATATTTTATAAGGGTTCATGAGGGTGGATGGGTGGGGAGAGAGGGGAAATAGAGGAACTGATACCAAGGGCTCAAGTAGATGGCAACATATGTACAAATGTGTTTGATACAATTGATGTATGGATTATTATACGAGCTGTAAAGGCCCCCAATAAAAAGATTTTTTTAATTTAAAAGAAAGAAAAATTGTGCACTTCCCAAGATTAAATTGTGTTTGCCGCCCCTCAAAAAAAAGAAAGAAATTGACATATATTGCACTGGCCAAATCTGTTGTACAAGACCTCTTTAATGTGTTAAAACAAAGATGTCATTTTGAAGTCAATCGTGTGCCTGATGCAAGCCATGGTATCTTCCATCGCCTCCTGCTATATGAGAGCTGGATGAAAAATAAGAAAGACAAAAGAAAAATGATTGCATCGGATTATATTTTTTGCAAAAATATTGAGTACATCATGGACTGCCAGAAGAACAAATCTGTCTTGGGAACAGTACTGCCAGAGTACTGCTTAGAAGTGAGGATGGTGAGATTTATCTTACACACTCTGATAATGTGATCGGGCCGAGCCCCTCCCCAGAGAAGCAGATCATGCTGATAAAGGACAGGGCCAGTGGAAACAAAGACCCTCAGCACGTCGGACTGACATCGTGGCTGCAACACTGGCCTCAAAACAGCAAAAATGTGAGGAGGTTGCAAAATTAAACAGTGATTCCTTCTGTTGTCCGTAGGGTTGCATACATGAACGATACCTAACAACAACCTCATTTAATTTTTAATACTTTATAAATTTCACATATTATACCTACTTTATAAATAACCTATTACAGCCCAGAGATACAACCTTATTTTCCTACATAACTGTATCATAGTGCGTAGCTGGGCAGATGGACCAGGAAGAAAGGCCTGGCAATATGGATCAAGACAGTTCAACCGACCACCTATCGCAGTCGTGGCCCAGGGCTAAGCCCCAGGTTCTTCTATGGTGCATGGGCTTTGCATCAACATTAAGTCAGAGGCTGACTCTCTATCCACCGCAGTTAACAGCAGTAACAAAGAACACCCAAACCAGGATTCAACCATAGAGACCAAGTAAAGGAAGGCTTGCAAAGAAGAGGAAGTGATGAAGTATGCAAATGCTGCTGAGAGAATATGAAGATGGCTGAGGACCCATCATTAGATTTGGCAACTCGATGCTGATGATCTTCCAAGAGTGATTTAATAAAGTAAAGGAGACAAACACTTCTGCAAAAATAAAAAGGAAAGTATGGAAGTCAAGATGATGACTATAACAACGATGAGAAATACAACTTTCCTCTGGTTCCTAAATGCTTCCTCCCCGCTCCCACTATCATGATACGAATTCTACCTTGCAAGTCTGGCTAGACCAGAGGATGACACTGGTACAGATAGGAACTGGAAATACAGGGAATCCAGGGCGGATGAGCCCTTCAGGACCAGTGGAGTGAGTGGCGAAACAGGGAGCGTAGAGGGAGAGTGGGTAGGAAAGAGGGAACCGATTACAAGGAACTATATGTGACCTCCTCCTTGGGGGATGGACAACAGAAAAGTGGGTGAAGGGAGACGTCGGACAGGGCAAGATATGACAAAATAACAATTTATAAACTATCAAGGGCATATGAAGGAGGGGGGAGTGGGGAGGGAGGGGAAAAATGAGGACCTAATACCGGGGGTTTAAGTGGAGAGGAAATGTTTTGAGAATGATGAGGGCAATGAATGTACAAATGCGCTTTACACAATTGATGTGTGTATGGATTGTGATAAGAGTTGTATGAGCCCCTAATAAAATGATTTTTTTTAAAAGACTAAAAAAAATAAAAAAATAAACTATTTCAAAAATGAGCTGACACCAGGGGCTCAAGTGGAAAGTGGGTGTCGTAAGAATGATGAAGTCAACATATGTACTAAAGTGCTGGACACTGATGACGTATGTACAGATTGTGATGAGTTGTATGAGCCCCTAATAAAATGATTATTTATAAAAATGTTTTAAAAGATCTGTGATGTAATATCCCCAAGCATTTCTGCAAAGAAATAGGGCAGTAGAGAGGAATATAGAGTCCAGGAAGATTTTATATTTAAAATTGGAGATAATTACAGCTTGCTTGCATGATAAGGAGAATGAGTTCATAGAGAAGGAAAAGAAGTTACAGGAAGAGAAAGTGGAAAACCATAGGACAACAACTCCTAGCTTTAGGGAAGCCAGTTGAGAGTTGGCCTTCGATGGAAGTAGGGGTTTGTTTCCACTGTTATAAGCTGAGCACTTGTACATAAGTGTATGCAGATTGTTGGATGTGCTAGTGAAGGTTGAGGATACTTGCCGCTTATTAGACTTTTCTCAGCAGAAGAGTCAAGGTTATAAGGTGAGAGTAAGGAGATGCTAAATTTTTAAGAAAAGAGGAGTATGAAATGCACAATTCTTCATTTATTGACTTTCTTATTCACTGACAATTCGCATGTATGACTATAGCAAAAAAATCTGACTTTCATATTAACAATATACATCTGAGTGAATGAATTCTGAGGTGCAAGTTGAGAGTAACTTTGGCTATGTGTCAACTTGCCTGGGCCGTGATTCTCAGTGATTTGGCAGTTATGAAACAATGTAATTTGGCAGTTATTTAATGATGTGATTTGGCAGATCTATGATAATGTAGTCACCCTCCATTTGGGTATCTAGTACGGTCATTCACCATCTTCTCATAATGTCAATTTTCACAACATGACCCATCTTAACTTCAGAACATATGATAATGATAAATGAAGAGTGGATGTAGTGGTCCAAAGCTTGGAACCAACTTGAGATCGGAGGTAACACATTTAAAATGAGAAGTGATGGTTTGCTCCAGCTATGTCTAGCTTCTCAGGTGCAGGAATAGAACGGATATAAAATTGGGGTTAACCAACATATTAGATTTGCTCCAGGAGAGTACAATGGAGGGAAGTAGAATTAAGAGTGTACAAGAGGAAGCAGAAAACTATAGCTATAAAGTCATGGAAACTTTTTGTGATAGTTAGATGATTTTATGCCAACTAGACACTCCTGGCTAGGGGTGCAGTCAAACTTGTCAATCAGGTCACAGCCTGATACTGTGTCCTTGGTGGTATGGCTTCCCATAAGGAGAACCCTCAGAACTTCTTCTCCCTCCCTCCCTTCACCTCTTTGCTGAAGGCCACTCTGAGAGCTGCCAAAGCCTTTCCATATTTCCACATGGATCCACATGATTTGGTACCCACTGACCCACGGTCTTCCAGCATTTTGCATCATTGCATGTGGCTGTCTGACTCTGAAGAGGGTTTTATAGACTAGTAGCTTACTTATGACCTTGAATTGGACTGTGCTGGGATGCTTTCTTGATATATAATTACTTCTTGATATAAAGCACTTTCTTAAACATACATGTCAGTGGAGTTTTTTCTCTAGTCAACTTGACTTAGCACACCTCTATTAAATGAAAATATCAAAAAGTAATCACTTTTAACACATCCTCCAACCAGGTCTGTACACTTAGAAGGTGGGGTTTCTATTTCTCAAGCCTTCGCCCAAAGAACCTGTGCTCTTTCATTTGCACCATGTCAAAAATGGCATATTTGGCATCTTTGAGAGACTCAAATTGTGTTCCTTTTCAATGTTCTTTGAGTTTGGGGAACAAAGAATTCTGAAAGGACAAGATCAGAGCTGGCAGGTAGATGAGGTTAGATTTCCCAAAGAAATTCTTGTAAGACAGCTCTTGCTGCTCTCAAAGAATGGGCAAGCACATGGTCATTTGGGGGCAGGGTGGTGGTAGTGGAAATCTTCAGTGCAACTTCCCTGCCGTCGCATCACTAACGCAGTTTTCAATTTTCTAACACTTATCTTCAAAATAAGTCCCCCTAATTGTCCTTTAGGAAATCTATTAAAATCACCCCCTGTGAAGTGGATGGACTTTGGGCCTCTGCTCAAACCCTCGGCGCAAGGACACTTTGTTCTAACAAACTGGCATTCTGTGATGCTCACCCTCCTGACATGATCACTGAAGACAAAATGGGTGCACAAGCAAATGTGGTGAAGAAAGCAGATGGTGCCCAGTTACCAAAAGATATAGCATCTGGGCTCTCAAAGGCTTGAAGTTAAACAAGCGGCCATTTAGCAAGAAGCAACAAGCCTGCACGGAAGGAGCACACCAGGCTGTGCAATCATGAGATGTCTACAGGATTGGGTAACAGGCATCAGAAGATCCTGAACAAACAAACAAACATATAAAAACATATTGTTCAGAATGAAAGGGGTCAGAGCAGAGAGCCAAAACCCATCTGTAGACAGTGGGGCATCCCCTCACAGAAGAGTTGCAAGGAAGGGATAAGTCAGCCAGGGTGAAATATAGCACCAATGAAACACACAATACCCTTCTGGTTCCTTGAGGCTTCCTCACCCCCCACTATCATGACCCCAATCCTTCCTTTCACTGAGGGTTAGGTCAGAGCATGTACAAATACAGATAAGATCCCAAGACACACAGAATCCAGGTAAGATAAAGCCCTCAGGAGCAGAAATGGGAGTAGGGAAACCAGGATGATAAGGAGAAGGTGGGGAGAAGGGCGGGGAAGAAACTGCTGGGAAAGGGAAACAGTGGTTGGTGCAAGATGTGAAAATAATAATAGTTTATAATTTATTAAGGGGTCATGAGGGTGGGAGGCGGGGAGGGAGAGTAAAAAGATGAGCTGATACTAAGGGCTCAAATTGAATGTAAATGGTTAGAAAATGATGATGGCAACATATGTACAAATGTGCTTGACAGAATTGATGCATGGATTATTATAAGAGCTGTAAGAGTCCCCAATAAGATAATCTTTTAAAAAGTGCCCCCTGTGGAGACCAAGGGGGAAAATTGTTTCCATGATTTTCTGAGCTGACCACTCTGCCTTGAATTTAATAAATCCAGCATCGCCAACTCAGCAGTCCTTTTTCATTGAACCTTGCTTTTGAAATCTCCCTAATGAGGCTAAAACAAATGCATGACTCAGAGAACCATGACTCGACCACCCACTGGTTGCAGAAGCATGTTTAAACATGTTTTGTTTGGAAGAGACCCATTCATGTATGAATTGTGACCCTGGTAGCAATAATTTCTGACTCACTCTCATGTATAAGAGAGTGAATATAGAGATGAAATACAGCTGGAAAATAAGAGGAACAGGGCCATGTTAGAGATTCCAAACATTCAAATAAATAAAGTAAAGGCACTAGAGGAAGTGAGTTAGAAAGATGGTGATGGTCAGAATTTGGGTCGCCTAATGTTGAGCCTGTGGAGTTTCAGTCATAATAATGAGCAAGTCTTTGGCTTGATCCTGGAGGAGAGTGAACAAGGCAGACTGGAGGAGAACATCATTGGAAGTTAGACCTAACAACCAAGAAGTCAGAAACGTAAATAATCTCTTTGCATGCCAAAGTTACTAAAAATGATAGCCAAGGTAGTAGATGAGAGAAACACATGAGCAGATATTAAAATCTTTGATGACTGATAACTGAAGTCACGTGTATAATATAATGATATGCACATCAAAGACACAGGGCTGAAAGCTTGTTTAAGGTGAAGGAAGAAATAATCATCAGAAAAGAATAATAAAGAGAAAAGTATAATATAGAGCAAGAAAGACCTCTACCTCAAATTTAAGTCTTGAAGGAGAAAAGATAGTTCCCATTTGAGAGTGTTAGGCAGGGTTCTCTAGGGAAAGAAAACCAGGACACTAATAATTTTGTATATAGTTAGATAGATAGATAAATAGATAGATAGATAGATAGATAACATAGGAAATAAACAGTTAACTAATCTATAGAGCAGTACAAATGGCTCAGTGCTACTCATTCCTGTGAGACAGCTAGTACACCAGCAGTCCTTCAAATCTTGAGGGCCGCCGGGTAGTTCTCGGTGGAACAATTCAGGCTGTCCAGCCACAGGCAGCAAACAGCAAGCAGGTCACCAACATCCAGCCAGATGACAGGGTCCGACAGTCCCCAGCTCAAGAGATGTACCTTCCAGTAGCATGGCAAAGCAGGTCTTAAAAGAACCTCAAGTGACAGTGGCACAGTCCACAGGTAGGTGTCCCACAGATAGTGTAGCTTGCAAATGGAGGCACAAAACAAGCAAGGCAGCTGCACCCTCATCCTATGATCAAAGAGAGAGAGTGAGGTGAGGCTCGCGGAGCTATTTATCTCTCCGCCCTTCAACCAATCTCATATGTGTTCATTGACCATGTTGGCACAACAAACCTACCTATCACAATCCACCCCTTGCCAACTTGGCACCTGTACACAATCCCTTAGCTATATATAATTTCCAGACATTAATGAAATCACACTTATACTTGACATCAAACACCTATCATATATATAAATGAAAACACACTGAGTCTAATTGTATCTGATATACATGAACAAAGAAAAGATATTCAATAAGCACATATAGAGAAAATACACTGACAGTCACACCTCACTTTTGAAACTGATCACATCGTCGTAACTGATAGGTAGAACTACCTTCTTCTACCCATTCTGTATTACCTTTGCCCTCAGCAAGCACCTCAGCTGGCTGCAGTTTTTTGCCTGGTAGGGTGACCCAGATCTTCATTCCTGAGAGGTCTGGGTCATTATATTCCTGTCAGTATTGGGTTGCTGTAACTTGCCATTTACTTTAATCACAGGGCATGGTAGCACTAAGAGTCGGCCTATGGGATCTCCTGGATTCCAGACATATTCTTCTTTACCTCCATTATGTAACACCAGTCCAATTTCTCCT
>NW_022103913.1:7095859-7115974 GCF_000313985.2 Echinops telfairi
CATAACCTCCATCCCTGCCACCATGTCCACTTTGTTCATGTGCCCATTGGGCGATAACAGGAGTGGCAGAGGAAAGAGGAGGGCCAGTCTCCACAGTACCTGTCATCTTATCCACTTGATTATTAAAGTCCTCCTCTTCAGAGGTAACCATTTGGTGAGCATTCACATGAGACACGATTACCTTTACTTTCTTGGCCCATTCAGAGAGGTCTATCCACATACCTCTTCCCCACAGCTCCTTGTCACCAATCTTCCAATCATGTTCCTTCCAATACCCTGATCATCCAGCCAAGTCATTAGCTCCAGCCCATGAATCAATATATAGTCTCACATCTGGCCATTTCTCCTTGCAGGCAAACTGAATGGCCAGGTGCACTGCTCGAAGTTCTGTCCATTGGAAGGATTTCCCTTCACCACTGTCCTTTAGGGAGATCCCAGAAAAGGACTGTAGTGCTGCTGCTGTCCACTTACGAGTGGCACCTGCATATCATGCAGAGCCATCCGTAAACCAAGCATGACTTTTTTGGTCTTCAGTTAAAGTATGGTAAGGAACTCCGCAGGAAGCCATAGGTGCAGACTGGGAGAAAGAAGGTAATGTGACAGGAGTGGAGACTGTGGGCATTTGGGCCACTTCTTCATGCAGCTTACTTGTCCCTTCAGGTCCTGCTTTGGCCCGATCTCGTATATACCACTTCCATTTAACAATGGAATGTTGCTGCGCATGTCCAACTTTATGACCCTGTGGGTCAGACAATACCCAGTTCATGATGGGCAGCTCAGGCCTCGTGGTAACTTGGTGGCCCATGGGGAGCCATTCAGTCTCCACCAAGGCTCACTAACATGCCAACAGCTGTTTTTCAAAGGAGGAGGAGTTGTCTGCAGAAGATGACAAAATTTTACTCCCAAATCCCACATCGGTAGGCAACTGGACACCCCCTCGCTGAAGGGTTGAAGGGAGGAGATGAGCCTATCAGGGTGCAGGCTAGCAACGATGAAACATATAACTTTCCTCTAGTTCTTAAATGCTTCCTCCCCCCCCCCCCACCATTATCATGATCCCAATTCTACCTTACAAATCTGGCTAGACCAGAGGATGTACATTGGTACAGATAGCAACTGGAAATACAGGGAATCCAGGACAGATGACTCCTTCAGGACCAGTGGTGAAAGGGGTGAGGCCTGGAGGGTGAAAGGAATGTGGGGTGTAAAGGGGGAACTGATGACAAGAATCTAGGTATTGCCTCCTTCCTGGGGGAGGGACAGCAGAGAAGAGGGTAGAGGCAGACGTCAGACAGTGTAACTTATGAAAAAAACTATAATAAGTTGTTAATTATGAAGGATTCATGAGGGAGAGGGGTTGGGGAGGGAGGGGGAAAATGAGCAACTGATATTAAGGGCTGAGGTGGAGAGCAAATGTTTTGAGAATGATGAGGGCAGCGAATGTACATATGTGCTTGACACAATGGATGGATATATGGATTGTGATGAAAATTGTACAAGCCCCCAGTAAAATAATTTTTTAAAATTTCCAATGGTGTAAGCTGTGATTCACCAATAGGGGTCTGCCAAAGACCCCACACTGCATCTTTATCTACAACTGACACCTCTAGCACCATTGGGTCAGCTGGATCATATGGTCCCAGTGGCAAAGCAGCTTGCACGGCAGCCTGAACCTGTTGCAGAGCCTTTTCTTGTTCTGGGCCCCACTCAAAATTGGAGGCTTTTCTGTTACTTGATTAATAGGTCAAAGTAGAACACCCAAGTGAGGGATATGTTGCCTCCAAAATCTGAAGAGGCCCACTAGGCGTTGTGCATCCTGTTTAGTTGTTGGGGTGGGGGTGGGGGGAATATGCAGTAGCTTATTCTTCACGTTAGTAGGAATATCTCGACATGCCCCACACCACTGGACCCCTAGAAATATTACTGAGGTGGAGGGTGCTTGAATCTTCGTTGGGTTAATTCCCAACCTCTTTTACACAGATGTTGTACCAGTGAATGTAGAGTCTTTGATACGTCCTCCTTAGTGGGTCCAATCAACATAATGTCATCAATAAAATGGACCAGTGTGACATTTGGGGAATAGACAGGTGATTGGGTCCCTTCAGACTAAATTATGGCACAGGGTGGAAGAGTTGATGTACCTCTTGGGGAGAGTTGTGAAAGTGTATTGTTGCCCCTGCCAGCTGAAGGCAAACTGCTTCTGGTCCTTCGAGACTGGTATTGAGAAGAAGGCATTAGCCAGATCAATAGCTGCATACCAAGTACCAGGAGAAGTATTAATTTGCTCACGCAATGAAATCACATCTGGAACGGCAACTGCAATCGGAGTAACCACCTGGTTAAGTTTACGATAATCCACTGTCATTCTCCAGGATCCATCTGTCTTCTTTACAGGCCAAATAGGTGCGTTAAACAGGGATGTGGTAGGCATCACCATCGCTGCATCTTTCCAGTCTTTGATGGTGGCACTGATCTCTGCAATCCCTCCAGGAATGCGGTATTGCTTTTGGTTTACTATTTTCCTAGGCAATGGCAGTTCTAATGGTGTCCACTTGGCCTTTCCTACCATGATAGCCCTTATTCCACATTTCAGGGATCCAATATGGGGGTTCTGTCAGTTACAAAGTATGTCTATTCCAATGATGCATTCTGGAACTGGGGAGATAACCACAGGATGGGTCCGGGGAGCCCACTGGACCCACAGTGAGGTATACCTGAGCTAAAACTCCATTGATAACTTGACCTCTATAAGCCCCCATTCTGACTGGTGGGCCTTCGAAACACTGGGTTTCCTGGAACGAGTGTCAGTTCTGAGCCAGTGTCCAGTAATCCCTGGAAAGTTTGATTATTTCCTTTTCCCCAATGAAAGGCTGCAGGTCCCTTTGGGGAAAGCTAGAAGAAAGACTAACAGAATAAACCTTCGGTGATGTAGCAGGTCCTCCTTCAAAGGGACCCGGCCTTCCCCTCATTCAAGGGGTTGTGGGTCTGTAAACTGGCTCAGGTCTGGGAATTGATTGAGTGATCGTGACTGTCTATTCTGCTGTTAACCTGATCTAGCATTCTTCTGCCTGTATAGATCACATAAATATTTAGTAGGTTTCCCATCTATTTCATTCCTAGGGACACCGTGGCTAAGTAGCCAATGCCATAATTCCACACGAGACAGGTTGCTTTGATTACTACGGAAACCTTGTTGTCTATTATAACCACGCCCACCCTATCTCTGTTGATTCAGTGCTGACACCTGCCCTCTACCAGCACGGGGACCAATCAGCCCCATTGTGGGCAAATGTCGGAGTTTGCTTAGGGACACTCCCTAAGTGCCCACTATTAATCCTGGTGCACATAAAATAGCAATTACAGGAGTCTTCAGAGATGCTGGGGCCCACTTCACAAACTTGTTCCTTATGGTTGTGGTGAAAGGTATGTCTTCAGAATGGCCCCTTTTGGGGTCTATGGGAATGTCCTGGTAGATCCATTCCAACATACCAATTTCTCTAAGCTTTTGGATGCCTTCCTCTACAGTGTACCAAGGTAGGTCAGGTACTTCAAATTGGTCTAATCTAGGCCATCTGGCAGTCCATGCTTCAGCGAACCAACCAAATAAGGAATTAGATCCTCTCTTTGCCTCTCTCACTGAGACACTGAAAGAAGAATCTGTGCTTAGGGGTCCCACATCCACGAATTCAGACTGGTCTAATATTACATTTCTTGCACCAGTATCCTACACCCTTAGTAACCATTCCCAGCGATATTCCCCAGGCTTCTGCTTGTACACATTCGAAAGCTTGAGCAGTTCTTTGTGAGCATAACATGCTTCTTCTCGGGTAATCATCTCAACGTCACCTTAAGGAGCTTTCTGAGCCTTAATTCTAATCACAGGTCTAGAGGAAAGAATGGGTGGTGAGGGTGTTTCCCGGGTGCTCTCAGCAATATTTTGTAAGGCATCTCCCTCAGGCAATGCTACCAATGCAGCCCCACCTGGCATTTCAGTTTGAATAGTTTGGCTAATCTGCTCAGGTGTGGCCTGTTCTATTGACAGTGGATTAATACCTTCAGCTGAGAGGGTGGATCTATTGTTTTTAGGGGCTCAATATCTTCCCTTCTGGATCATCTGCCCAGATGTTCCCATCCCATGTTTCAGGGTCCCCACTTTTTCCTATCAATGCCCTCACTTGCTATCAGACACTGCTCTAGATCTGCAAGTCAGCTGACGTTGTAGTTCAGCCACTCACACAATGAAACTCTGGACCTGGTTCTCAGCAATGTCAGCTCTATTACTAGAGGAGAGAAGGTTCTCCTTTGTAGCACCGGTGGGAGCTTTTAAGTCTATAAGTCGGCACCTGAGGCCCTGAGACCGTCTCTCTCCTTAATCACACTTCCCATTGTAAGGAGGACCAGCCAACCAGCTTCCCTATACTTGCTGTCCTGACAAAACTCCTGGAAAATATCAAACATATGATCACTCAGAGCCTCTCCTTTGACCAGCACCTCATCTGTCGGTGGTGCTACTGTAGGTATTAGCTTTGCTATTTCACACCATGAATTAGTAAGAATGGCAGACTTATCCAAGCCGTTAGGTGTAGAAATAGCATTATTAATGCTGTTAAGACTAATCAGGCTGGAGAGCCAATTTAAGAAGCCCATATTTATGATTTTATTTCTCTAGAAGCACTCCTGGTACCAATGTGTTAGACTGGGTTCTCTAGAGAAACAAAACCAGGACACTAATAATTTTGCATATATTTATATAGATAGATAAATAAGAAGTAAACAGTTAACTAATCTATAGAGCAGTACAAATGGCTCAGTGCTACTCACTCCCATGAGACAGCTGGTACACCAGCAGTCCTTCCAGTCTTGAGGGCTGCAGGGTCGTCCTCCGTGGAGCAATTCAGGCTATCCGGCCACAGGCAGCAAACTGGCAAGCAGGTCACCAACATTCAGCCAGATGACAGGGTCCGACAGTCCCCAGCTCAAGAGACGTACCTTCCAGTAGCGTGGCGAAGCAGGTCTTGAAGGAACCTCAAGTAACCACAACACAGTCCATGGGTAGGTGTCCCACAGATAGTGTAGCTTGCAAATGGAGGCACAAAACAAGCAAGGCAGCTGCACACTCATCCTATGATCAAAGAGCAAGAGAGAAAGAGGCGAGGCTCATCGAGCTATTTATCTCTCTTCCCTTCAACCAATCTCACATGTGTTCATAGGCCATGTTGGCACAGCAAGCCTACCTATCACAACTGCAGAGAAAGCCATGTCCTTAGCAGAAAATTAGGTTTCAGTTGGATCAAGAATGTGGAAAGATCATTCAAAAAAGAGGTACATGCATTACAGATATCAATGGCAAAAGACACAAGAAAAGATTGTGGAGGTGGTCAATAAAGAACATGAACCACAGCAATCCACAGTGATGGAAGGCCTACTGAAATCAATCTTGATTGTCCCTGATCCTGCTGGATCGTTGGTTCAATTTAAGGTGTACTGAACCTGAGGTGTACTGAACCATAGGATATCCAGGATATTGATATTCATTTGGATATAGGATCTACTGGACCAGCTGGAGATACAGGCCTGGGAGATCCCCACCTATGGATGGTCTTTGAAGCTATAGAGATCCATGAGCTGTCCAAGGTCAGGATATTGTGAGATGAGAAGAGAAGTTGGAACAGAATTCCAAAGAAAGCCAATATTGAGAATGGCTGAAATTGAAAGCAACACAGGAGACAGAAGGAGGATCCAAGGGGGATAGAAGAACACTGATACAGTTAAAGTTTATTGTGCCAATCTGGCCGATAAATACATGTGGGATTAATTGAAGGCGGAGAGATACATGGCTTGGTGAGTCTCGTCTTTCTAGTTCTCGGGTCTCTTGCTTTCTGATGGTCGGACCAGGGTGCAGCTGCCTTAGCAGTTCCCTGCTTCAGCTGGTCAGGCTCACTTCCTGCAAGACATCGCTGAGGAGAAGCCACATGGACCTACCCCGATGCAGCCCTGGGTGCTGGAGCAGCCATGTGGAGACCCCTGCCAATGCTGAGATGCTTACACACTCACTGATTCGGCTTTCCTTCTGCAGTTGGCATCGAGTGTGTGTTGTGAGATGGAAGAGGACTTTGGGGATTGGTGTCAGACATATGGGTTAATGTTGGACTTGTGGGCTTGGGCAGCACTGGGTTGGGATGTTTTCTTGATGTGCACTTAACCTTTATATAAAATTCTCTCTTATACATGAGTTTCTGTGGATTTGTTTCTCTAAAGTACCCAGACAAACACTGAAAAGGATGGGGTATTGGATGCTGAGAGAAGACCATGTCAATTGCAGCAGAGAGATCAGCTAAGGTAAGGACTCAAAACTTTCCACTGAATTTAGCAAGGGAGAGTCAATAGTGACTGTGTGTCTTATGCTGGATTGACTAGTGAAACAAATCCAGTGACACTCATATATGTGTAAGAGAGAGTTTGATAGCAAGAATTAATTATGCATCAATAAAACATCCCAGCCCAGTCCAAATCAAGCTCATAAGTCCAATACTAGTCCATAAGTCCCTCTTCAGTGTCACAAAGGCACATGCAACGGTGCAGAGTGCAGGAGCAGCACAGGCCTGTGGGTGGCAAGTCTTGTGTTTCCAATGGCAGTGGCTGTGTCTCCAGGGCTCCTGCAGGTCTCACTGTGGCTTGTCAACAGGAAGGTAAAGGAAGAGAGAGGGGGGAGGTTCCCTGGACCCTCTTTTTGAGAAGGTCATGCCCACAAGGAAACACCATCAGGCTCTGACTGATTCACAGGCTAGACCTAACTCTTCACCTTTATATCTTCAAGTTGACATGAAATTATGTATCTACTGCACCTTGGCTAGTGCCATAGCAGCTGTTCATGGGGCAGCAGTGTACTGAACTGTGAGCAGGGAGAGTAAAGAAACCCATCCTCCCTTGGTTGCTTCCTGGCTGCAGCACCTTAAGCAACATACTGGGCCTCTCTAGTCTCCCATTCTTCAAGCTGTAAATTGTATATTAGGGTTATTTTAATGAAGTAAAGTTAGGTGAAAATATAGTTTGCTTGACAAGTAATCGGTGGGCAGTAAAAGGTGATCATGGTAAATATGGCAGGTACTGTTAAGAATGTGGAGGTGTGACAAATAAGATTGGAATGAGAAAGGGGTGTGGAGTTGTTAGATTTATTTATTTTTAACATTGAATAGATTCACTGGAGCCTGTTTAGAGATTGAAAATATAACTGCAGCAAGTGAAGCAAACTGTCCCTTGTTGAAATGTGAGCCCCCGACCTTGGCAGTATCCGCTCCTATTACAAGGAGCAGAATGGCCTTGAAAGCCTCACGTGTGTATGGAGAAGCCACCAGGGTTCTCAGAAAGCGGGGCTGCTCAGAAACCTCAGGAAATGCCATCACAGCTGCAATAGCCCTTATCACGCCAGCTATAATCTGCTCTCTGGAATGAAATGTTGTTGATTATAACAGGCAGGCTAGGATTTTCTGATTTGTGCCACAATATCTCTCTAGAAAGAAGATAGATTGTCATGCATTGAATTCCTAATCCAATGCCTAATTTTGTTCAAGGTACTGTAAATCTTGATGTATTACCTGAAGGGAAACCTTCGATTTCTGAAAAATGAATATTATAGAGTATTCTGTGACCCAAAGAGACATGTGCAGCGGCCATGAGCTGCACACTATGGATTTATGGCAAATGTATTAAGATGCTGAATACAGCAAACAGCAAATGCTGATCCTGACCAACTGTCACCCTGTGTCCGGTGGCCCCTCACCTTCGCAAACTTGATTTCTGAAAATTTGGGCTAACTCCAGAAATAAAGGAGGTGATGATGCCACGGTTTTCAAAATACCATGCAGAAGGGTTAATTATGGATTTCCGTCTTGCTGGAGTGTTTAAAACGGGAAGCTGATGTTTTAGTCGATCTAAATACAGGCGACCCATGCAAATTTTGTCATATTTCCAGATGTTATCCTCAGAAAAGTAGGTTCACAAAGATGAGTACAAGACAATTTAAGGTGGGTTTCCAAGAAACAAGAATGCCCATGCATTGCAAACTTAACTCAGCACCTTCTCCAGGAAGGACTCCCTGGTAGCCCAAGTACGAAAGGAGGGCCCTCTTTTTTAGGTTCCCACAGCCCCGGTGCTTAAGCTACAAATTCTCATTTACTGAAGGCTAAAGTCTCTCTACAGGAACACCTTCAGTGAGCATCCTTCAGTGGACAAGGTAAACTTGAAGCTACAAGAATTGAGGAAATACCAATGTTCATGCCAACAATTATTTTGATGGAAGGTTAAAACAACAAAGACAAACAAACAAAACCAAAACAGAAGAACATGTTCAGCATATGTTAAACTGAAAAAAACCAACCAAAAAAAATCCCTGAAGAAAAAACTTCAAGCCTCAAGTTGCAATGCTGAAAGATGCCATGGGCAAACGAAGATGGAAAGAATGCACAGTCACTGTGCCAAAAAGAGCTGACTGTCATTCTACCATTTCAGGAGAGAGCACATGAGAAAGAACCAATGGTGCTAACGGAAGAAGTTCAAGCTGCCCTGAACGCATTAGCCAAAAACAAGTATCCAGGAATTGATGGAATACCGGTTGAAATGTTTCACCAAGCGAATGAAGCACTGGAAGCATTCACTCATGTACGCCAGGAAATTCAGAAGACAGCTACTTGGCCAACTGACTCAAAGAGACCCACATTTGTACCAATTCCAAAGAAAAGTGACCCAAGAGAATGCTCAAATTATAGAACAATATTGCTGATATCACATGCAAGTAAAATTCTGCTGAAGATCATGAAACAGTATTGCAGCAATATATTGACAGGGAGATGCCAGTGGTTCAGGATGGATTCAGAAGAGGATGTGGAACAAGGGATATCATTGCTGACATCAGATGGACCTTCAAAGCAGAGAATACAAGAAAGATGTTTACTTGTGTTTTATAGACTATGCAAAGGCAACTGTGCAGATTACTAAAAATAGCTATGGATAACCTTGAGAAGAACGGGAATTCCAGAACTCTTAATGGTACTCATGCAGACACTAGAGCAGGGGTTCTCAACCTTCCTAATGCCCCGACCCTTTCATACAGTTCCTCATGTTGTGGTGACCCCCCCAACCATAAAATTATTTTCGTTGCTACTTTATAACTGTTATTTTGCTACTGTTATTTATCCGGTGATCCCTGTGAAAGGGTTGTTCAGCCCCTAAAGGGGTCACGACTCACAGGTTGAGAATCGCTACTCTACATGGATCAACAGGTAGTTGTGTGAACAGAAATAAGGAATACCACATGATTTAAAAACTGGACAAAGGTTAAGAGAGATAATGAACGGGGACCTAAAAGTACCTTTGGGACTTGGAGGTGGTGAATACCAGTCCTAGGGGCCACTGACAGTGTCAGAAGCTGAGGGGGCTGATGAAAGTTGTTATTTACAAACTAAAAGCATAATAGCTTTCTTAAGTATCTATTGTTTGAATATGTACAGTTCTATGATCAATTATGCTTGCTTGAAAAATGCATTACTGCATTTATAGAATATAAACCACAGATAATATAAATAAAGTCATTGGGTATATTTTTCAGCATGAATATTCAATTCACCCAATAAATATGCCATTCAGTCCCTACTGAACCACAAATCTCATCATCGCACTGGACACTGTTGCAAAGTGGGGAGGTACAGAGATGTGTGGACTCCGACTCCTGCCCTTCAGAAGCATCCGCTCCGAGGAAAGGTGAGGTAACTATGGCACATGGCCACAAAGGCCCTGGTGTTGACAAATAGTGGAAACTAGCTAAACTAGCTAAACCTGGCGACAGATATAAACCAAGCAACATTTCTAAAGAAATAGATGTGATTCAAGAAAACCTTGAATAGGGCAAAACGTCTGAGCTCCCTGTAGGGCTGACATAGCGACTCAACTCTCTCTTTCCGCTGCCTTCTGCCCCATTCTCCCCTGTTGGCCAACATTCTCTACTGCATAAGTCACGTGACTGCCTTACAAGATCTTATTTCCACCCACCTCAGACTTGAAATCAATACCTCTCAGGCCACAGAAAATTCTTAGGACATAAAATCTAGTTGGCCCACCTTGGGTCAGGCATCTACTCTTGAACAGTCAACTATTGATGGAGGCTATGTGGAAGTGGGTCTCATGGTATAAAGAGGGGTCCTGGGGGTCTTCCCTGTGACTGTCGGTGGGAGTATGTTGAGAGGGACGGTAAATGCAAAATGGAAAGATACTCTAAATCACACCTTCCTGGCCAAGGTATCTAAAGAGTTTAGACAGCAAGCGATCTGAGCATTAAGAGAGAGATAAAATCACTCGCAGCTGAGGAGCTCTCAGAGACCTCCTTGGATGGGTTTTACATTAGAGCATCGGGGTGACATATTCAGATCTGATGTGGGAATGCATCCTGTACGAGGGGAAAGCATCCATTGGAAAAAGTAGATTGTTAAGGAGAGAAGTGAACATATCTAAGAGTTGTAGCTTTCTCTCTTCAGAAAGGGCTGAAATGTTCTGTTCATGTGTAGGCTGCTAATTTATACAAATAAATTTAAAAGACTAAAACCAAAAAATAAATGACTTTGTAATTTTGACACTAGGTTCTTTACATCATTCCACTGAGTGGGGGAACAAAAGGCTAAAGAACAGTGTTAGCATGAATCAACTTCATGACACCCAACCTAAGACTTCCTGCAGTCGGACTTTCGAAGATGACCCAGCTCCACCTGAGCAATCTGCAGGAGAGCTCTGGGGGGACAGCAGGATCCTAAAACTTGTAGTTGCCCTAGAGCAGCGGTTTCAACCTGTAGGACGCGACCCCTTTGGGAGTTGAACAACCCTTTCACAGGGGTCGCCTAAGACAATCAGAAAACACATATTTCCAATGGTCTTAGGAACCAAGACAACATTCCTTTACCCGTCTCCAGGTGGGTCCGCCCACCTGCAGATGAGTACTTGGTGTGGTGACATCATCACACCAACCCCATCACATACATCCCATACAAATACAGGTGTATGTGACAGGGTTGCTGCCATAATCTGCTTATGCGGACCAATCACACATGTGTAGAAAACAGCTACTGTGTTGAAAGCAGCTACTCTGTTAAAAGCAGATACTGTGTTGAAAGCAGGAGTATTGGAGGTAAAATGATACTTCATGAATTATAATTACTGATCAAATGTAAAATCATCAACTACTGTGAAATATATATATATAGATATAGATATAGATATATATCTGTAGCATGGAAACTTAATCTGGATGCTGATCAGTCCTTTTATATTCAGCTGTGGTTGATGTGAATACTTCCCCCTTGTGATAGTGACAGGTATATAAAAAATACAACACTGGTAAATCATAGGAAACTTTAATGAACCGTATTGATGAAACCATGCCATGTATCATCTTTTGTATTACTAAAGCTATAGTTATATATTATTTTCATTAGCAAACCATCCCATAGCAATGAATCGTGTAGAGAAGAATGTTAAGAAAACAAAATATAGTGAGGATTTTTTTACAGTATTGTTTTACCTCAATAATTACAGCAGGAATTGAGAAACCACACTGTATTATTTGTTGTGAAGTTCTATCAGCCGAATCTATGAAGCTGAACAAACTAAAACGCCATTTTGATAACAAGCATCGAACTTTGCTGGCAAGGATGCCGACTATTTTAGAAGCAGAGCTGATGGACTCAAGAAAGCCAGACTTGACACTGGTGGTACGTACCACAAACAAAAACATAGCAGCCGTTGAAGCTTCGTATTTAGTGGCACTCAGAGTCACCAGAGCTATGAAACCTCACACCATTGCCGAGGATTTACTGTTGCCAGCGGCCAAAGACATTGTTCAAGTTGTGATCGAAGACAAATGTCTTACAAAATTGAGTGCAATTTCCTTATCTAACAACACTGTCCACAGAAAAATAGATGACATGTCTGTTGATATTCTTGATCAGGTGATCCAGGAAATTAAATCTGCTCCACTTCCAATATTGAGCGTCCAGCTTGGTGAATCTACAGACGTTGCAAACTCTTCAGAGTTACTGGTTTACATATTAATGATAGTGACCTTAAAAAATGAGTTTCTTTTTGAAAATCTCTTGAAATGACAACTACTGCATGTGATGTATTTGACACAGTTGGTTCATTTCTGAAAGAGCATAAGATCTCTTGGGAAAAGGTTTGTGGTGTTTGCACAGATGGTGCTCCAGCTATGCTAGGATGTTGATCCGGATTTCAATGTTGGTACTGAATGAGTCACCAAAATTCTTCAGAACTCACTGTATGATTCATCGGCAAATATTAACAATGAAGACACTGCCACAAGAGTTACAAGAAGTAATGAAAAGCTTCATAAGTTCTGTAAAGTCTTGTAAAGATGAGCACTTTAAACAGTCGACTGTTTTCACAACTGTGCAATGAGTTGGATGCACCAAATAATGCTCTGCTATTTCACTCTGAAGTGAGATGGTTGTAGAGAGGAAAGTTTTAAAACATGTTTTTGAGCTTCATGATGAACTCAAAAACTTTTTTTTAATCGGAAAGCAAGACTGCAGTTCGAAGCACTTTTCAGCGATAAAAGTGAACTGCAGAAAACAGCTTACTTTGTTGACATCTTTGCCATCTTGAGTGAGTTAAATTTATCACTGCAAGGACCAAATGCAACATGACTCAGTTTGTCTGAAAAGATCTGATCATTCCAAATGAAACTTCAGCTTTGGCACAAAAAATATTGGATGAAAATAAAATGCGCATGCTGCCTACCTTATCTGCTTTCTTTAATGAGCATGACATTGAACCAGACAAAAGGATTACGATGATCATTTCTGTGAAAGAACACTTGCACATGCTTGCAGACGAAATTTCATCGTACTTTCCAAATCTACCTGACACCCCATTGGCACTTGCCAGAGGCCCATTCACAGTCAAAGTTGATGTTCCTGAGACAGCACAAGAGGAGTTCATTGAACTGATTAACAGCCATGCAGCGAGAACTGATTTCTCTACATTGCCAGTTACAAAATTCTGGATCAAGTGTTTGCAGTCATATCCTGTTCTGTCTGAGACTGTGTTGCGCTTTCTTCTTCCATTTCCAACAACATATCTTTGTGAAACAGGATTTTCCAGCTTGTTGGTTATCAAGTCTAAATGCAGAAGTAGACTTGTTGTGGAAGATGATCTTCGTTGTGCTCTTGCAAAGACTGCCCTGAGAATTTCTGATCCGGTGAGAAAGAAGCTATCTCAACCTTTGCACTGACACTGGCTTTTTACGTATACTGTCTCAAAATGTAGCAATGTAGTTTACTGTTATTATATTAAGACTGTTACCCATGCTACACCATGCTTCAAGACAAAATTTCATTTATTTGTAATTAGAAACAAGTATTTCACAATATATAATTACATATTATTTTTGTGATTAATCACTATGCTTTCATTATGTTCAATTTGTAGCAATGAAAATACATGCTGCATATTAGATATTCACATTACCATTCATAAGAGTAGCAAAATTACAGTTATGAAGTAGCAACAAAAATAATTTTATGGTTGCGGGTCACCACAACATGAGGGACTGTATTAAAGGGTCAAGGCCTTAAGCAGGTTGAGAACCACTGCCCTAGAGAGTCTCTTTTGGACCTGTTGGATGATCATTAGATCGTGCTCTTCCCAGGAGGATCTTGTAAAGAGGGCAGGTCCCAGCTTAAAGAAAAGGATGTTCTTTACACTGACTCCCTGGCTTTCAATTATAAAAGGGGGGAACATGCAGTCAGTGGCTGAAGATGCCTTAGAGGTTGTTGATGACTTGGACCTAGAAAAAAAACTGTAGATGTCTTCTAGTTGACCATGGAACCCTGAGTCTGGTCACAAGCCTGGATCTTGAAACCGAGCATCCACACTCCTTACCCAGTTGTCCTTCCACCAAACTCAGTGCTTCCATAATCAGCCTTGCTGGAGTCGGTCTTCTGGAGCCAGAAGGGTACTGGGTGGAAGCCTGGGACGAGAGTCTGCAGGTATGATGCTTGCTTGGTTACTTCCACATGATCCCTAATTACCTCTCCACTTTCCCTCTTAGCAAGGGCGTCTTCTTTATCCTTCATTTCTTCCTTCTGAATTCACCCATTCACTCATTAAATATTTGTTGTGTGTGTGTCAGGCACTGATCTAGGACTTTTTGACCAAAATAAACAGACAGATGATTCTTCTCATGGTGAGACATCCACACACATAGTTACAGTAAATAGATCAGAAAGGTTAAGACGTAAAAGCACTGTGAGAGAAGCCATGAAAGCACAAGGATAAAGGAGCAGGGTCTGCTTTAGGTAGTCTTAACTGTTACTTGGAAGATGCCCCGGCCCCTGCCTGACCTGGCAGCAGGAGGGCCCTAAGAAGCAGCAGTTAGTTAGTTGTCCCTCTCTCCTGTCTAATGAGGTAACAATTAAGGTGAGATGTAAGTGTTAATGAACTGGCCAAGAGAAGTGTCCTCCTGTTAGGCAGATGGCATACAGCATGTGCTAAGGCCCTGCGGTAAGTAGGAGCTTGGCATGTGAAGGTGGAGTCAAAGATACGAAGGAAGACAATGACGAGTGGGAATAAGTTGCAATAGGTGCAGGGTTTTGTGCCAAGTTACATAGGAAGTCTTTGAAAAGTTTCACTCAGGGACAGGTTAGGAGCCCATTTACATTTTAAGAGGAACCTGTGTGAAGAGAGGAGGCGAGGAGGCAAGAGTTAGGGCAAGGAATCTAGGTAAGAGGAGGCTGTAGTCTTCCCTCAGGAGCACTCCCTCTGTCTACAATTGAGGGATGGGAGGAAAGTGGTTACTAAGCAGAGAGCTTTGGAAAGATGATGATAGAAGATCAAAGGCATAAATTTGTCTTGAACAGTTAAAAATGTGTCAGTAGATTGCCCCTGCGATGCATGCTGGACCTGAACTGCTTTCCTAAATTGTCTGTATCTTTGGTTTGTATTGTTCCGTTTGGTTTTGCTTGTCCATACTAGGATATATCTCAGAGGTGTCATGTCATTGGAGGTCACCCTCTTGAACTTGTGTTATATATTTTTTCCATTTTTCTATATCTGAAACCCAGGATGGATGAGCCTATAGATGCAGCAAGTAGAACAAGGGTTTCCAGGGGAGAGGGGTTCAGTGTTAGAGGTGGGGTGATGGGGAGATAATGTCAAGGACTGCATGCAGAAAAAGAATGTTTGGAAAGAGATTGTGGTAGCAATTGTACAATTCTGCTTGACACAATTAAACTATAGAATGATATGATATACTAATAATAATTGTCGGGAAAAAAGAAACCCTCATGTCATGGAAAGTCAGTAGTTCAAGGCTGCCAGCCACTACATGAGAGAAAGGTGAGGCAGTTTAATCCCATAAAGATTTCTAGTTTCAGCAACCTGAAGGGAGCACTTCTACTCAGTCCTATTGGAGCACTATGACTCAGCGTCTACTCGATGACAGTGGGCTTGGGATTGGGCTAACAATCTAGGTGAAAGACAATAATAGCTAGACCTAGATTAAAAAAACCAACCCCCCACCCTCTAGTCAATGCCAATTCATAATGACCTTATAGGGCAAGGGAAAACTGCTTCTCTGCGTTTCTGTGACTGGAACTGTTTACAGAAGTAGAAAGCCCCCCAGCTTTCTCTCATGGAGCAGCTGGTGTTTTCAAACTGCTGACCTTGCAGACTGTAGCCCAGTGCATGACCACTCTCCCTCGGGGCTCCTCTAGAACCAGATAGTCCATGAAAACAGAAAGCTATGGGCCGAGTAAAGCTGCAGTCACTCAATGAGAGCATTGGCTGTTGAGAGTGGGGGAAGGAAGGAAACAAGGTGGTTGTCATATCTCTTGAAGCGTTAGAAAAGGGTGAGTGAGGTGGCACATTCTGGTTAGAACAACTGAGGGTCCCGTTCTGTGGGGTTCTGAACTTTCCAGGAAATCCACCTGCACATCCCGGGAGTGCAGAGAAGAGCACACTGGGGAGAAAACAACATCAGGGAGTTTAAATAAAATGGGATATTTTTATGTGGATTGACAGAAATATCACCCTGTCTGATGACTGAAATCTCAGGCAGGCCTGCCAAGGAGCTGCATCTGGAATCCCTAGAGGTGCACCTCTGTGGGTTGGGCCTCTGTTGGTGATGATGTCCCAAGGCCTTTCTCTGAGTCTGAGGCTCCAACAATATCTGTCTGTCTCTATCTGCTGTGTCATCTTTGCCTTTCTTTCCATGCCTTTCTGATTTTGCCCTGCTGTGTCTGTCTGTCTCTTTCTCATTCTGATTGGCGTGCATGTCCAGGGTTGGCGTGGGGGTGGAGGCTGTCTTTCTAAGCCGTGTTTTCCTGATCATGTTTCTTTCTTCTCCTCATTGTTTTGGATGATCCATACAGCTCTGTCTCTCTTTGGCTGCATTCTCTCTTAAATAGTGTCTCTCAACACAGCCAATGCCCTCTCCCTTTCTGCTTTTGTGACTTCAGTTCACTGCTGAATCAAAACTGACCCTCAACTCTGAATCTCTTTTCTGAATTTCTGGAGGGAGAATCTGATTGGCATCATTTGGTCTGATGTTCATTTCTAATTCAATTCCGCTCTGACAGAAAGCCATGGAGTCGGGGGTGTATTGGGTGGTATGAACATTATTGTGCACTACTGATTACACACTGCTGATCAGCAGAATTCTGATCAACAGGAAGAAAGAAGGAAAGGCTAGGAGGAGAATGAGGAGGAAGAGAAGGAAGAGGCAAAGGACTTGGAAAAAAGATGAAACCCTCCGTAGTTGAAAATATTACAAACATTTACCTAGAAAGACCTGCAGAATTGAACTAATAGAATAAGAAAAGCTTATTAGCAAAGCTGCTGAATTTAAGAGAAAACTGAAAGATCAATATCATTTTATGCCAATAATAAACAACCAGCAGTTATAATCTTTGAAAATGATACTATTCACAATAGCAACCAGATAATAAAATATGCAAGAATTAAAACTACCTTGAGGGGATAAAATTTTAAATTCTAATGCAAAAAATATAAAATGATTTGCATAACTGGAAGTTCATTCCAAACTCCAAAATGGGACAACTTAATGTGATAAGAATATCAACCCTTCCCAAATTAGTGTATAAGTGTAATTCAATCCCAACCAAACAGAGCTTTAAAGAAACTTTATAAACAAGCTTTCTTCGCGATGCTCATTAGAAGCCGAATGGAGAGAGCGTCCTGAGGCACTCTGGACTCTGACAAACTATGCAGGAGTGGTGCTGCCCGCTGGGACCCTGGGCGAACCAAGAGCCTCACTGCCATCTGGCCCAAGCTTTCCTTCCTCCAATACCAAGGTCCACAAGATTGCACCTCTCTGACCAGTGTTCCACAGTCACATGTCCTTGTGACGCTCCGCTTCTGCCCTTCTGCCACCTTTAAGGATCCCGCTATATCAAACCTAATTATCCAGGATAACCTCGCAATAGTAAGAGCATGTAATTAGTAGGCAATTTCATCTGCAAGCTTAATTCCCTTTGGCTAAGTAACTAATCTAGCATACTCACAGATTCCCAGGACTGTGCTGCTGACATCTTTGGAGAGGGATCATTACTCCACAGAGAAAATCTTTCCTGACTTCATTGAAAGGATCTATGTAAAACAGGTCAAAACCCCCAGCTGCTCTGAGTGAGACAAAGGAGTTATAGGCTGGGAAACCCACAAGGACAATTCTTCCTGCCTGATAGGGTTGCTATGAGTCAGATTGGACTCCATGGGAGTGAGTTTCAGGGTGTTTTTCTGGTGAAAAACACAGTTAAAATCTTACTTGAACGTCAAATACTTCCCCCTAATAGTGAGAATAGCTCAAAAATGTCTTCTTTCCCACAATATTGTATTGGAAATCCTACTCAGCAGAATAAAACATAAAATAGTTTCAAGGCAATAAAAACAGGAAGAGATGAGAAAATTTTCTTTATTCACAGTGGATGAAATTTATTATGGAAGATTCACTCATAATTTTGTATAGAATCCCCTGAATTTCGGAAATGACTTTAATATGGTTGAAAGATATAAAAATCAAGATTAGAAAATTAATTATACTTTGGTGTACTAGTCAGGAGAAATTTAAGAAGAAATAAAATTTTAAACATTTACAATAGTGTCAAGAAGATTAAATACCACGATCAATCCTGTAAGAAATATATAGGATCTCAATCCTAAAAATTATCAAACAATTCTGGGAAAAAGGAAGGAAGGCCTGAGTAAATGGAAAGTTACCCCACACCGTTGTGAATAGGAAGATTCAAGGTTAATAAATCCCCTGTTCTCCCTAAATCGACCTTTACAATTAATGCAATCCCAATCAAAATCCAAAGAGGCCTATCTTACTAGTGTTAGGCTCCCCTTACATACCTGTCTATTGTTTGGCTGAAAATTAAACCCAGGGGTGAGTTCATTTCCAGGCCTATAGGATGAGTAGGGGCCATAGTCTCAGAGTTTCCACCAATAAGGCTGGCCTTTTCTATGATTTTGAGTTGTGTTCCATGAATCATTTACAGTCAGTAAAATGAAACAAAATGTTTGAGTTGTTGAATTAAAAACTGATTTGCTCTGTAAGCCTTCTGTAAAAATTAGCTATAAATACAGGCACGTACATATGTAAATATATTTATATATAACAATAGGGAAATAGATCTATGTACTTATATTTATATGTTAAGTTTTAAGGTAGCAGATGGACATTGAGCCTTGACTCAAGTATTCTCTCAATGAAAGAATACTTTGTTCTAATAATCCGGCATTCTATGATGGTCACCTTCCCGACATGATCGCTGAAGACAAAATGGGTGCATAAGCAACTGTGGTAAGGAAAGCTGATGGTGCAAGGCTATCCAAAGATATAGCGTCAGGGGTCTTAAAGGCTTGATCATATACAAGTGGCCATCTTGCTGAGAAGCAACAAAGTCCACATGGAAGAAGCACACCAGCCTGTGTGATCATGCAGTGTCGATGGGATCAGGTATCAGACATCAAAGACCCAGAACAAAAAATTATACCTGTGTGAATGAAGGTGGGGGTACACGGAAGGCGGCCCCAAAGCCCGTAGACAATTGGATATCCCCTCACAGAAGGGTCATAAGGAAAAGATGAGTCAGTCTGCATGCAGTATAGCACCAATAAAAATACAACTTTCCTTTAGTTCTTTAATGCTTTCCTCCACCTACTATCATGACCTTAATTCTACCTTACAAATCTGACTAGACCAGAGCATGCACACTGCTTCAGATAAGAGCTTACAACACAGGGAATCCAGGACAGATAAACCCCTCAGGACCAATAATGAGAGTAGAGATACCAAGAGGTAAGGGGAAGGTTGGGGGAGAAAAGGGGATCCAATCACAATGATCTACATCTTCCTAGAGGAATGGACAACATAAAAGTGGGTGTAGAGAGACAACAGTCAGTGTAAGACATGGTGGGCAGGGGATATCTATAAATTATCAAGGATTCATGAGGGAGGAAGAGTTGGGGAGGGGAAAAATGAGGAACTGATGTCAAGGGCTCAAGTAGAAAGAAAATGTTTTGAGAATGATGATGGCAAAAAATGTACAAATGTGCTTGACACAAAGGATGGATGTATGGATTGTGATAAGAGATATAAGAGCCCCCAATAAAATGACTTTTAAAAACTAGTTACAATTCTTTTAATCTACAGAGGCTTTAAAAAAGAAAATGTAAAGGTGATGCTAAATTTTAGAAAAGCAAATTTTGAAAGAAAACCAAATTAGAAGATGTAGACTATGTGATTTCAAGACTTAATATTAAGTTATAGTCCTTAAAAGAGTGTGTTATTGACATAAAGACAACCCAAGGACTCAGTGCTGACAGAATAGAAAATCCAGAAGTGCATTCATATTGGTCAGTTATAATTGTGGTGGTGGACTTGATGGAAGGGTGAGGGTTATTGACATCAGTCTACATTTTGAGGCAGTCTTGCTTAATTGTCACACTTAATTTTGAAAAAACGAAAATTGAGATATCACTTGCACGTAGCAAAGTGGAGCATAACATTCGGCTTAAAGAATTTTGGAAATTGTA
>NW_022103913.1:7116593-7118203 GCF_000313985.2 Echinops telfairi
TTGAAAAATAGATCATAATAGATAGTAGAGTGAAAGAACATATTTGCTGCATTTAATATCGACAATTTTATTATTTAGAATACATGATGAATCAAAAGGTAAATAGTAACCTCAAATTTTAAATGCTCAAAAGATATGATTAAGCAATTTAGAGAAAAGGAATTCCAAAAGGCTAATAAGCATGTGAAGAGATGCTCAAACTCATTAGTAATACAAATGTTAATTACCTAATAAGAAGCTATCTCTTTACACTTATTAGACTGGTAAATTTGGGAAACTGGATAGAGCCAAGTGCTGATAAGGACATGGGGATATGGAAATTCCCATATGCTATTGCAGGGGTGAAGGAGTCTTCTGGGAAAGCAGGCTGGTGGTGGTTAGTCAAATCAGGCATATTGTGCATACTATGACACAGAGGCACTGCTCCTGATATGGAATATTCTCACACAGACCCAAACGGCACAAACATAAAGACGTTTCATTGTTGCAGGTTGCAGAGAGCTGGAAGCAATCTGGTGCTCTTCACTGGGAGAACGGTGAGGTGCAGGCCCGGCAGTATGGACCAGCTAGCAGTGGAAAACAATGAACCAAAATGAACAGGCCACCAAGGATAAAACTGGAAAATATGAGCTCAGTAAGCTAATAATTTAAAAAGTCATCTACATTACCTAAATAAAAAACTTAAAATATACACAGAACAATAGTATACCAGCTGCAAAAGGATACACATTAGCCCTTTAGGCTGCTTCAGTGCAGTGGAAAGGAGAGGGCAATGGAAGTAGGGAAAGGGGAATCCAGAAATGAATAAAACAGGAGGGATAGCGTGCATGGACCAGTGGTAAAGTCTTTCTTTTGGTTGTGATCTCTAGTGATGAAATGGATGAGAAAGTCGAACTCCAGTCCCTGAACTTCAAGCTAAAACACTGGTCTTGGGTGTTCCTTCTGGGGAAGGGGAGACAATTCCAGAGAGGAAACCACGGGTCATGGAGGTCACTAAGTTATTGAGGACTCAACAATGCACCCAGAAATCACAAAGAATGTGTCTTCATCCTTAAATTTTCAGAAAAATAAATAGAAGCTCAGATAAGTGGAACCCTTTGCCCAAGGTCACAGTTGCTAAGAAAGAGTGCCAGAATTCAGATGCAGTGCCAAGGTGAGTCAGCCCTTGACTGTTACTACCTTGGTTCAAGTCAACATCTTCTCTCACCTGGCCTGCCGTCATAATCTCTGCGTCAGCCTACCTGCTCCCACCCATGCCCCCTGCAGTCCATTCCGTATAACCAGAGAGACCCTGAAAAACTTACAGCATCCTTTCTCAAAACCCTCCAAGCCTGGCTCACTCCTGCAACAGTCAGAACGCAAGCCAAAATGCTGACCATGTCCTTTACGCACCCATATGGCCTAGCTGCTGCCGGACGTTTCAGTCTCGTCTCTGATCCAGATCTCCATCTGGCTCTTTCAGCTCAGCCACATTGCCTTCCTTGCTGCTTCTTAACCACTCCCAGGACAGCCCAGCCTGGGGACCTTGGCAATCACCCCTCTGTCCCTCCCCAGCCATTTCACATGACTTTCTGCATCATTTCACTTGGGAACCTACCCAAACCTTACCT
>NW_022103913.1:7119735-7120602 GCF_000313985.2 Echinops telfairi
ATCATGTCTATGGGTAGATCTGACTCCCATTTCTGTGCCCAGTTGACTGCTAACCTAAACCACCCTCTGGGATCCAACAGGGTGATTTGACTCTGTTTCATGTATCTATTACCAAGTTCACCTAGATATGTTCTCATGCTGATTGCACAGGGGCAAAAGAACAGGCAAAAACACACATATCTCTTAAGTTGGAGGCTTAGAAATGACGCAGCATCACTTCTGCCTTCTCTCTATTGGTCAGAGCAAGCCACAGTGGACAAGTCCAAAGTGACAGTAGGAGGATGCTATATACAAAGGATGTGGATAGAGACAGGGGTGACAAAATGGAGCCACTTTTACAATCGCCCACACAGACCAAGTGGTTTCCGTTTTCTTCCAAAGTATGCATGTGACTTACAGAGCTTAGCCTATCTCACCCTTCCCACCACTAGTATTGGTTCAGCTATTGCTTAAGTCAAAGAGAGTCATATCAATGGACAGTTATTCAATTATTTCTCTTCCATTGCTATCCCAGGCATTCCAACATGCATCCTTGACTTATTTAAGGTTACTTAATTAATTTCTGTAACTGCTAAACAATATAAGGAACTTAGAATATTTATTCATATCCTCCCATTTTTGTGCTATCGTTGTCTTAGATTTTAATTCTACATATTTAAATCAATAATGTACGATGATTTGTAATAAATCAGCAATGACTTAGTTCTGAATGAATAATTTTCTTCATCAAATAATTGTAATTGACCTATCTTCAAGTTCACTCTTTTCCTCTGTCAGTCTGTTCTGCTGTTCAGTCTATCCAGTGAATTTTTAAGATCAGATATTTTGTTTTTGTCTTTTTCAATTCTAAAATTTCCATTTTTTTCT
>NW_022103913.1:7120702-7121976 GCF_000313985.2 Echinops telfairi
GGCCCCATTATTCACCTTTCCTCTTGAGACTGAGGTGCATTTCCTCCTTCTTCATCTGTTGAGTAACTCGGGCTAATAACCTAAACGATATAGTGTGGAGATTCTAGGTTCAATTACATGTCTCTGAAGAATATTTTGTTCTTTTGTTTGTTTGAACAGAAAATTAACTTATTTGGAATCAAACTGGAAACTGCCCTAGAGTCATGCGAATATCACTCTGTCCTTTTATTTTTAGCTGAACTGCTAGGAGTCCCTCACTGACCCCGTCTCCCATGTTTCAGATATCTAGCCTCTCTCTACTTTCATTCACTGTTCAATACCTTCAAGTGATTGGGTTTGTTTATGCATATATCTATATATCTCATTTTGTTTATTGTATCCCCAAGTTTAGAGTTGTTATCTGTGTGAGGGTTGGGCCTGCTAGGATATGTTCTACAAATTTACTCTTCCCCTTGCACTTTATTACATCCTGCATCATCATGTTTTCATTCAGACAATTTTCCTTCTGACTGAAGAACCTCCTTCAGTATTACTGAGTGCATGACATTTGTCATAGGCTGTGGATTTGGTAGGGAAGAAAAACCAGCAGAGTTTACGTGTGTGTGTGTGTGTAAATAAAGGGGCTCACACATTTGTACTAGCAGGTAAGTCCACTTGAAACCATGTCTGGACAGGTTTCAAGTTCAGGGGTCAGATGTCAGATGGAGGCTTCTCCTAAATCACGTAGCTGCAGTGACTGATGAACCCAAGATCATCAGAAAGACCACAGGCTAGTGGCTGCAGATGCAAAAGCATCCAAGGTCAGTGGGACAGACGGCAGATCACTGACAGCTCCCAGGACTGGCAGACAATAAGGAAGGCTCAAGTACAAAGAACTTGTGGTCAGTGAACCAGATATAGGATCCAGCTCCATTGAAAAGCAAAAGTTCTACCTTACAAATTGGATTGGACTGGAACAGGTACACTGTTACAAATAAAAGCCCGCAACACAGGGAATCCAGGATAGATAAACTCCTCAGGACCAACAGGGCCAACAACGAGAGTGGAGATACTGGGAGGATTAGGGGAGGGTGGGGAGGGGGAATTGATTACAAGGATCAATCTATAACGCCTTCCCAGGGGACAAACAATGGAAAAGTGGGTGAGGGGTGACGGAGGACATTATAAGGTATGAAAGTAATGATCTACAACTTATCAGTGCTTCATGAGGGAGGGTGATCAGGGGAGGGAGGGGGAAGAAATGGGGAGCTGATATCAGGGGCTCAAGTGGGAAG
>NW_022103913.1:7123000-7125811 GCF_000313985.2 Echinops telfairi
TCTTTTTGTCTCTCCATGCTTCATTCTGGTTTTCTTCTTCTAAGATAGTTTCTACTTCACTAATTTTCTCTCTTTAATTGATTTACTCTGATAGCAAATCCTACTACTGAATTCTTTATTAATTTGTTATATTTTTCACTTTGAGAGTTTCCATTTGTTTTTTTAATATATAATCTTAAATTGTCTGCTCTAACTATTCATCTTTTCCTTTATCTTCAAAGACTAACTATAGTGTGAGGTCTGCAATAACCAGGTCACCCCTCATCTTTTGTGTTGTCATTTTAAAAATTCTGATTTTAAATCACTTCATTTTTGTTTACTTTTGTTTTGTCTGATATTTTGTATAATGAACTGAATAAATAATTTGAGGCATTGGGTAATGTTATATCTCTCTAACAAGAATATATTCCTCTTTTGCCAGGTATCTAATAAGCGCACAGTTTGCCTCACTCTAGTCAGAAATTCAAACGACTGACCCGTGTGCAGTAGACCTTATTGTCGTGTACTCTTCTTCTTATGGTGTGTACCTTGGGGTCTCGCTGAAAGCCTTGAATGTTTAGAAGCCATCTACCCCTTGGTGGGCCATGAGCTTATATTTTTAAAATATATATTTTAATGATTCATTCAACATGTTACACATTTTTAAAATGTGGTTCATGGCATAAATAGAGACAAGTATGAAAAACACAGTTGTATGGTTCTGAGCTTACATCTTTGCCTCCCAAAGTAGTTCTCGTGAGTCTGACTAAAATCCTTACTCACCTTCTCAAGCTGTATTCAGTCTTTCAAACTGGCAAACACCTCCAAGAGAGAAACAGTGCCAAATATCTGGTTTATCTTTCTGGACTTCCCATTTCTCTAGAATCCCCATTGACTTAGTAACTTTTTAATACCTTTCAACACATTTTCAAAATATGTATTTCTTCCATTTTTAAACTTTTTGTCATTGAAAGTTGCAAACTGAAGAAAACTAGTTTGCAGTTTGCAGAAGAGGAAGTCTGCATCTCCCTTTTCTTAGGCACTTGAAATTCCGAAGATGTAACTCCAACGCTTCAGGCTGCCATGTTGCCACTCTGAGGATAGTCTCCCTAAAAACATCACGTTTGTTATCATGTGAGGTCAGCGAAGGAGGTACAGTGTCAGACAAATATTAGAGGAGGTAGGATCTGGGTTAATATGTTTTATAGGTGACTAAATAAGTGAGAGAGAACACACAAAATGCAAGTAGGAGATGTGAAGTGTCATGAGAGGGATGTAGGGTGTTGAGACAGTATACTGAAAGGCTAGAGAAACAAATCCAGAGACACTCAAATGTGAATAAGAAAAAGCTTTATATCAAAGAGTAATTGTATATTGAGAAAATATCCCAGCCCAGTCCAGTTTAATTCCATAAGGCCGATATTAGCCATATGTCCTATACCAGTCTATAAATTCTTCTTCAGACTCACGCAACACATGCATTGATACCGAATGCAGGAAGTTCACAGGTCAGTGAGCAGAAAGTCTTGTGGATCCAGTGGCGGTGGAAGCATTTCAGCACTGGCAAGGGTCTCCACGTTGCTCCTCCATCTCCAGCACTCTGGCTCCATCAGCATAGCTCCATGTGGCTTGTCAGCAGGAAGACAAAGCAGACAGTCTGTGTGTCCCCCTTCCAGGGAGGAAGACAGAAGTTCCCAGAATCCTCAGGAGAAGGCCATGCCCACACGGAGGCTTCATTGGCTATGACCTGATTGACAGGAGATTATGTAACTGCCACAGTGTGGGAAGGCATTAATTGTCCATAACATACTTAGTCTCATTTTTCTCATCTCCTCAGGAATGACCTTCGTGGTAGACTCAGAACCTGGGAAGTAAATCAATCCAGATATTTAATTTTCAGCAACTCAGCCATATTTTCACTAAACCTTCCTACTACTTCATCCCATCACTGGGGCAACCCTGCTGTTTCCGGGACTTCCTGGTGGACGGGACATTTTGAGGCCAACACTTTTCAAAGTGTAGTCTTTAGGCCAGGAAATAAGCATCACATGGGGATGTGTTACAATTTTAAATTACTCCCCCTCCCACTCCCCCTCACTAACATCAAGTTCATTCCAACTTATAGTGACCCCATAAGACAAAACAGAACTGCTGCTTGGGCAAACCTTTATGGGAACAGACAGCCTCATTTCTCCTACAGATTAGCTGGTGGGTTTAAACTTCTGACCTTGCAGTTAGTGGCCCAATACTTAACCTATTTCACGAAAGACTCCATTGTACTACTCCAGATTGACTAAATAAACACCTTGGAGTGTAGGGTCTGGAAAATTCTGTCTGAAGAAATAGCTCTGTGGTTCCTCTGGTGCATGCTCAAGTTTGAGAAGCGGCATGCTTTTCTTTACCATGGTCTCACCTTCTTCTGCGGGTGGTTCCTTGCTTCTGGAAGCTGGAGCCAGATGCCCATTGCCTGTCTTTCATCTTCCCATAGCCTAGTGAGGGGATGACAGGGCAAGAAGGGTGCTTCACCCGCGGGCCTGGAAAGAGCCGAGGCAGGGCTTGCGTGGTACAATTCTGCTCCCTAGGGCATATTTAGGAAAAAACAAAACAAGACCCTTGAGAGATTTGGGACCATCTAAACTATCTCCCATCACTATGAGACTGGTAAAATGAAAAGCTTTCAGACTAAGATACAGGAGGAAGAAAGGCTTAGTGATCTTCTTCCTCTAATCAACCTAGGAAGCCTCTGTGGGTCACAACAGTCTGCTCTGCCACTGATCATGTTATGTCACAGGACTGTACGTGTTCCCTTGCACTGTATCTGAGGCAGCCCTG
>NW_022103913.1:7126598-7128145 GCF_000313985.2 Echinops telfairi
TTATTTAACAATTAGTTTCATGCTTCTTATTTTTTTCTCAGAGACTGTTTTAAGTCGATCCTCACAGAAACCCAAAAACATAAAAAAACAAATTCTATTTCAGATGTAATGAAATTGAGATACAGAAAAGCTAAGGTACTAGCCAAAGAGCACAACTAGCAGTGGTAGAGCCAGGAGTCAAGAGTCCACCTCTTTAATAAGAGAACTGGCTGCCCTTTCATTCCATGTTTGTGCCAGTTCCTTCCTCACCTCAGGATGACCATGTACTCTGTCCTCTGCCATGCAATACGTATCCCCACTCATTCCCTTGCACATCCTGCACATGCTGCTAATCTCTGCTTAAATGTCACTTTCTCAGACTAGCCTTTTGAAGCTGTCCCTGTGAGAATTTGTCTCCCCTGCAGTAATCGTGTTCAATCACCCTGTTCTTGTCCCTCATCGCACTTCATATGGAAATGGACCAATGGGCAGATGCACGATCTCATCAGTCATCAAATAAATGTAAATGAAAGCAAATATCAGATACCTTTTACACTTACCAACCTGCAAAGGTGAAACAAAGGTGGAGGCGCAGGGTTGGTAGAAATCGAATTGAATGTTCTCATATATGATGGGGAGAGGATCAGTTGGGTAATCTCTCCATCTGGAAGCTTGGCAAATATGCAATCCCTGTGTCTGGAAGAGTATGAGGGCTTCAAACAGTTTGTGGTGATGGAATGACATGATAGTGAAACTTCCACTGCAATAGGTAAAAATGGAGAGAAGTTAAAAATCTAGCATTAAGAGATGGATGAAACAAATGACAGTACTTCCAACATAGGAATGCAAGTATCTATGTGTCTGTGTGTGAGAGATGAAGAACTATATTTACTCAATGTTGAGTCAAAATCAGACCATTGCATGATTCTACATTTGTTTTAAAAAAAAAACCATACTCATGTGTGTACATGTTAAAAGAAACTCTCACTGCCACTGAGTTGATTCCCACTCACAGCACCACCATTGGATAGAGTAGAACTGCCCGTTTGGGTTTTCAAGACTGGAACTCTTTTTCCCCCCAACAGTTTTATTGTCATATAATTCACATAGCATACAACTCAATCATTCAATCGCATCAAAAAGGATGTACAATAATCACATCAGTTTTAGAGCATGTTCTTCATTCTTGTACTCATCATCATATGCTCCCTGTTTCCCCAACCTTCTCTGTCACACCCCCAAGAAAACATTAATCCAGTTACTGTCTCTATACATCTACCATCTTGAATTTCATATTAAAAAATAATGGAAACTAACAAGAATAACAGTAAAACATATAAAAACCTCAATTGATAGGGTCCTAAATTTAAACAGTGCATCTGCAATGATCCAGTTTCCAATGCGCTGTGCATGTTAGCAAGGCTGTTCACATCCCTGGTGCTTTACCAGGGGTTTAACCCATTTGTGTTTAACCCTCATTTTTTAAAAAAATAAAAACTGAAACAGCTCTAAAATTTATCTAAAGGGATATCAAATGATAGGATATTACATTTTGACCTTACTTTGTC
>NW_022103913.1:7128599-7137897 GCF_000313985.2 Echinops telfairi
TGTCCCACTTTTCTACACTGAACCTGCTATTTAATTGAAATCCTATTAAAATGCGTCTGGTTGTGCATTTTCTCCACTCTGCAGAAGGTCTCTCTAGCTCATGGCTTGTCTAGGAATGTTTTGTCTACAGGGAACTCTAAAGCCCTAACTCCCACTGCCTGGCAGTGCCCGCCAAGGCTGGCATCGTAACCATAACCCTCTCCAATTTCATTACAGCAAATGCTCCAACAGTAGGTTTACAACCCAATAACTAAGTAGTTCAGGGAGCGGGCTGAGGAGTGCCAATAGCCCCTGGTCCCTTCATGCCACCTGGAGTGTGTAGCCTGTGACAGTGATTGCCCAGGATTCAGGTTCCATGACCCACTACAGGCAGCACACTTTTCTCTCTCGGCAAGACGTCTATCAAGCTAAGAGAACCTTCCCTTGAGGGATTCCTGGCCCAGCACAGACTGGTTGTATGTGGCAACATATGCCCTGCACAGAATCCACTAAGGGACTCATTCCTCAAACCCCTTTGGATAGGGAACAACCTGTTTGGAAAGGAATCACTCTGTAGCATTAGAGTTTCACTCATGAGGATTATTACCAGCCCATGGTAAACATCATTCATGTTAATAGTGTTTGTTGCAATCCTTCATTTTCAGAAGGAAACATTTCTTCTGTCCCCAGTCTAAAATGTATGGGTACATACGCATATTAGGGAAAATGCATGAATTCAAACAGTAAAATATTAACAGTAATTAACTCTCTCTAGGTGGAGAATTATGGAATATATTCTTTTGTTTTACTTATCTCTATTTTCTAATTTTTCTATAATGAATCTGTATTATTTACTTCATTACAACTATATATATATATATATATATATCTTTGAGGGTTTTATTATGAAACTTTTCATATATACATTAAAGAAATGAGTAAAGTACAAGGGGGTGTTCAAAACATTTGTTAGAAAATTCCATTATCTTTTAAATTCGTTTCTCTATGAACTTATAGAAGCCCCAAGTATAGTGATTCCCATGTACCTCTCATCCATCTTCAACAATTCTTAATATTTACTTTTGCGAATCTTATTTCATGAATCCCTCAAGGAGGTAGAAGAATACTGCTCCCAAGTCTAGATATCCACATTTTAATTCCCTGTGAATATTTTGCCATATGGGATAACTTTGAAAACAAGAGTAAGGACTTCGAGATTTGAAGATTCTTTTATCTTGGATTAAATTGTGGGTGGGGCCAATCTAATCAAAACAACAAAACCCACTGCCCTGGAGGATTCCATATAATGACCCTATAGAGTGTTTCTGAGACTGTAAATCTTTACAGAGCGGCAGCTTCATCTTTCTCATGTGGAGCGGTTAGTGAGTTTGAACTACCAACCTTGCAGTTAGCAATCCAATGTTTAACTGACAGTACCACCAAGGCTCCAATCTACTTATGTGACTGAAAGGGAAGCAGCCATTTCAGTTGGATAAGAAGCGATGGCTGTGGAAGACTGCTCAGAGAAACTGCCGTGCTGCCTTTGGATACGGAGGGAGGGAGGCCTCTCCCATTGCCATGGAATCTACACGCCTAGCGGCCACAGCCTCGCTCATTACCAATGAGTTGGCATTGTAGTGACCCTGGGAGTTTCCGAGACTGTAACTGTTAATGGGAGTAGAAAGCCCTGTCTTTCTCCTGTGATGTGGCTGTTGGTTTTGAACTGCTGATCTTGAGGCTCACAGTCCAACGTATAACCACTAGGCCACCAGGACTGCTTGCTCTGGAGGCTGGGAAAGATAAGGGGATGGGCTCTCCTTTCGAGCCTCAGGAAAGAGCACAGCCCTGTCAACCCCTATGCTTGGTCCACTGAGGTCTGTGTTGGACTTCTGATCGACACAACTGCAAGGTAACAAGTGCATTCTTTGAGGACAAAGAGTTTGTGGTAATTTTTTGTAGCACTCGCAGAAAAATATAGATACACATCTCTCTACTTCTCTCCCACCATAACTTTCTTTTTCTCTCTTTCTATTGAGAGCTTAAGCACATTGCAGGGAAATTCAAGCACCATTGTATTTTACTCATCAATACTTCTTCTTTTTTAAACAGAGGATAACCAGAAATAATCACCAAGTCTTTCACACCTTCAGAGTAACCTATAGAATTTTTTACACTAAGAAAGTACTTTAAAATATACGAGGGGGTACCCCCACCCTAAAAGTTCTGTTGGGTGAAGCTTTTGTAGTAAGCATTTTTCCCACTAGACAAGCATTGGCAACTCGCTCTGAGTTAGTGCACCCAGTGGCATTGCCTGGGAAGGTTTTCTCTGGTCACAATGAATTTTTTCATAAAAGCAGCTTTCCTCAAGCCTCATTTTTTTGTGATGGTCGATTTAACAGAACAGCGTGCAGCTGTGAAATTTCATTTCCTGCTTGGGGACAAACGCCACAGAAGCTATTGTGATGTTGGACACAGCTTACAAGGACAGCTCTATGGGGAAAAGTATATGAGTAGTTTTCTCTTTTCAAAAAAGGTGAAATATCAATTGATTAAAAAAAACTCATTCTGGACATCCCTCAACTTCCAGAACGGACAAAACTGTCAACAAAACTCATACATTTATGCTCAAAGACCAATGACCGACCCTTGAAGAGATGGGGAAGCCATCTGGACTATCTTGGAGCTCGGTTCAGCGAATTTTAATGGAAGATTTGGAAATGAGAAGGGTCACTGTGAAATTTGCGCTTCGGGTTCTGACTGACCAAGCAAAAGGGATCCAGTGGAAACCTGCCTTGCTTTGAAAGAACAGCTTCACAGTGACCCAGACTTTTTTCCAAGGAGACAAGACATGGTGCTATTCTTATGCCCCTGAAAACAAACATCCATCAAGCCAGTCAAAGACGCTATCATCACATTGCCCCCCAAGAGATGATCAAGTGAAATCAAAGATCAAGACGATGCTCATTTGTTTTTTTGATGTGAGGGAGATAGTGTTTTTGGAGTTCATTCCAGGAGATCAGACTGTTGATCACGTTTTCTCTTTAGAGATTGTGAAAAGAGTGTGTGCAACAAAGAAGGCCTGACTTGTGGCAGACAGGGAACTGGCTTTGCCACCACAACAATGCACATGTTCACACAGCCATCTCAGTATATCAGTTTTGGGGGTGGGTGGGAATAGCATGTTTCTCTTGCCCCACACACCTTACTTCCCTGACCTCACTCCATGCAACTTCTTTTTGTTTCCGCGAAGGAAGAGGGACATGAAAGCACAGCCATGTGATGATGGCATAGAAGAGGTGAAGAAAAACATGAGGGAGTTGCGGCTGTCAGTCATGCACGCAAATGAATTTGAAATATGTTTCCAAGAATGGAATTGCAGATTTAACAAATGTATTAAGTGCAATGGAGAGTATTGGACTGGCAGTTCTGTTTTGTCACTTCTAATTCCTAAGTCCATGAATATGACACTGGTAGGAATGGCTATTTGCCTGGTAGAAATGACCACCTTCTGAATTTAGTTGGCTGTATCATCATGGAGCCAGTTAGCATGTCCCTTTACTTTCTATAAATAGAACTTAGGTCTTGAGTCTTGTTGCAATATAGATGCAAATCTTTTGGCTCCCTATTGCATTACATCTAGTGGTTCCAGTTTCAGTGAGATTGGCATTAATTGCTGGTTCAGATTTTGTCATCCTTAATCCCTTTAAAGAGTCCCCAAAGCCTCTCGTCTGATGATATTTGGAGTCAGTTATCCTAACTCCATTATTACATGAACATTGTTCAAGTATCATTAAATTCACTTGGGTATATTGATGTGTTTTAATCCTTTTCAAATGTTATCATCTTAATGCTCAAGCTTCCCTAATTTTATCTAATGGATTCCCTTATGACTTTATGGCAGTGGTTAAGTGCTTTGCTGTTAACCAAAAGGTTAGCAGTTCAAACCTACCAGCTACTCTGGTTGAAAAATATAAAGCAATCTGCTTCCTTAAAATTGTAGAGCCTTGGAAACCACATGGGGCAGTTGTGTTCTGCTCGATGTGGTCTCTGCGAGTCAGAATGGAACTGAAAGGAATGGGGTTTTTTGCCCCTATGAGTCAGTGCCTCTGTTCTCTTGACGTGTCCCCTTAGCTTGTGATCACCTGCTTTTCATATAAGATGCCATTTAGAATTCATCATCTAAGTGACAGAGGCTAGCTGATTCTTTTTAAAAATCTGAGTGCTATTTCATGATATGAGTGGTAGAGGCTCACTTCGCTGCTTGACCTAATTTGACCTAGTTTCTTCTGCTCAAAAGGCACTCAAGAAATATTTGAAGTCAGAAGTAGGGAAGGATTTACTTTAGCTTATCTCTTAACTCCACTGTGTCATAGAGGCTGCTCCCTGTGAACTACAGTAGGAACCTCAGTGTCTACCTGCCTGCATATCAAGAGTCAGGGTACAGGTCCATTACTTTTCTACTTTAGATTATGACCAACGCAGTGTGACTTAGCTCCATATGTTGAGGCTGCAGCTTGCTGAACCCTAGCCATATTAAGTCAGTATTTGTTAGGTTGTTTTGTTTGTTGTGGTATCACGGACTAACTCTATGCACAATAAGATTAAACACTGCCCAGTCCTCATGCACATTGCTCTTTGAGTTCATGCTTGCAACCACTTTGCCAACCCATCTTTTTTGCTAACCTCTACTTCACTAAACATACTGTCCTTTTCCAAGAACTGTTATCTCCTGATAGCACACCCCGAGCATGTGAGATGAAGTCGCCCCATCTTCCCTTCTAAAGGAGCATTGCACATTCTCCAAGATGGACTCGCTCCTCCTTCTGGCCATCCATGGTATGTTAAACTCTTTGTCTGCACATCTGTCTCTCTTTGCTCTTCCTCATTCACTGGCCAGCTTTCACACGCAAATGAGATGATTGAAAGTACCGTGGCTTGGGTCAAGCACACCGTAGTCCTCCAATGAAGTCTTTGCTTTCTAACATTTTAAAAGAGGTCTCTTGCAGCAAATCTGTTCCATGAAGTAGACGGTTGATTTCCTGTCCGCTGCTTCCGTGGGCCTTGAATGCAGATCCAAGTAAATTGAAGCCTTTGACTTCAGCCTTTTCTTCTTTTATCATTATATTAGTTATTGACCTAGTGAGGATTTTTGAGGATTTATGTTGTGATATAGTCCATATTGAAGGCTGTAGGCTTTGGTCTTCCTAAATAAGTGCTTTAAGTCCTCTTCATTTTCAGAAAACAAATTTGTCATCTGCATATCCCAAGTTCTTAATAAGTCTTTCTCCAATCCTGATGCCACATTCTTCTTCAGAAAGTCGAACTTCTTGGATTATTTGCTCAGCATGTGGATTGAATAATTATGATGAAAGAATACAACCTTGATCCACATTCTTCTTGATGTTTGACTATGAATTGTCCCCTTGTTCTGTCCAATGACTGCCTCTTGGTTTTTGTACAGGTGTACATAACATGAGCACTATCAAGTATCCTAGAATTTCTATTCTTTGTGATGCCACCCATAGTTCCTTAGGTTCCACACAGGAGAATGACTTTGCATAGTCAATGAAATACAGGCAGACATCTTTCTGATATCCTCTACTTTCACCCAAGTCCATCTGATGTCAACAATGGTATCCCTGATTCCATGTCTTCTGAATCTTACTTGAATTTCTGAGGGCTCTTTGCCAGTGCACTGCTGAACTGATTTTGAATGATCTTTAGCAAAAGCTAGTTGTGTGTGCTATTAATAATATTGTTCAATAGTGTCCACTTTCTGTTGGGTCCCTTTCTTGGGAATTGGCACAAATATCTATCTCTAGTGAGTGCTTTTGTTAAAACATCTCAATCGGTATTCCATCAGTTCCTGAAGCCTTACTTTTGCCAATGCCTTTTGTGCAGCTTGGATTTCTTCCTTCAGTTCCATTAGTTCTGGATCATCTTCCACCTCGTGCAATGGTCGAACACAAACCAATTATGTTTGGTACAGTGACTTTGCATTTTCCGTCTATTTTCTTTCAATGCTTCCTTAATTGTTTAACATATCATCCATAGGATTCGTGAATATTGCAACTTGAAACTCAAATATTCTCTTCAACTCTTTCAGCCTGGGAAGTGATGAGTGCATTCATTCCTTTGGATTTCCTAACTCTAGGTCTTTATACATTTCATTAAAATGCTTTGCATCACCCTCGTGGAATGCCCTTGATATCTCAGGCATACTTTTATTTAATCATTTCTTCCATTTGCTGGATTATGTTTCTTTTCTTTTCTCTTTTGAAGTATTTTATTGGTCAATGACAAAGGAAATTGTTTTCCTGATGTTGAATACTGGCTGTGGGCTTGCTTAGAATCAAATCCTGTGTCTTCACTCTGCTAGGATCCAGAATGGAGGCACAGCCCATATCGAGACATGACATTCATAGGAGAAAGTGAAGAGAGAGCTGCTGGAACCATGCGACAGCATTTCAGGGTTCTGGTTTTGGTTTTTAGACTGGCTCACATCATTCCAATTGATATTCCATTGGTCAAAGAAAACCGCATAATCGGGATTCATGTTAATGAGCTGGAGAATATCATTCTACTACAGAGTAAGGGAACAAATCATTGAGAATGATAACACAATCTAGTCACTGTTACCACCTAGCCATGCCAGTCAGAGCAGCAAACGTGCTGGTCTACTTCTATATGGTGTTGTAAGAGTCATTCCTGGAATTTAATGTAAATCATGTTTCTTCCAATCCGGCTTTCCAATGATTGTGTTCCTACCTAAACTCCCATGTCAGGTTATCTTATCAAGTTTACTGTAATTGAACTCTGAGCACAGTATGACAGTTTGTTCACAGTGTTCGTCCGAGTTGACTAAAGAAACAAATCCAGAGATACCCATATGTGTGTAGGAGAGAACTTTGTATAAAAGAGCAATTGTATATTGAGAAAACATGCCAGCCCAGTCCAGATCAAATCCTTAAGTCCTATATTAGCCCATATGCCTGATACTAGTCCATAAATTCCTCTTCAGACTCATGCAGCACATGAACTGACGCCAAATGTAGGAGGATCACAGACCAGCCAGTGGTGGAAAGTCCTATACATCCAATGGTAGTGGATGAATCTCCAGGGCACTGGATGCCATCAGCATGGCTCCATGTGGCTCTTCGACAGGAAGGTCAAACAGAGAGAGGTGTGTGGCACTGATGGCAGAATCAAGAGAGAGAGAAGGCCATGCCCACAAGGAAGGATCACTCAGGCTGTGACCTGATTGACAGGCTAGACTCCACCTCTTCATTCTTTTATCAAGTTGACATGAAATTGTGTAACTACTACATTCACTTATTCCACATGAGTAGCTATTAATTTATTTCTAGGTTGTTAAAGAATCTGCAACAATCCATTTAAAATATATATTTAAATGCTGCATCTTTATTCCAATGCAGGGGATTCTAGGTGTGGGATTGCAGAGATGGAAAATATAGCTATTTTCTATCTTATCAGTTGTTTCGGTATTTCTTTATCAAAGATACTAAAGACATTATTATATCCCCTCCTTTCCTGCATATGTAACACTTTGATATTTTTGTCAGTCCTAGCACTTCTAATTTTGTATATCATTAATCATGATCACTAATGAAGCTGGAAATCATTTTTCTCTTTTTACTTTCTACAGGTAAATTTTATACCACAACATTGACCCATTATGTATGTACATTTAAAAGATTTCTTAGATATTTACAGATTTGTGCAATCATTACCCATCCAATTTTTAGAGCCTTTCCTTCATTTCAAAAAGTTTCAAAAACTCTGTTTGCAATCCACTCCCTGCTTCCAAACCCAGCTCCAGGCAACCACTGACTAGCTTTCTGTCTCTACCACATTTCTCTCCTAAGACATTTTAGATCAACGTGAGCACACAATACACAATCTATTGTATTTGGTTTCTTTCGCTTAGCACAGAGTTTTCAAGATTCATCACGCTGCGGCATGCATCAGCGGTCTGCTGCTATTAAAAGACTGAAGAACATTCCATTGTAGGGAGAGACCATACTTTGGCTATTCAATCACAGATTGATAGACCGTTGTGTTATTTCTACTGTGGTTTACTATTAATGATGCCATGAAAATGTGTGTCCTTGGTTGGTGCAGACATACATTTTCATTTTTCTTGGATACATGGTGAAGAGTGGAATTACAGTACCACCGGAATGGATGATTAACTTCCTAAGAAAGGGTTCGACTGTTTTCCAAAGTGGTTGTACCATATCACAGGTCCACAAGCAGTGATTGAAGATGCCTGTTTTTCAGGTGTTTGCCAGTACTTGATTTGGTTATTTTGATTATAGCTATTTTACTGGATTTACATTTCCCTAATGACTAATGATACTGAACACATGAGAATGTTCTTTTTAGCCATTTGCATATATTCCTTTATGAAAGGTCTATTCAAATAGTTTATCTATTTCTTATTTAGTTTGAGTTTTAATAAATACCTATATTTCAGATATAAACCCTTTAGGATAGATATTAATTGCGTATATTATCTCCCAGTAAAGAGAAAGCTGCAGGTGTTGGTGCTCTGTTTCACTCTGAACTGCTACCAGATTCTGATGGGCAGAAAGTGAGAATAAAACAGTCCAAGCAAGAGCACAGCAGATTCCCAATGTTTTTTACCTAAACTTCAGCAGCTTTCACATGAATAAGAAGTTTTCAATAGGTTGCTTGACTCTCACCAATTTCTAGAGCTCTGAGATAGTTTATTTTGACTCTGTTCTCCCCCCTTTCAGTTTATCATTGTATTTTGACAAGACGATTTGCCCATATCCTTACTCTGCCAAATGGGCATTTTGGTTCATGAAAATGTGGCGCTTGCCATCTCTGACTGGGTCAAGTGTCCATCCCTGAATGATCTCATCAGCCAGGGGGATATAGTGGTAGGATGCAGTGATTGGTCAAGCCTGCACTCCAGGCCCTCCCCTGGAGGAGAACTACCGCTGCCAAAGCACCTAGCCTGCGAAGGGAGAGGAGGGGGTCTTCGGAGGTCAGTTGTAATTTTCCTGTAACGAGAGATGTGGGCAGTTGTAACAGAGGGTGAATGTTCACTACAGGATGCCTTTAGAGCTGCAATCACTTGACTGAAGCCCCCACGTCTTCTGCCGGTGACAAGATGTCCACTACCTACTGAGAAATCACACCTCACCACGTGGCCTTGATAAATCCTTTATGATGCCAGACAGATAGATGATCTCAGTCTCTTATGATAAAGTCACAGAAACCCTGCTTGCAATGAAGCAGATTTCAGTGACCTTGACAACTCCTTCGATGC
>NW_022103913.1:7138766-7144464 GCF_000313985.2 Echinops telfairi
CAAATTTACAATCTCTTTGCCAGAAAGAACCTATTTTTCTTTGCAAAGCTTACCATAAATGTCGAACATGTGCATGCAATCTGAGGGATGCTGACAGTACAGGTTATGCATCCTCCCAAGGTTGGCCTTGTGCACCAACAGCGTAGCTGAAAGCTTCAGAAACTCCAGAAAGGCATCCAAACTCCCAAATACTTTGCTCTTCCCAGGACATGAAATTCCTCACTTTACCTCTTCATATCCCCTGAAATTCCCATCCCCTGAAAATCCCTTGGCTCCTGGATACCAAGGGAGTTAGTGTCTCGCTAGCATTTATACTGAAGATGAATTGCATTCAGAAAGCAGGCAGCATCAACCAAGGTGTACAATGACAGCTTTGACGTGTTGGGAGGCTTCTGGGTACAGCATCCGTGGTGGGGCAGCACACCTGCCTGGGGCTCCCAGAGGGCATCATGGACCAGTGGGTGTGGCAGTATGAGGTGGCTCCAAGGGAGAAATAAGGAAACAGATAGGAAAGGACCCTCCAAGACTTGATTAGACATATTTAATGTCTGTGCCTGGGATCACACAGAATGCCATCACTCCGACACTTTTTTTCCCCCTCGTTTCTTTTCTTCTCCCACTTAATTTCTAGCTGATGGACAATTGTTTGTGTGTGATTTAGGGCTCAGTGACCTAAACAAGGCATTTGGACTGGTGCTGAAGTTCAGAGATTGTGCAGTTCATGTGATGCAGTGTTGCTGATGTTACAGGCTGGCGAGTAACTTTAAAGAAAAGCAAAGTCTTCCATTCCACTATGGGCTCCTCGCCAACACACTGAATTATCACAAGGGCAAGCCAAGTTCAGAAACACCCCTTTGGGGAGGGGAAAATGGAGATGATTATTCATGCTATGGAAATTTTGAGACTGTGAAAAAATAAACCCTAGGAAAGAGGGGGAAATCACACAGTAAGAGAGGAGAGAAAACACTACCTCACCTTGAGTGTGAAATTAGTTTACCTTCGTTAAGACACCAGTCTCATGAAAACTATAAATATAGCATCCTTCTTATTTAAGGGGAAAACGCTAATTTTCAAGTTTGTGCTATTTCGAGTGATTCCAATCTGCTATGCAGGAAGTGTGAGGGTGCTGATAATTAAGGAACACTCTGGTAGGTGATGATAACACACTACCTTTGGATCCCAGCTCACAGTCCCTTGTAAAGGTGACAAAATCAGATTTGATACTGCTAAAATGTCAGGAACACACATTAGCAATTGTCATATTTCAATGCCCTTCAATGATGCCTAAATTTGCCTGCAATTCTTGTGTCAGTGTTCCTTGTCACCAAAGAGATACAGCGAACTTAAGATAATTATTACAAGGAGATATCAAAAAGCCACAAGCCAATGTAATGTTCATATTCCTTTTCCCCTGTGCTTTGTCACTGAGTGGTGCAAACTGCACAGTCTGCAGTCCTGATATGAAAGGGTTTGATTGAATGAACCCCTCAATGGCCTGCAGGGTTGTGAAGCATCAGAAAATACACTCATCATCTCCACTCACTTTCAAATCATCTGATCACCCCCAAGTAGCCCCCTGTCTTCCCCATCTCTTCAAGCCACCTCCCTTTTCAGGGGGTGTGGCCCTCTGCCAGAACAAGGCAGCTACAACTAAAATCTGGCTGCTTCAAAACCACACAACAGTTCCCTTGAAGTTTCGATTCCAACTCTTGGCAAGCCAACATGTGTCTCAAGGATCTGCTAGTGCCCTCCTCTCTGGCCAGTTATTCCCCCTCTCTGGCACCTACATTAACACTGCATGTCTACTCAGGTCAACCAGGTAGGTTTAGGGTTCCCATGCTTCTCCTACTGTGTGTCTTAGTGGATGCTAGCTAGCATCCCCCCCACTCCTGCATCAGGAGAGCTACACTCATCCTTTATGACTCCATGCAGGAGGCGCCGCCTCCAGAAAGCCTTCCATGAATGAGAGAGGAATAGGTGTGCTGTCTTTTGACTAGCACTTTGGCCTCTCCCAGCCCTCTGTTTTCAGATTATATTCTTACTTCCCTTCCTTCATCCCTGATGACTGGGAGGTACCTCAGGGTAGGGGCTAAAACACATTCATTGTGTCCCCAGACTCAAACAGGTGAGGGATGTTGTAGGCATTCTGCATGCTTCCACGTTTTAATCATTGTGACTCAATCCATTGTAAGAATATATCATGGCTTTTATATATCATGTTCATGAACCAAGGTTGATAGTTTAAACCCACCAGTTGCTCATCAGCAGAAATTTGAGGCCATCTGCTCCCTTAAAGATTTACAGTTTCAGGAACCCTAAAGGGCAACGGTAATTCTTCTCTATCCTACAGGGTTGCTGTGGGTCAGAATCATGGGTGTCCTTTATATGTTCATGGTTGTTATATTTCCTTGGTGGAATATTTTATCACTATATATTTCGTATTTGATATTGCAGTACAGTTTCACTAAGTTATTTATAAAATTCATACAAATTCACATTCTTGGGAGGAAAAACCCTACTTCTTTCAATTCCTGTATTGTAGCAGAATAACTAGGTTCAAACATTCAGTCAAACAATGAGAAAATAATAAAAACAAAGACTATATGTTTATCCATACACATGTACATTGTTCTGTGTTCTGGAACTAACATTTGTGCTTGTAAATGGTATTCTTTATGTTTACGTATCTTGCTGTTTTCATTCTATAATGTACTTTTCAGAAGATTGGTACATTCAAGACAAAATTCAACCATTTTAATCATTGTGACTCATTCCATTGTAGGAATATATCATGGCTTATATTTTCATGAAGAGACCTGGTGGTATAGTGGTTATGCATTGGGCTGCTAACCACAAGAACAGCAGTTTGAAACCACCAGCCACTCCACAGGACAAAAGTGAAGCTCTCTACTCATGTAAAGAGTTACAGTCTCAATAGCCAGGCACAATCCACTATCTTCACCACATTTGCTTATGCACCCAGTTTGTCTTCAGCTGGTATTGCCCAGTAGGTATCGATTCAAGTGGGTATCGCCCAGTGCCACGTTATTAGAACAAAGTGTTCTTGTGTTGAGGGAAGATTTAGGTAGAGTCCCTACCATAATGAATGGCCATATAAATATATGTACACAAGCCAGTACCCCAACCTTTATATATTAATGCTAACATATATACATGTCTATATTTATACCTCTATGCATAGTTTTTACTTCCTAGTTTTGTTTCTTTTTATCTTCCTCCTGCCCCACCATCATGATAACCCTCATTTGCCTCTCAGTACTTCCTCTCAGCTAGGTTACGATTGATCAAACACCACCAGGAACCTTCCTCACCATCGATTTTAGATCCCATGTTGTTCCCCTGTCCTTGACATTACTGGCTCACCGCTCCCTTACCTCTGCTTCCTCCTCTCCTGTGTTTCCCCAGAACCATTGGTTCCATTGCTTTCTCCTTGGGATTGCTTATCATGTCTATCTTATGTAGATAAACATAACAAGACACAGACACACAGACCTGCAATTAGTTCCAGGTCTATCTGCTGACCTTTACGAATATTTCCCAACCAGGTCTGGTAGGGTTCCAAGCACTGCCCCCCAAGTCAGAAGTCTATTTGGGGGATCCTCAGGGGCTTTGTGACTTTGGTCCCATTGCTGACCTGTTATGCTCTCTTCTTAATTTTCCCCAATGTGAGTGCGTCAGACTGGCCTCACTCCCCACACTGTACGTCCAGTGTTGATGTCATGTGAGGGGATGTCATGTCTCTAGCTGGGTCCTACAGTCCTCTTTGTGCATTAGCTGCTCCAAGCAGGAACATCACCCTCAAGGCATGGTGTGCTGGGTCTAGTCTCTGTCTTTCTCTTTCCCTCTTAGTTTGCCCCCATGTAGATGGGACAAGCTGGGCACTCTCCTCAGCCTGTATCTTCAGTGCTGTCCCTCTGTAGCACATTCTTCCAGGGAGGGGGTAAGCATAGCTCAGATTGGGGTATGTTGCAGGTATGTTGACCTCAAGACCTGGTGCACCATAATGATATCTGCTAGCTCTCTCTCTCTCTCTCTCTCTCTCTCTCTCTTGCACTCTCTTTTCTGTGGAGACATAAACAATACGATCCCCATGGATGGATTAATGCCCTTCTCCCCCAATGCCATCGTCTTTTTCTTCTTCTTCTTCCCTACCCCCTCTCTGGTCCTTAAAGGCATGAGAGAGGTAGGGAGGATGTCTTTCATCCCCAATGGTATTTGGCATCTTTTTTTTCTTTTTTATGTCTGGGGTCTTAAAGGCTTGAAATCAAATAAGGGGAACAACTAAGCCAACATGAAAGAAGCATCCTAGCCTGTGTGATCATGAGGAACAGGTATCGGAAGTTCAAAAACATATGGATGTGAAGGGGAGGGGTCAGAGTTGAAAGCCAAAGCCCATCTGTTGATAATTGGACATTCGCTCACAGAAAGGTCACATGGAAGGGGAGATACATCCAGGGTTGCCATATAGCACCAGTGAAACACACCACATTCCTCTAGTTCTTTAATCCTTCCCCCCCCACCCCACTATTATGTCCTCAGTTCTACCTCACAAACCCTGCTCTACCAGTATATGGACATTAGTACAGATAAGAGCTTTCAATACACAGGGTAGACAAACCCCTTAGAAACTGTAATGGGAGTAACAATTCCATGAGGGTATGGGAAGGGAAGAAGGGGAGGACGGAAAATAACAATAAATGGTAATAATATATACCATAGTAAGGGTTCACAAGGGTGGTAGGGGGTGAGAGAGAGGCAATAAAGATGACCTGCTATTAAAGGGCTCAAGAAGAAAGAGTTTTGAAATTGATGATGGCAACATTGTCATACAATTAAATAAACTTAATACATACTTACGGCTGTCTTTCTTTTTATTTGTATTTAATAGCGATATCTTGCCCATCTCGTCATTTGCAGATACTCCTTGTGGTTTTGTCTTAGGGATTCCACCCAGATGTATGCATTTCCCAAGGCAGTGTTTCCATCACACTAACCCTTCCCTGAGGAATTAAGAACTTTTCAATTCATACCACCTCAGAACAGTGGTTTTGGCATCCTTGAGCGTCACAAATCATATTCCTTTTAAATGTTCTTTGGATTTGAAGGAACCAAAAGAAGTCTGGAGGGGCAAGATCAGGTTTATATGAGTGAGGTAAGGTTTCCGAAGGACATTCTCATAGGACAACCATTGCCACCCTCCAAGAATGAGGAACTGTTCTGTACTGCCGGGATGGAAAACAATTACTCAGCACAACTTTCCAAGTCTTTGATTCACCAATCAATGAAGTTTTCAATTTTCTTAAAATGTCTTCATAGTAAACTCCTGTGATCATCTTGTGTCCATTAAGAAAATCTATGAAGATTATCTTGTAAGAATTCCAAAACTCACTCTCCATTCCCTGCTGGACTGACCATGTTGCCTTGAATTTAACTCACATGGCAGATGCCCTCAGAAGTCAGTTTACTGTACATTTGTGGGGAGGGGATGGCGAAATAGATGAAGTCCTCTAACAAGACAAAGACGAATGATTCCTGAGAAGATTTTTCTAATCATTCCCCTGATCACAGACATGATCACACACATTTTCTGTGGAACAAACCCATGCATGTGTGTGTTAGTCTGGGTACACTAGAGAAACAAAATTCATAGACACTCACATGTGTATAAGAAAGAGGT
>NW_022103913.1:7145608-7147320 GCF_000313985.2 Echinops telfairi
CCCGATATTGCCACTCACTACTGGGCCTGAGGGGTTTATCTGTCCTGGATTCCCTGTGTTTCCAGTTCCTATCTGTACCAGTGTACATCCTCTGGTTTGGCTGGATTTGTAAGGTAGAATTGGGATCATGATAGTGGGGGAAGAGGAATCATTTAAAAACTGGAGGAAAGTTGTATGTTGAATCATTGCTACACTGCACGCTGACTGGCTCATCTCCTCCCCATGACCCTTTTGTAAGGGGGTGTCCAGTTTGGGACTCCAATCTGCACTCCCTGGCATTCACAATGATATGATTTTTTTGTTCTTTGATGATGAATGCCTGATCCCATTGTTGCTTCTGAGCTACATGGCTATTTGTTTACCTTTAAGCCTTTAAGACCCAAGACAACATATCTTTTGATAGCTGGGCACAATCAGCTTTCTTCACCACATTGCTTATACACATTTGTCTTCAGCAATTGTGTCAGGAAGGTAAGCATCATGGAACACCAATTAATAGAACAAAGTGTTCTTACATTGAAGCAGTACTTGAGTGGAGGCCCAATGTCCATCTGTTACTTTTATACTAAACCTATAAATATATGCAAGTATATTTATATCCCCATCATCATATACAAATAAATTTACATATATACATAGCTATATTTATACCTCTATAAATGCCCTTTGCCTCCTAGTTCTTTCCTCTATTTCCTTTTACTTTCCTCGTGTCCCACTATCATGCTCACCTGGTCTCAGTAATTCTTCTCAGTTACATTGCCCTTGATCAATCTCTATCAGGCCTCTTACACCCTCCTTGCCACTGATTTTGGTTCGCTTGTTGTTCCCTTGTCCCTGGGCTGGTCAACACCACCTCCTTTCCCCCACATCCCTCTTTCCCATGTAACCCTGGAACCATCGGTCCCATTGTTTTCTCCTCCAGACTGTTCATGCAGCCTATCTTATCAAGATAGACCTGCAGATATAATAATATGCACACAAAAGCTAGACAGAGCAAAACAAAGTGACAAAATAATAACAACAACAAAAAACAATGACCAAAATAATTAATTAACTAATTTAAAAAGAGAAGAAAAGAAAAGGAAAAATGAAGAACCTGCAAATAATTCAAGGTCTGTTTGTTGAACTCCAGGAGTGTCCTCCGGTTGAGTGCGATGGGGTGCCCGGCCCTGGCCCCAAAGTATATCCTTAACACTCCCTCGGGACCTCCCTGCTCTGCTCTCCTTGTGGCTCTGCCACATGCCCTTAGTGTTTTGTCTTGGTGTGGTGGGGCAAGACCGGGCCAATCCCAACACTGTGTCTCCAGTGTTGTCTCCTATAGGACTACGGGTTAGTGAGGGAAGTCGTGTGTCATAGGGGGGCCAGCCATATGGTCCACTCTGTGAACTGGCTATTCTGAGCAGGTATATCGTCCTCCAGGCTTGGTGGGCCAGGATGCACTCCACTCTCTTCCTCCCCCTTCATTTGCTCCTGTGTTCTCAGATCAGACATGTCCCTCTCCCCGAACTGCAGCTTCAGTGTCATCCTCTAAAGTAAATTCTTCTGGAGGGAGGGGCAGATATCCACGTAGTTGGGATTGGCCCTCAGACACCTCCACTGCTCCCTGCTCCATGCTAGCATGCTGCATTCATATCCTGGAACACCCGGTTGAAGTCTGGTCCCTCTTTCCCTGTGGAGATATAAACAATCACCTCCACCTTGGGTGGGTTAGT
>NW_022103913.1:7151698-7153020 GCF_000313985.2 Echinops telfairi
GAGTCATACAGGTGGGTCCAGAAGGGTGTGTTCTAGTTGGGGTGGGACAGGTTCAAGTTCCTTGAGTTCTGCTGCTTGATTTCAGGGTAACTTGCACAGATTGCATCCTTCCTCTGTGCCTGTGCGCTTTGCTATGAAGTAGGCACAGTAATGCCCAACTTCATAGGCGGTGACCAGGATTCACTGAGCTGCCTGTGCACAGAGTAGCTGCTAAGTTGAAGATGCTCCCCATTCGTTTTCTGTAAACAAATTTGCTCAGGGGCCTTAGTGTCACTGGAAGCACACAGCTTCTCCCTGACCTGGGAACTGAAGAAATCACTTTCCTGGAAAAGCCAAAGCAGAGCAAATAGACTTTGAGGTGGCCATTCCCTGCAATGTGGTGCACTTAGTCCACTGATCAGCACCATGGGAGTCGGCAGGACAGGGTAGCAGAGGAAGGCAGTGCCCAAGAAGCCCCCCCCTTGCTAACACTCATGAGAGCATGTGTGCCCTGATAGCCTGGAATGGAACAGAACCACTGGGAGGCTCTAGCTCTACATGAGAGATCCATCTGCTGGGACAGGTGGGAAGGTAAGTTTCCTGAGAATGCCGTAGTTTCCGAGGAAGTAAGAGTCGATCAGAGACTTGGTAATTCCAATTAATGTACAGGGATAGAACAAGAACAACAAACATCCTTCAAATACGACTTTTGCCTTGGGTTGGGGAAATATTCCTCAGTCTTCATAACCAAAAGCACAGTTCATAAAAGAAAAAAAAGTTGATCAGCTGGAGTTCCTCCAGAAAACACGCTCCCAATCATCACAGGGCACTGTGGAGAGAACTGAACGTGAGATCAATCACAAATCACCGATCCAATGAAACACATTTGTCTATAATATAAAAAGAATGATCAAAGCTTATTAAGGAGAAAATAAACAACCCGGTATACAAACAGGCTATAGATTTGAACAGACACTTCACCAAATAAGACACGCATATGCCAATCAAGCGCCCTTGACATAAGGAGACTGCGCTCTGAGAAGATTACATCCCCATGAGAATGGCTCGCTTGAGAGAGCCTGGCCTGCCTAAGTGCTGGTTAGGAACCAGACCACTCAGAGACTGCTGGTGGGGATGAGAACTGCTGGGTCCACTCTGGAAAACAGTTAGGCAGTTAAAAAAAAAACAACTGACACCATGTGTCCCACACCTTCTAAGAGAGAAGGAAGTATATCTTCATACAAAGACTTGTATATTAGGTCATGGATATAAGAAATTGTGGTATATCCACATGACATAATGCTACCCAGCAATAAAAGGGAATAAATTACTGATAAATGCAA
>NW_022103913.1:7154219-7156938 GCF_000313985.2 Echinops telfairi
ATTTTATTGCCATATCTTCCATCGTCTGCTGTCTCCCTTCACTCACCTTTCTGTTCTTCATCCTCCTGCGGAGGGGGGTGGCGGTTATACGACAATCCTTGGGATTGGTTCCTAGTTTCTCCCCCTTCTCGCCGAACCTGCCCCCTACCCTCATGGTATCACTACTCCCATTATCATTCCTGAAGATTTATCTGTACTGGATTTCATGTGTTGAGAACTCTTATCTGTACCAGGGTACATGCTCCAGTCTAAGCAGATTTGTAAGGTAGAACTGGGGTCATGATTGTGGAAGGGGGGTTCAGGGGAGGAAGCACCAAAGAACTAGAGGAATACTGTGCATTTCATTGATGTTGTACTGCATCCTGGCTGACTCATCCCTTCCTTGTGACCCTTCTGTGAGGGGATATGAAATTTGCTAATACTTATTGTAAAACCAACGATAAATAAGATCTTCTAGCTATTCTTTTTAGGTTTATAAAAACTGATGTTTGGAAAGGCTTTGTTTGAGGATGTCTCTTCTACCCTTTAAGTTTTCAATAGACCCATCCAGCCCTATTTTCCCGCTTGGCTCAAACACAATCATTTGCCTAATCAGTCTACTGCTCACCTGGGAGCATGGCTTCAAAGTTTCTCACAACTTTCATCGCAGATGCTCCCACCTGTGCCCCATTTTCTCCCTCCAACCCCCCAACCCTGAAACCTTGCTCTCCTCCTATCTAGACCTCCAGGATACACTTGGCTCTTCTTGTCTGTCTACTTGTAGATTAATGTTTGTAATTATTGATTATGCAGCACGGCATATGTAATTATATTTACCTTTGTTGTCTGTAACACTTGCAGCAAATTGGTTTTCCATTCAGCAATTCAAACACATTTCATTTTATGATGTTGATTGCAGTCCCCCCAGTGTAATAGCATTCTTCTCACTTCCTCCATGCACGTTAGCATTTTGGCTTTGTTTTGCTTTAGGAGCCCAGTGACATAGTGGTTATGAGATGGCCTGCTAACTGCGAGGTCAGCAATTCGAAACCACCTGCTGGTTTGTGAAAGAATGATGGGGCTCTACTCCCATAAAGAGTTTCAGTCTTGGAAACTCACAGGGACAGTTCTACTCTGTCCTATGAGTCGGCTTTGATTCGATGGCAGGAATTTTATCTTCTGGCTCACCACTCCTCATCACCCAGGAGTACTCGGTCTTAAAGCTAGTCCACCAGGATTCAATACCATTTTCTGATGCATAGGTTAAACCTCAGTTTCCTTTATCACAAGGGCAGACAGTTCACTTCCCAAGGGACTCAGAGTCTCTCCACAGGAAAATATTCCTGACATCTTGCCCCAAGCTGAATTTGGTAGCCCTCTTCCCCTCTGGGCTTCTACGGCTTCCTCAGTTCCTATGTTTCCCTTACTTATTTCACTTAGTTTGTTTTCTTTGTATTGCATTTCCTTTCCCCAGTCCATATCTCTTTCCCAATGTGGGAGGTTTTGGTGAACAAGGATCTTGTGTAGGACATCTCGCTAACTTAGCATGTGGCACATGGGAGACATGAAGCTAGAGTGCTTGTTTTAGAGCCATGAAGCCACTTGCCCTGACTAATGGGTCTCAGAGAGCCTCGATGTTTGCTGGGAATTCAATGACAAATGTGGTTACTTCCCTTTTGGTTTTTATCAGCATGCTTTGAAAAGAAACACTGACCCTCTTCTCTGATAAACTTTTGAGTTGACCTTAAATCTTGTACATATACAAAGCCTAAAGAAGGATTTGTTTATGCCTCCTGGATGAACTCTAGCCTGTTCCATGGTCAAGTCTATCTATCACCCAGCAAGCTGGCTGAGTTATGTTTTTTGAAGAGAAAGAACGGAGGTGTGGCTCTCAAACCTCCTTCTCACATGTGCCTGATAGGTAGGTGCTCCAAGACACCCAGCAGAATGACCACGCCAGAAAAGGGCATCTTAGGAAAAAATGCTGCTCCTGGACTATCCTTCTGCTTGGGAAAATGTTGCTGGAGGGAAGATTCTGTAAGAGTCTATCTGCCCTCTGGTTTGACTCCTTGACCAGATGCCCACACTGTTGTTCTCTTCCTCCCCCCATTTCCTTCTCTGCTTTCTGCTGAACAGGAGGCAGCCTCACGCCTGCTGGCACGCAAGGCCCTTGGGAGAGAGAAAATGGGTGTTGCCTATCTCTCCACTCCTTTTCTTCCCATACCTCCACTCCACTCCAGCTCCTGGGAATAGAAGGCTGTAGTCCTTTAGGGCCCTTGCTCTTCACTGGTCCTGGCCCCTAACCCACACATAAGAGGCTCAGACTCAAGCTCACTGCCATCAGGTTCAGCAAGACTCATAGTGGCCCCAGGTAGCGGACCAGTGGTTGATAAATCCAGGTCAGCAATACATTCTGAGAAGATAGATGGCAGCTCCCTTAACCCATATTTAGGATACCCTGTCTCACTCAATGGGATATAGGGGTGACCTTGACAAGGAAGAGGTTAGGAAATTGACATCTGCAGCCTCAGGTTCCAGTGGATCCAGTGAGGGTGGGGGTGGGGGTGGGGTAACTCCTGTTCTCAGGACACAGTGACAATGAAACAGGGACTCTTTCCTGTCATGAAACCATTATCTGACCCTCCAAGCAATGAACAGCTAGCTCCCTTGGGCACATAAGGGAGCTGCTGCTACCAGCCACTACTGCTTTCAGCAATGAAAAAAAAACAAAACTTCAGTT
>NW_022103913.1:7157809-7159749 GCF_000313985.2 Echinops telfairi
GAGAGAGCAGGTTATTTCCAAGGCAAGGTAATCAGTCTAGCAATGAACCCTCACTTGTAGCTCCAAGAACGAAAAGGTGGTAGGACAATACATTTTTAGTTCTTGGAGAGAAAAGAACTATTCAAGAATTATTCATTCAGTATTCAATAATCTTACATTAGCCAATAAGGTGTTCAAATGAGGAGAGTAAGATTTTGTTCACCACACGCTTCTATTGTGGTAGGAAATGTTATGAAACATTAAATGGAGTAATGAGGAGTCAAAGGGCTGGTCTACTGGTGCTGAGGGCAGAGTTGGAGATGTCATTTGAGTGGAAACGTGAATGTGAGAGCGAGGCAACCTTGTATTCTCATAGAAGAGCAGTCTGAGACGAATGAAGACAGCCATTGACAAGGAAGTGGGCTCAGAATGCTCAGCTTATTCAGAGAGAAAGCCCCCTGTCTGGGCAGAAAGAACTAGGACAGGAGAGGAGGAAGATGCAGTCGAGGAGGCAGTATCTAAAAGATCACCACCAACTTGAAGTCCAAGTTCTTCTCTTATTCCAGGCCATATAAATGGACATTTCCTGGCTTTCCAACATATTGGATGTGAGCATGAGACTTCCAGCAAGAGCACTGTTAGCAGAAATCACATTCAGTTCTGCCCTGGGAAAACCACACATATGCACTCCTCTATGCTCCATCCCCACCCCCTTGCTATTTAGAACGGAGAAACCAGAGGAACAGAGCTAATAAAAGTTATACTATACTAGAATCTAAACATATTGCCTAGATCTCGCACATGGAAGATAGAATTCCAGGCCTGACCTACCAATTGGGGCTGGAGAGCTACTTCCCCAAATCAGCCAACACTATGGAGCCCAGAAGTTTGATCCAGAATCAAGTGTGGGTGGCACAGGACTGGGTACTGTTTCCTTCTGGTGTGCATGGAGGGACGGTGCATCACAGTGCACTGAACAGCAGCCAACAACAACAGACAGGACCCTTGACTCCAATATAACAAGAGATAGAATTTTAACTTTTTTTAAAGATCATTTTATTAGGGTCTCTTCCAACTTTTATAAAAATATGGAGCTCTGCACAAATTGGCATGTCATCCTTGCTCAGGGGCCACGCGAATCTTCTCTGCATCATTCCAGTTTTAGTTTATGTGCTGCCAAAGCAAACACGAGTTTCAACCTTTTATAGATTGCTATCTCCCCATACCCCCTTTTTGTTCCCCCTTCTCTCAGAGATTGAGAGACATTGTTAAAGAGACAGGACATAGTGTGAACACTTTACAATAAAAGAAGTGAACTAATCTTCCAAAGAACTCCAATAAAACCTAGAGATTGGATGGAGAAGGATGGAGGCAAGAGAGAAGTAAAAACATTCTAAGAGATTCTTCTTTTTGGAGTGGAGTATATGACTCAAATTGAATGAAAACCATACAAAAAATCTCCTCTTAGGATATGGGGGATATAATTATTACTTTAAATGTAGTGTATTAATAAAGAAAAATAAGCTTATGTGCTTCAAAACGTATGCACCCACTAAAAAGATATAAACATGTAGAAAAACTTCCCAATCATCAGGGGACATAAAAACTCAATCAATGCAGTAAAAAAAAAAGGATGGGAAATGGGATGAATAAAAACAGGAACAAATCACACATAACAGTGCAGAAACACAAAACAAGATATTTTATTTCATTTCTTCTGGTGTGTTTAGTATTCCTATTAACAATTATGAAAAATCATCAAACAGTCATATAAAAATTAAAGCCTTAAGACAATCCTTAAAAGTAATTATTTGGTAAAAAAAGAAAAGAAAAAGTAATTATTTGGTAAAAAAAGAAAAGAAAAAGTAATTATTTGGTGATTTTTTTCATGAGTGTACAGTTTTAAATATGCACAGTCTATTGAACATCAATTTTACTTTCATATAGCTATTGAAAAATAA
>NW_022103913.1:7161671-7163116 GCF_000313985.2 Echinops telfairi
GAAAGGCGAGGCTTCACCACCCATTTATCCCTCCACCTTTCAACCAGCACCACATGTGATTATCGGCCAGGCTGGCACAATTAACTAACTCAGAGGGAGATTCAAAAATCCAAACCAAACCCATGTCATCAAGTTGACTCTGACTTCTGGGGTATCTGAGACTGTCAATCTTTACAGAAGCAGACAGCTTCATCTTTCTGCCAAGGAGGCATTGATGGGTTTGAACTTCCAACCTTGCTGTTGGCAGCCCAACAGCTAACCCACAGGCACCAAGAGAGATCCTTCAAAAAAGGGGGATAGGAAACCATACATCAGACACTAGCAAATAAATAGAAGACAGAGATAGCAATATTACTTATACCATATGAATGAAATTTGGAGACTAAAAATGCTGCAGAGCAATACAGGCATTTTGTAATGATAAAAGGTAAAATACACAAAGACATTCGAAGAGTCAAAATATTTTTATGCACTGATATAGAGGTCCAAAACACAAAAAAGCAACAACTTCTATAAACCAAAGAGAGAGTCAAATATACAATATCAAGAAGACAGTCTAATATACCTCTATATAGTTCTCCAGGTCAAGGTCAGATTCAGTAGAGTAAAATTTAGAAGACTTAAATAAAAATTACAAGCTTGGCTTAAGGCACACCTTATATGATATATGACTTTAGACTAGATAAAGAGAAAATGCACATTCTTTTTTAGCACTTCTGGAACTTTGACCAGATGTTAGGGCACACATTAAATGTTATTTTCAAAACAAAAAGAAATAATGGAACAAAAGTGGAAAATATCAAGAAAAACTTAATGTAAGGCAAAACACTAAGGTCGTGCAGCAGAACAGTGGGGAGCAGAGCAGGGAGGTCCCAAGGGAGTGCCAAGGATAGACTTTGTACTCGACTGGAGGACACTCCTAGAGGTCAACAAAAAGACCTTGAACTATTTATTTATTTTTGTCATTGGTTTTTTTGTTGTCTTCATTTTGTTTTCTTTTGTCACTTTGCTTTGCTATGTCTTATTTTTTATGCATATTATTCTCTGCAGTTCTATCTAGATAAGACAGGCTGCATGAACAGTCTGAAGGAGAAAACAATGAGACCGATGGTTCAGGGGGGACTTGGGAGAGGGGGAGGTGGAGGAAAGGAGGTGAACCAACCCAGGGACAAGGGAACAACAGTGATCCAAAATCAGTGGCAAGGAGGGTGTAAGGGGCCTGGTAGGGATTGATCAAGGACAATATAACCAAGAGAAATTAGTGAAACCCAAATAAAGGCTGAGCATGATAGTGGGACAAGAGGAAAGTAAAAGGAAGTAGAGGAAAGAAGTAGGAGGCAAAGGGCATTTATAGAGGTCTAAATACAGACATGTACATATGTAAATATATTTGTATATGATAATGGGGAAATCGATCTATGTGCATATATTTATAGGTTTAGTAT
>NW_022103913.1:7164573-7185107 GCF_000313985.2 Echinops telfairi
TTTTTTTAAAGGAAAGATAAATCTGTCTTTGGTTTTGCAGAGAAGGAAATTAATTTGTGTGATGTGCTTTAACAAAGGGAAAAAAAGAATAAACTTAAATGAGATAGAAGGTGATTTTTTAAAAGAAAGAAAGAATTTAACTAAAAGAAACAAAAACAAAGCAAAAGAAAGCCCAGCAACCATAAATAACAGCAAAAAGCTTATTTCTTGGAAATAATTTAAAACAGTAAGAAGACTCTCCCTTGGACAAGAGAAAAGACACTATGTTAGGAATGACAAAAGAGACAAACTTTACAAACATCAGAATCAAAAAGGACATTTCAGGTATTATGCCATGTCCAATCCAACTTTGAAAATCTATATGCAATGGATGATTTTCTAAGAAAACGGAATTTTCAAAATTGACCCCAAAAGAAAGAGAAAACCCAAATAGACCTAGAATCATTCAAAAAGTCAGGAAATCAAAGATCGATATCCAAAAAAGAATGGGTTGGAATCAACTTGAAGGTTCCGAGCAGAGACCCTAGCTTTCACCCTTGCTCCGTCTCCCATTGCTTGTGTAATGTTAGCACCATGTAACTATGTGAGCACTATGGTCGGAGTTACTAAATACAAGTACCAAGCATTTAGCCAAATTTGAATTCAGATAAACAACAAATAATTTTGCCCTGTAAATATTCCCATGCAATATTTCAGATAGGTTCCCATATCTCCCTAACTGATTTATTCTTCAAATTATACCAAATGTAATTTGCAATGGTGCAAACACAAACACACATTAGAAGCAATTCTAACTGTTCATAATGTTGGGTCTTCCCATTTCAGAAAACAACATCAAAAACCTTCTGCCCCCATGTCAGTGCTCACTCATGGTGACTCCATAGGGCAGCGTAGAACTGTCCCTGTGAGTTTCCGAAACTGTGACTCTTTACGGCAATAGAAAGCTGCGTCTTTCTCCTGAGGAGCGGCAGTTGGATTCGAACTGCTGACCTTGAAGAGCGCAGTCGAACACATGACAACTGCACCAGCAGGGCACATTTTATTTCAGAAAGCAAGACAAAAACACTGTCTCTTCACCCAGGAGCCCAGACCCACCCCTGGAGGGCTCCTAGTTAGACCCACGTTTGAGTCTCTGGCATTCCCAATTTGGAGTTCGCTCACTTTAAAATCAGCACCATGTGACCGTGTCCAGGTGATGACGGTCTTGTTTTCAGTCTGCCTGTTATAAAGAGAGGCATTGAAAGAAGACAATAACCCAGGCAAAGGTTTCTCATCCCACCACAGGTGTCGTGTGACAATGGAGCCGGAGATGGGAGCGAGGCTACCTTGAGCCAAGAAAGATCTGGGGGGACTAGAAGCTGGAAAAGGCAAGAAAGAAACGCGCTCTGGAGTCTTGGCGAGAGTTGGGCCCCACCAACACCCTCAATCTGGCCTATTAGCAGCAGCAGACATTTCTACTGTTTGCAGCCACCTGGTTTGTGGTCATTTGTTTCTGCCACCAGAAGAAACTAACACAGGTTTCTTTTTACACCGACACACTCTGGTGATGTTCAAAAGCCTTGAGTGTCTTTGCCTACATATGTTGTTTCTTTTAGTTACTGTTTATGTTTGTGGTTATGTGGTGAGAACACTCTGCCTGGTCTCTCTCCCCAAGCTCTGGTAGAGGGGGTCTGTCTCTGGTTATAGCCTGTCCCTGAGACCAGCCTGAAGAGAACATCCAGGCCCTGATCATGCCCCTCCAACTACCGGATTGTCTAAGCATTTGCTTGGGTATCACTAAACCACACGATGAAATCAGCCTCCCTGGTGGCCCTGCCTTCTTCCCTCGTTGTCCATCTTTGGGATTCTGCACGTTGATGGCAGAAAGAACTCTGTTTTTGTTGAAAGAAGGAAAGCAATGTCTGTTGAATCCTCCAAGTCCCAGCTCTCGGGTAAGTCCCTCCCACGTATTTCCTCATGTCATTCTCTAATAGCGTGATAGTGATGTGAATTTCTCCGTTTTACAAGTGCAGAATCACAGGTCCAGAGAAAGCCAATGTTTCCCCCATGGGTATACAACAAGCAAGTGGAAGGGCTAGGATTTCCATTCAAGTCCTTTGACTCTAACTTCAATATGTCTTCCTCTTCCCTACATTGACTGCCAACTTGTGAAAAGTTTATGTATAAAAATGCATGTGACTGTTTTAAGATTTTGTTAAAAGTACTTGAATCTGAACTAAGTCTGCTTCCTTTCATCCTCCTGATCTGAAAGATAGCCTTTCTGCCTTCTCCTTCCTGCTCGTGTTATGAATTTTTGGGTTTTTGCTCTGCCTATTCAATCCTAGGGTCAGCCAGGCCCAGGCATAGTCACTTGATCTAGGGAAAAGTCAAGCTTCCTGCGCCTCTTTGCTGTTGCTGTGCTATGGCTGCTGGAATACAAAGCAGTCTTGTCTTCTGTGAGATCACAGAGCCTTGGTGAGTGGTGTGCATGCATAACCTTGTCCTCTCCCTGTAACCAAAGGTCAACTGAGTGCCTTCATGGTTGCTAGTCTTGAGCTGTCTCTCTCCTCGTCTCATCTCTTTCTCTCTCTCTCTCTCTCTCTCTCTCTCACACACACACACACACACACAATCACTCCCCTATATACATACATATAAAGCCGAAGAGGAAGCCAAACGGTAACTTGAAGCTAAGGTTGCACCTGTATCCCTGGGAAGAGAAGCAGTGCCTCGGCCACTTGCTGCTCACCAGCACGAGCGAAGAAGGACTGGTGCCGGCCAGGGAAGGCCTCCCCGAGTATAGAGGTGGCCAAGTGTGATAGTTAGGGTGTTTTGTGCCAACTTGACACCCAGGAGAAGATACGGGTGGAGTTCCACTTTGTCAATCAGGTCCCAGCTTGATGACCTCCTTTGGAGATGTGACCCAGATAAATGACTCTCTGGAGGCCAGCCCCTCTCTCTTTCTTTCTGGGGGTCGTGGTGGTTAGACCAGTGTGCTGCCTCAGCTAGCTGCCCTGACTCACCATGTGTGCTATACTACCCATGGGCCGAACCAGCTGGTCGACCACAGTGGACTGTTGCTGTGCCCTGCTGTTCCATGTCATGGTGCCACCCCACCTTGCCATGTCTGTGGCCTATGGGCCACCTCTACTCATCTTGTCACCAATCCAGAAGCTGGACCTCCCGCCAGCCACTGCACAGTGCTACTGGCCTCTGCTATACCTCACCACTCCATCTTCCTACTCTCTGCTTCCTTGGCTTTGGGCTAGTGACAACGGATATTAATTGTCCCCCGAAAGTGAGTTGGACTGAGATCTCTGTACTGCTGTGTGGACTGATTTGCTGTTATATATTTTTTTCACTAAGTCAACTTTATTTATATGTGTATACACACACACACACACACACACACACACACAATCATACGTGTCCTGGTTTTCCTTCTCTAGAGAACCCTACCTAACACACCAAGGGATCCTGGAGAGGTCAAGGAGGTATTCGTAGGCCTGGTGTATTTTTCACTTGTGGGCATGAACATGCTGAAAAGCATTGGGTAGGGATATTGGGATCTGCCCTCTCCAGTCCCATGGCTGGACACGTCAAACACTAGGGTTCACTGTCCTATTCATTGAGTCTTGAAAGCCTGAATAAGGGCATTTTAAAAATTTTGTTTGTTTCATTTTGATAACTTAAGAGTATTAACATAACATTCTGAAATACCATGATGACCACCCGGGCACAGAGTTGCCACACCATTCAAGTGCCCACATTCGTGGTCATTTCTATCACTGTGCTGGTGTTCAGAGTCAAGAAGAAAAGAGCGCATTGCAAGCCTATGCATACATATAACGTTTGTGCAGAGGGAAGGCCAAATAGTCACAGCACATGGTCTGAATCGGAATTTAAGCTCTTTAGTTTCCTGAATAGAGAAAAGATTGTTGAATCATCACATAGCACAAGGCAATAGGCATCTGAAATTATGTTGTACCTGCACATCATCCATCACACTACATGAATGACAATCTGGATGCTATTGATCTTGTTTGTATTCTATTTGGTGTTTCCATACGGCTGTAAATATAAAATGTGAATCTAGTTTTGTTTATACACACTTAAGAAACATACTAACCCTGAAGTCCAGACTTTTACTCTCAATTACAACAGAGTAGATCGTTTCAAACTATCTCATCCATGAATAAGTCTAAACGAGCTGAATAAGATATTTTATAAATCGATTGTTTGATGGCATTAGAGAATAATCAGAGCCCTCAAGATGCAAAGGGCCAAAATCCCAGAAAGAAAGAAAGAAAGAAAGAAAGAAAGAAAGAAAGAAAGAAAGAAAGAAAGAAAGAAAGAAAGAAAGAGAGAGAGAAAGAAAGAGCTCTGCGGGTAAACCCCACGCTCAACATTGCTTCTTCTCCTTGAGCCATTGATCACTTCCTGCAAGAATCAAAGTGGTCAAAGAGAAGCAGTGGTCCAAAGCGGTCAACTAGCTCACTGGTCCAGGCCAAAAAGCATTGTCATTCAGGCTACAAAGAATCCAGGGTGTCAGGCCCAAGACTCTGGAGAAGAAGAAGAAAACAAGAGAGGTAAAGCTGACACTCCACCTGCAGTTTCCCCTTGAGTCACCGTGCTCTTTCCAAGCTACATGCTGGATGAGGCATAGAGACACCAAGCCACAAAACGTGGAAATATAGGCGTAGCATTTTGTAGCCTCACATAAGGGGCCTGCCCTCTTCTAATTTCACGAGGGGAGATAGACTCACTGTCAGTATTAGTTCAAAGCCGATTCCTTTGAGGTGAAGGTCTTACATGCCTCCTCTTTCCAACTGTTTTACCATCCTAACACCAGAAATTCCTCCCACAGTACTCTCCACTTCTCTACTGAGTGCTGTAATGCATTGCAATGGCCCCAAGGAACTCACAGACAATACTCATGATCATGGGGTTAATCAGGGATCAAAACTAATCAGGATGCAGTTCTCAGGTCTTGACAGCTTCTCCTCAGCCTTGCTCATAGGCAGGCAGGTCTCTGGCCTTCGGTCTCCTGGTCATGTGGCACCTTGATCTCTGCCCTGCCCTTGAAAGTATTACAAAATGCTTTAGCTCCACCAGTGTCCAAAGGGACCCGGCTCTCCCAGCAAGCCCAAAGGTACTCAATTTTTTCAACCCTGAAGCCTAACTCTTTGCTAGTCAGCTGGCCACGTAGCTGGTTCCTGGTGAGGAAATGCTTCCAGAACTTCATCAGCTGGTTGAAACATTTTGACTGATATTCCATCAAATCCCAAAGCTTTATTTTTGGCTAATACTTTTGTGTAGCTTGAATTTCCTCATTCAGTGCCATCAGTTCTTGTTCATAGGCTACCTTCTGAAATAGTCAACTTGTTCTTTTCAGTACGGGGATTCTGTGTATTCGCTCCATCTTCTTTTGATGCTTCCTGCATCATTCAATATTTTACCCATAGAACCCTTCACTATTACAGCTCAAGGCTTGAACTTTTGAGTTCTTTCAGTTTTGGACATATTGAATGTGTTCTTCTCTTTTGGCTTTTCAATTCTAGGTCTTTGTTCATCTCATTATCATAGTTGGCTTTGTCTTCTCCAGCTACCATTTTAAATATTCTATTTTGAACATTTCTATCCTCTTTGAAAATTTCTATTTATCTCTTTGACTTCATAGTTTCTCCAATTTGCTGTAGCTTCTCTATAATTAAAAGCAGGTTTCAGAATCTCTTCTGACATCCACTTTGATCTTTCTTTCTTTGCTGGGATTTTAATAACCTTTTGCTTTTTTGCTGAAAATCATCCAATAGTTGCAGTAGTATATTTACAGGGGACTTCCAGAGGCTCAGGCTGAATTCAGAAGATGACATGCAACAAGGGACATCACTGCTGAGGTCAGATCTTGATGTCAGAATCTTGACTGAAAGAGAGTACCAGAAAGATGTTTACTTGAGTTTTATTGGTGCCAAGGCATTCAACTGTGTGGATCATACCTATGGATAACCTTGAGAAGAATGGGAATTCCAGAATTCCTTATTGTGCACATGAGGAATTTGTACATGGGTCAAGAGGTAGTTGTTAGAATACAGCAAAGGAATATTGCACAGTGTAAAATCAAGAAAGGTATGAATCTTTGTTTGTATCCTCTCACCAGACTTTTCAATCTGTATACTGACCTAATAATCAGAGAAAATGGATTATATGAGAAAGAATGTGGCATCAATATTGGCAGAAGACTTACTAACAACCTGCAATAAGCCGATGACACAGTGGAAGTTGTGGAAAGTGCGGAAGACGTGAAACACTTGCTGACGACGATCAAGGATCAAAATATTCAGTATGGATTACAATTCTTACAATGGAAAGAAGACCAAAATCCTTACAACTGAACCAATAAGTAACATCATGATAACTAGAGAAAAGATTAAAGTTGTCCAGGATTTCGTCTTTCTTGAACCCACTATCAATGCTCACAGAACAGTAGCCAAGAGATCAAGTGACCTTGCATTGGATAAATCTACTGCACTCTTTAAAATGCTGAAAAGCAAGGATGTTACTTTGAAAACTAAAGTGCACCTGACTTAAACCAATGGGGTTTTAATTACTTTTATAGACATGTGAAACTGGTTATTGAAGGAGGAAGATGGGGAATAATGTATGCATATGAATTATGATGCTGGCAAAGACTATTGAAAGTATTATGGACAGCCAAACAGATAAACAAGCCTGTCTTGGAGGAAGTACAGCCAGAATGACGAGCCTGAGTATCATGTCCTTGGGCTATGCTGTCTAAAGAGGCCATACTCTGGAGAAGAACATCATGATCCGCTGAGTCGAGGGGCCGTGGAGAAGAGGACTGCCCTCGACAAGATGAATGGACACAGCCGCTACAGAAATGGACTCAAACATAAGAACAATTTTGAGGATGGTGCACGACCAGCCGGTGTTTGACTCTAGGCATTGGAACTGTTTTGATGGCACCCAACCAGAATAGCAGACCAGGAGACCCGCCTCCTACTCACCTCCTGGTCCTGTTGTTGTTTTTCTTTGTCGCTGCTTCTTGTCAGCTTGAGCCATCTCGCAGGTTACAGCTTTCTCTCTCTTGTCTCCTGGTAGAGGAATTTATTTAGTTTATTGCGCCAGCCTGGCCAATAAACACAAGTGGGATTAACTGAAGGGTGGAGAGATAAATGGCTCGGTGAGCCTCGCCTTTCTTGTCTCTCGCTCTTTGATCATCGGACCAATGTGCGGCTGCCTTGCTTGTTCTGTGCCTCAATTTACAGGCTACACTACCTGTGGGACGCCTAGCCTGTGGACTGTGTCACAGTAAGTTGAGGTCCCTTTAAGACATCACTAGAGCTGGGAACTGGCAGCTGGTGACCTGGCTGACAGTTGGTGACCTGCCTTGTGATTGGCTGCTGTGCTGACATAGCCTAGCTCTCTCTATAAATAGAGGAAGACCTGGCAGCAGACTATACTTGAAGGACTGCTAGTGTCTCACAACTCTCTCTCATGGGAGTGAGTTGCACTGAGCCATTTGTACTGCTTATAATTTAACCGTTCATTTCTTGTATTATATATCTATCTGTATATAATTTAACAGTTCATTTCTTGTGTTATATATCTAATTATCTTTATAATAAATATATTAAATTATCAGCAATTTGGTTTTATCTCTCTAGAGAACCCTGTCTAACACAAGGAGTGTCTCAGCCCAGGGATCCTGGGTCCAAAATATTCTCTCTGTTCCCTGCTCTTCTTTCTTGATCATGAGGACAGCAGAAACACAAGTAGCCCATTTCTAAAATCCTCGAAGGTCACAAGTGTAAGGAATACTCTCCCCAAGGGCCCTTCTTCAAACTGCGGGCAAAGAGGAAATCTAGCTGTGGTCTGGTTGTAACCGTTTTCCAAACCATCTATAAAGTGTTCCAATCCATCCACCCTCTTCCCCCAAGTGGTTTTTTTCTCTTCAGATACATGTGGATAATAAGCTCTGTCCTACTTACAAGGCCAGAGAGAGGACTCATTTGAATGCTCATACAAAAATAAGTACTGCGTTTTCACACAAATAATGTGTACCTCACACCTTGTGGTATACCACACAATTCCATGCATATTGTTTCATAAGTGTGCTACGCCAATGTGGTTTTCCCTACAAATGATTTCTATTTCAATTTTTTCTGTCCCACAGATTTAACACTAAGTCCACATCTCAGTGCCTTGTTGATGCAGAGGTTTAGTTCCCAGAAGAAGGACCTCCTTAGCCTGCCCTACAAAGGGTCCGTCTGCCAATAGGATTCTTTTCTTGGTCTTCAAACTGTTCTCTCCAAGGCGGTCAGAAATCACCTTGCCACCCCAGAAACACCCTCATATTTGAAGCCATTCTCCTTTCAGGAGGTGCACACATGTCTGCACACTTCACATCTTGCTGGTCTCTGGGGACCCTGTGTAGGTGGCAGATCACGTGGGCAGCTTGGTGCAAACATGGTCAGTACCCTAGCTCCACATCTGCTACTTTTTCCCTTCCTCCTTTCTTGTTTTGTTCTCCACTGCCCCGCCTCATGCCGCATACACATACCCACAGTAACTTACCAAAGGAGGAGGAATCCCACACAGGACAGTTTTATTGTTCACTTCATTTTATTTTGTTTTTGTCCTTTTGTTCTATGGTAATATTTTATTATGTTTTCTACTTCTCTCTCATTTCCTCTCCCAGTGTCCTTTTCCTGTGCAATGTCACCCTCCAGAGAACACACATTTCCCTCAGGCAAAAACAGGCAGGCCTGTAGATCCCACCCAAATAAGGGTCTTTTTTCTCACTCTATGCACCAACCAACCCACATTCACTGCCATAGCAACAGATTTTAGAACCCACACCCAAGCCACACCTGAATTTTTGTCTCTTTTACCTCTCCTCTGCCCTGCCTATCAACCTATTGTCTCTTTAGTCTCTCTTTTTCCTCATAAAATATCTTTCCAGGTAACCTATTAATTCTGATTACCCCTCTTAAAATACATTTTCCAATTATTTTTACAAATTTGTTGATCTATCGAGACAGTAGTTGATTTTTACTATAATTACTTTTATTTGATTCTCTTCCCACATAAAACTACCCCCCACTTATCCTTCTCTCATCCCTTTCCCCCATTATATGTTTTCTGGCTTCTATTAGACCTCTTGTACATCAATATACAGAACATTATGGTCAAGCAGCTCATACACCGCTAAAGTCTACAGAGCCCTGCAACACCCCAATAAGAAAAAAACAAATAATGCAATTAAAAGATGGGAAAAGGACAGGAATAGGCAATTCAGAAGAGAAGACTCTCAAATGGCTAGCAAACATATGGGGAAATAATCACAATCACAATCACCATCCAGCAGATGCAAATCAAAACAATGGTGAGATATCACCTTACATCCACAGCATTAGCCAATTTATTAAAAACAAAACAGAGAACAACAGATAATGGGGGGATAAGAACTCTTAAAGACTGCTGGAGGGCTTGTAAACATGCACAACCACTATAGAAAATGATGTGGTGCTACATAAAACAAGTAGGAATATCAGTAGCATACTATCCAGCAGTATCTTTGCTGGGCATATGCCTCAAAGAAATAAGAGATGGAACATGAACAAACATATGCTGTGCCATGATCATATGGTGTTGGCTATCTGAAAGATCAGCATCTGGGGTCTTAAAGCAGTCATCTAGGTGAGGCATCAATGAAGTCCACATGAAAGAAACATGCCAGCCTGTGTGATCCAAGGATTGTAAGCATTAAAGGCCAAATCCCGATAAGGGACTATTATCAGAGCTTAAATTGTGAACACCTGGTTTACAGAAGGCTATGAATGACAGCGGAAGCCCCAGATCCATTTGCAGGGTCCACCCCTGGATTAAGCCTCTGGTGAACCCCCTTTGAACATAGTCCAAGAATGTGAACAGCCTGACTGTCAGACAGAGATCACTGCACAGTCAATTATCATTTGATCTCCTTTTGACCCAATTTCTAGTTGTTTCAGTTTTTAATATTTTCTGCGTTCTTTTTCACTGAGATTTTTAAATTTTGACTAGTCATTGTTGTTGGTTTCTGTTGGTTTATTTGCTTCCTGTTTGTGTTTTATATGCATTTCTGTATGTGAAATCCGGGACAGGTCAATCTACAGACATAGTAGCTGGATTAATAATCACCTAGGGGCATGGCAGGGGAGCATAGGGGTACATGGGGAAATAACAACAATGAGCACGAGAAGAAAAGGCTGTGACAGCGATTGTGGTGATGATTGCACAGCTCCCTCTTAATGTGATTGAATGATTAAATTGTGTGATATATGCAGTCTATGTCAATAATATTATTAAAAACTTTTTCCTAATAAGCCCTGATTAGTAGTGCCCTATATCCTTCGAGAAAATCTGTTAAGGCAATCCCCATAACTTTCCAAGCTAATCTTTATGCCTTCAATTTAACAGGCCCAACAGATCACTTTAGAAGCCATGATTTTGAGTGAATCTTTTTATTCTTTCTTAAAGTCATCTGAAAGATGCTAAGTCTGGGAAGAGTCAACTGTATGACTGACAGAACTGGTCTGCAAGTTCGCTGATTACAGAAGCATGTTTAAATATGTTTTGCTTGGAATAAACACGTACGTGAATGAAAGGGAACTCTAGTAGCAATAATCTTTCACTTACCCGCATAGGTCTGTGTGCATAGTTTATATGGGCTGGCTATTTGCAAATATATATATTTGAAGATAAGGAGAAAACAAGGCTTTTATCACAATACCAAATCTTAGTGGTCCTCACATCCCCTGTTCTTCCAGCCCTACTACATACTGATTTCCACAGCAAAGTCATCACAAACATTCTGTGAATCTGCTCAAAGGGAGCAACTTTAGAAATAGCTGAAATAGTAATAATACTGTTAGTCCAAGTTGACTAGAGAAACAAATCCAGAGGCACTCATCTATGTGTAAGAGAGAACTTTACATCAAAGGGCAATTGTGTATTGAGAAAATATCCCAGCCCAGTCTAGATCAAGCCCATAAGTCCAATATTAGCCCATATGTCTGACACTAGTTCATAAATTCCTCTTTAGAGGAACACAGCCATGCAATGACACTGAATGCAGGAAGATCACAGGCCAGTAGGTAGACAGTCTTGTAGATTCAGTGGTGGTGGAAGCATCTCAGTACTGGTGTGGGTCTCCATGTGGCTCTTCCAGCTCCAGAGCTCTGGTTCCATCAGTATGTCTCCATGTGGTTTGCCAGTGTGAAGCAGAGTGTGTACCCCGCCTTCAGAGAGGAAGACAGGAGTTCCCAGAATCCTCAGGAGAAGGCCAGGTCCACACAGAGACCTCATTGGCTATGACCTGATTAACAGGCTAGACGCCGCCCCTTCACTCAAGTTGACAGATTTATGTAACTGCCACAATTACTAATACATAAGCTCTACTGAAATTTATGCACTTTATACTTCAAGAAGTTCATGAAAAATGAATATTCTAGAAAAACTGTGCATGTATTTCAAAAATGTTTTGCACCAAAATAAACTCATATTAATTTACTATAATATCTCAATAGGATCTAGTTTGAGGAACTAAGAAAGAGAAGATATCAGTTTGAAAAGAATCCTTATCAGGGTAACATGAGTTTTGCTAGAATTAAAGTAAGCAATGATGGATGTATAACCCCCTTCGAGGGGGACGAATCACAAAACAGTGGGTGAAGGGATACATCAAACAGTGTAGAATATGAAAAAATATATATATTTAAGGGTTCATGAGGATGGTAGGGTGGGGGAGGGGGCTGAAGAGGAGTTGGTATCACGGGTCTCAAGTAGAAAGAAAATGTTTTGAAAATGATGATGGCAGCATCTGTACAAGTTCACTTGATATAACTGATTTATAGATCGTTATAAGATCTGTAAGAGCCCCCAGTAAAGTGATCAATAATAAAAAAACAAGCAAGAAAGAGCACCAAATGGATAGCAAAATTTGGGTGGAAGAATGGTGAAATCACTGATGCTTTATGGAAAGTTTTGGGGCCCGTGCCCCAAGAAATCAGGAGTTGGAAGTGGCCAAGTGAAAGAAAACATGGACTGGTCAGAAGGAGAGGTCATGGCAACAGCTTGGGGGATGCTCCAGGTGTTTTGCGGGTGGACTGTCTGGAGGGTCAAGCATGATAGCATCTGCGTGTTATAAAAGTGCTTTAAGAAAGTTAGCCAAAGCATTAACCAAACAAAGCCAGGAAAGCTTACCCAGAGACTCCTTCTCCACCATGTCAGTGCTCTTGCCCCTTCTCTCATCAGACAAGGGCAATGTGGTGAGCATTTCAATGAGAGCAAACTAGGCAATATTTTTTAATTTTATTAGGGGCTCATACAACTCTTATCACAATCCATACATACATCAATGTGTAAAGTACATTTGTACATTCATTGCCCTCATCATTCTCAAAACATTTGCTCTCCACTTAAGCCTCTGGCATCAGGTCCTCATTTTTTCCTCTCCCTCCCCGCTCCCCTCTCCCTCATGAATCCTTGATAATTTATAAATTATTATTTTGTCATATCTTGCCCTCTCCGACATCTCCCTTCATCCACTTTTCTGTTGTCCATCCCCCAGGGAGGAGGTCACATGTAGATCCTTGTGATCGGTTCCCCCTTTCCACCCCACTCTCCCTCTACACTCCCAGTATCGCCACTCACACCACTGGTCCTGAAGGGATCATCCGCCCTGGATTCCCTGTGTTTCCAGTTCCTATCTGTACCAGTGTACACCCTCTGGTCTAGCCAGAATTGCAAGGTAGAATTGAGGCTCATTCTAACTTCTTTTTGTTTCCCACAATTAAAAAAACAAACCTTTAAAGGGCACCAATTTTCTTCCATTCGTAATGTAAATAATGTACCATGATTATATTATCAAGACTCAGTTCCTCAGAAATAGATTAAATGACTGGTATTATGACCTATAATAATGTCTTAACGTTTATGGAGCTTACGTTTTGGAAAAAGGTGCATATTTTTAATTTTTTGTATCTTAATTCCATTTTCCACAAACTGTGCTTGGAGGGTGGCTGCTTTGTAGTCTGTACAATAAGCCCCTCGAAGGTGAGTGCTCTCGGAGCTGTGGAGGCGCCTGACTCACAGCACCCTCGTGTGACCCAGGCAAACCATTCCACAAGGTTTTCTTCTCTGTGTTCTTCGTGGGAGCAGAATGCCTGGTCCTTTCTCCCAAGGAGCTTCTAGGTAGATTTGAACACTTAACCACTGCACCACCAGGGCTCCTCCAGGTGAGTGTTAGCATCTTCATTTTGCAAATATGCAACCAGGAATCTGAGTACCGAGCCTAACACCACAGAGCTAGATGCAGTTGGAATTAAGACTCAGATAAATATAATGGACCACAAATGTGTCCCTCTCATTTAACCCACTTTTTTTCAAATCACTTAATTGGTCTGAGCGCAATCCATTCCTGCTCATCTGGTGATGGCTTCTACTCCAATTGCAAATGACATGTCTGGGGTGAAAAACAAAACATCAACAAGAAAACCCCACAATTTTTCATACAAAGCTTGTTCATCAAAACTAAAACAATAACAACAACAACAACAACAAAATTAAAACCTCGTAAAAAGCAGAATAAATCAAAGACAAATGCTATTTTAACTCCAGAATATTGTCAGTCAAATAAGAATCCATTTCTATCCTTTGAGAAGTCTCTCTGTTTAAGAGCATTCCTGCTGTCTGGGTAGCATGTGTGCCAAGCCATCTCCCTTGTGTAGAAGTCCCAGGGCTCCCCTGAGACCTGTAAACCAAATGTTTTTGTGCCTGAAATCTCCTTCCAAGGCACACAGGCCTTCTGGTCCTCTGATTACACTTGATGGTACGAGATAAAGTAAAAAAGAAAGCTTCATAATGATGATGCACTGCTTACTGCTGCCGCTATAAGGAATGAAAAACTCGCCGTGGCCTAATTCATGACAAGACAGCCAGCAATAGCCCAATTTCATTCCCAGGTAGAGACATTATTAACTGGTGACCCAACCAGGAGCCAGGCAGCTGTGAAATAATGTTTCAGTTAAAAAGCAAAAAGCCAAAACAGGAAGAAAGGGGAGAAGAAAAAAAAAAGCCTCCCAGAACATATTGCTGATAAAAGGTGTACACTCAGTTTAACAAATTTTATAGTAATGATGCTTTAAAAATGTGTTTCTCATGAACGGTTTGTGATACCGAATGCAAATAAAGAAATAATGAGTTTGAAATTGCACACAGCTTACCTCTGGCCCGGAGTTGATGGTGTCAGCACCGTTGCCCACCCTCGTCCAGCCCGATATGTGGATGTACCATGTGACTCTCCCAGCAGGTTTCACACATTGCATTTTGGCAACCACATTGAGTTACTTGGTTACTGCTGGAAGGCTTTGTTTGACTGGAGGCAACACTCGAGAATCTTCTAACCAAAAGCATTCTAAAGATCTGGACCTTGTGACCATCCCAGGAACAAGAGCAACTGAGGAAAGTATCAGAACTATCAGGCTGACCTCAGAATGTTTGACCCGGAATAAATATGCAAAGGGGAAGAACGGCCAGTTTTCTACAGGGGAAATGGAGATGAGATTTTAATTCAAATAAGCAGTAAGAGTTCTGAACTTAATGAGACTCTATGCTCAAGTGAGACCCAGGCGCGCGGAATGCACCCTTCAGGGTGGGTCTGCTCACGTTGTCTCCACAGTAGACTCCAAACCAAAGCCAACCAGCCACCATGGTGGCCATTCAGACACGTGCCAGGCTTTCAATGGCTGATTTCCCAGAAGTAGAACACCGGCTTTTCTTTGAGTTTCCAGACTTTCAGTTAGCAATTGAGCATATTCACCTTTTACCTCACCTAGAGATTCCTCTGTAGACTCCAGACTCAAAAGAAAAGGTTCTGTTACATTACCTATTATGCCTCTGGCTTTTAGCTTGTGGGCCTAAGCAAGCTTGGTTTGCCTCGTGCTCAGGCCTCGGCTGCTGCTGGGGGGGCGGGGGAGGCAGCTGCAGAGCCCTTCTGGAACAAACCAAATCAGGGAAGGCAGTTACACAAAGCTCAGGGGCAAGAGAGCCTCCTCTGACACAGTGCTTACAATGCTCATTGAGGATTTTCAGATCCAAAAGCCAAGGTCTTGACATTGAGTGGCTGGAGGGAAAGTGCAGGCAGTTCTGGACCATCTGGACGCAGAGATGGGAACAGGCAGAGGCTGGAAGAGGATGCGGCCAGGCTGGCACATTGATGCTCCGAAATGCCTTAGGGGACTTTGGGGAATGGTGATCAGAACCTACTGCGGTTCTCCACAGATTATGAGGGCAAGCCAAAAAAAATGTTGCTACAAGTGTTCCAGTCCATACATGCGCGGGTTTATTCCAAATGAAACACGTTTAGACATGTCTGTTAGACCAGGTTGATGAGAGAAACAAATCCAGTTATACTCATGTATATATGAGAGAACTTTAGATCAAAGAGCAATTGTATATTAAGGAAACACCCCAACCCAGTCCAGATCAATCCATAAGTCTGATATTAGCCCATATGTCCGATACTAGTCCTTAAATTCCTCTTCAGGCTCATGCAGTCCATGCAGTGATGAAAAATACAAGAAGATCACAGGCCGGTGGGTGAAAAGTCTTGTGGATCCAATGACAGTTGAACCATCTCAAGGCTGGTGTGGGTCTCCGTGTAGCTCCTCCAGCTCTCCAAGTGAGTCACTAGCAGGACGGTGAAGCAGACAGTGTGTGGACTGCCTTCAGGGAGAAAGAGAGGAAGTTCCCAGAATCCTCATGAGAAGGCCACGCCCACAAAGAGGCATCATCAGGCTGGGACCTGATTGACAGGCTAGAGTCCACCCCTACACTTTTTTATCAAGTTGACATGAGATCATGTAACTACCACAAAATGTCTCTGTCATCAGGGGATGGCTGAGTATTCTCTCAGTGATATATTTCTCTTAATCTCCTTCATGTGCCTTCCAAAACCAAAAAAAGTTCAATCAAGAGAGTGTCTTCCAAAGAGATCTGATGGTCGGGTTACAGTCAAGACAGAGAGAGCAACTGGGAAGGGCATGCTGACTGTTCTTTGAGACTCCAAAAAAGTAACCTTGATAACTTTCCTCAAAGGACGCAGGATGGTCAAGGCAGCTTAATAGGGGAAAACGAATCCAACTGAAAGCTGTAATCCTGAGAAACAGGCTAGGAAAGTTGTCCTGGGCGTTTTTTCTATCCTTCTCATTCTTTGAGGCCAGCAAGGGTGGCCCTATGGCTATTTCTCTGGGGCACGTTCCCTCCCTACTCTACAGGCTTGATCATCCCCTTTCCAACTTCTTTGTGATCCCCAAGCTGGATGAACATGGAAAAGGAACAGGATTTGAGTCTTTTGAGGATGCCCAAACTGGGTTTTAGAGTGGTATAAGTCAAAGAACACAGAATTACCCAGGGAAGGGTTAGAAAGAAGCACCATCTTCAGAAAGGGAGGAGAGACCACCCCCTGGGGGGACACTAGGCCAACCAGTGGGGCTGCAAAAGCAGACACTTTACTTCATCCTGGACTCTGCACTAGAGTACAAATGCTTCTAATTGCCACAGGGTGCTGGGTAATTTTTCTTTTTTTTTTTTTTTAAACATTTTATTAGGGGCTCATACAACTGTTATCCCAATCCATACACACATCAATTGTGTAAAGCGTATTTGTACATCGTTTCTCAAAACATTTTCTCTCCATTTAAACCCCCGACATTAGGTCCTCATTTTTCCCCTCCCTCCCCGCTCCCCCCTCCCACATGAGCCCTTGATAAATTTTTCTTTTTTATGAAATGGAAGATGGGAGGTCAAATACACTCGGGGACCTAAGCAATAGACCTAGATGGAGTATATGTCAAGAAATGACTATATTTTGATATTTATATTTCATAACATTTTCTAAGACTTTGTGGCAATACTTTTTAACTTACCTTGGCATGTGTGGACTATCTCCAGTGTGTTTATGTCTCCTGTCCATATATGGGCGGGACTCAGTCACCTCCAATGCATTATTTTGGCCACTTCACAAAGTTCTCAGGTAAAGGAGCTTCCTAGGTCATGATGAGGAGTCGTACGCCTCCGGGGGGTAAAGGGTGGAAAGCCCAACGAAAAGGCAAGGATTGGAATTCAGAAGTCATGGGAGAAAGATGAGGCAGTCTGCTTCCACAGAGACGGATAGCCTTGGAAACCCGATGGGAATCTCCTCTGTCCCAGTGAGCACAATCGACTCTATGGCCATGGGTCTCTTGGTCATGCGGTGGATGGAGATGACATGGTCAAACAGAACAACCAATCCTGGTCACAGTTCTATGTGAACGACCCCAACTCCACACAACATGCCTCCTTAACCGAGTCGTCTTAAGACACAAACACTCGAGTGTGTCCTTATTATGTAAGCAGGATTTCACAGCCCCAGGCAGAATAAGACCCAAAGAAAGGAAAAGGTGATTCATCTAATAGATCAAACCATGGGTTTATACATCATTCACTCCTAATAGAAGCCGTAATGTAAAATATTCAGCTGAAAGGCAAATTTTTTTTAAATAAAACACTTCTGACCACCACAAGAGAGCATGCTGATAGAATTTGGGTTGATTCAGACCCCTAGTGACTGTGTGTGTGTGTGTGTGTGTGTGTGTGTGTGTGTGTGTAAGAGAGAGAGTGAATGAGAGCTTAACTGGACTGCCTAGGGTTTTCAGTGGCAGATGTTTCAGAATGAGATCACCAGCCCTTTCTTTCAACGCACCTCTGGGTGAACTTGCACCGTCAACTTTTGGGTTAGCAGCTGACTACATTAGCCATTTGAACCACCCAGGGACTCCTGAGACTACAAAAGGGATTAAAAAAAGTTCATGGGACTATGAAAAGTAAATATTTTTGATAAAAAGTAAATATTTTGAAGTCCACTCATATATAAGGAATAAATGTTATTATTGTTAGGGATCAGGGGGAAATTAGGTCCAACCTTCCTGTTACCCTCTTGGCCCTCAGGCTGGGATGCACAGAGGACATCCTAAGAGAGCCTAGCCAGAAAAGAGCCTGAGGATCGGTTTTACCAAAGATCAGGCAGGGACCCAGTAACCCAGCCCAAGGCACAAAATCAAGTCCCCGAAACAAACTGGACTGAAGAGGACTCTTTCCATCACCACCCTCCCTGCACCGGGCGGCCCTGAGAAGCTGGATGGAGAGAGCAGTGGTCTGGAGCTGGGCTTCCCAGAGGCCTCCTTCCCTGGTAGGTCCAGCTGAGTGGGTACTTTCAGATGCCAGGCCCTTGTCACTGGAGATAAGCCAGTGCCAAAGCCAGAAGGATTCTGCAAGGTTGAGTCACATGGTTGCCTAGTTAGGGCACCGCACCATAACTCCACCCAGCTCCACCAGCAAACACCCTCCGAAAGCCAAAGGGGTACATTCGTCTTTGCACAGGTGTGTCCTCTGCTCGTCCAGCCCACACTACTCAGCACAGAGCGCCTTCTAGGGTAACTCGCTGTTTGCGCATAGTACACTTCCTGGTCACACGGGGTCTTCTGGATGTGAACGACTCCGGGTCCTTGGGAGGATGGCGTTAGAAGGTGATAGAGGAGGAAAAACTCTTCTCTGTGGACACAAAAGGCATGTAGGATAAGGTGACCGGATGTCCCACTTTTGGCGGGACAGTCCCGATTTGTAACAATTTTTCCTGCATCCCACGATGTTTTTAAAAAGTTCCAATTTTTGGAAAGAATGCATGACAAGCTAGGGTATACAGTTTTCAGCTGCCATGTAGCTATTTCACCAGGATATGAATTTTATTAATGGTGTCCGGCTTTTGTCCTGCTTTACCAATGTTAAAATCTGGTCACCTTAATGTAGGAGAAAGTTTTATCCTAACTCTACCCAGGTTTTGGCCATTTGCCTAACTTGGACTGAACAGTCAGCCTATGGTCGGCCAAGGGACTTCTGTCCTCTCAGTGAGGAGCCCAGCTTGGGTGTCCTCCCTGACAGCTGGAGGCCCGGCTTCTCATTACTACCCAGGACCCTGTGGGATGGGCAGCTCAGCTGTTATCCCCCAGAAGCCTCTGAAATGGTCAGAGTGGGGCATGAAGTAAAATCACACCATTGGCCAAAAGTTCACCCCGACTGCATTTCCCATCTCAAGTTACAGCCACACTGACCAATATAGCTCACTAGAGGAAGTTGTACCACGAACACCACATGGAAACATAAAAATAAAAATATCTTCTTCATCACAATGCCAGCAACTTAAAAATACCCTGAAGTTGAGCTCCATGGACTCTTCTCCATGATTAATTGTTATGAGAGGATTCAAAGTTCAACACTGGAGGGTCTTTCTGTCTACAAAATAAACTTCAAAGAAATGATAGCACTCCCCTCCCCAGACTTGCATTTCACCGAGTCTTAGTGAAGAGCACCCCAAGATGGAATCGGGGTGTCCCCTTTAGGAGCAGCTGCTCTCCAAGTTGTCTACCCGGATGGGTGTGGCTCCCAAAGCTCCAAGGAGGTCAGGACTTATCCAATCCCCAGTCCCCTGTGTGTCCTGCTTCCAAGAGAGTCAAAAGTCAACAGGGCACACAAGAATATCACAGCACCAGCTCCACCAAATTTAGCCCCGCCAGTGTGTTCTCAACACCTTTGTTCCTGAGGCCAGCCATGGATGTAGCAGATGCTAAGTGACATCTGGGGAGATACAGCGGGGTGGGGCTGGGTGACAAATGCCTTACCTCCACCATGTGTGTGTGGCTGTTTGGTGTGGTGGTGGTCGTGCGGTCAGTTGGATTGGGACTCAGAGGGCCTCCGTGTAACAGAGTAGGGCTGCCCCATAGAATTCCTAGACTGAGCTGCCCAGCGGCAGGTCACCGGGTCTTCTTTTCCCCCAGAACCGCTGGGTGACTTTGAATTGGCAACCCTTCAGTTAGCAGCTGGGGGTACAATCATTGTACAACCAAAACTTTACCTAGGTCTTTTTAAATCATCATTAAAAAAAAATAAACACACTTCTGAATTTCCTTTCCCCTTTTGAGTCAGGTTCCTTGTCCCTGTGGATAGTTTCATGTAATCTCTCTCCTGACCCTTTCCTGTCTCCCCCACCCCCACCCTGGCCAACGTTTGTTTCCAGGCCTGGGACGCAAGGCTGTGGAGCCTCTTTACTGGGGCCTATTCCTGCTTCCTGCTTTTTGATGCAGCTCCAAGGACCTGAATCACTTCATGCCATTGGCTCGTTTTCCTCCTCTGAGATGTTCTTTCTGCAGCAGTGGAGTAGCCTTCTAGCCTTCCATTTCCTTCCATCCTTCTTTGACCCCTTTCAAGCTAAACTATGAAATGTATAATCTGCCTCTTCCAAAGGCACAAATGCACAGCCACAGGAGCAGAAAAGCCTCGTCCTTCTCCTGAGGAGGTGTTGGTGGTTTCAAATGTCTGACCTTGTGCTTACCAGCCCAGCAAGTAACCTCTATGCCATTCTTCCTCTTGAGTTAGCCCATTGACTTCTCTACCATGTCTCA
>NW_022103913.1:7185207-7201494 GCF_000313985.2 Echinops telfairi
CGCAGCCACCCTCTGTGTGCCGGAGACAAAGGACTGGGCTCCATCGCAGCCACCCTCTGTGTGCCGGAGTCAAAGGACTGGGTTCCAGCGCCGCCACCCTCTGTGTGCCGGAGACAAAGGACTGGGCTCCAGCACAGCCACCCTCCGTGTGCCGGAGACAAAGGGCTGGGCTCCATCGCAGCCACCCTCTGTGTGCCGAAGACAAAGGACTGGGCTCCAGTGCAGCCACCCTCTGTGTGCCGGAGACAAAGGGCTGGGCTCCATCGCAGCCACCCTCTGTGTGCTGGAGACAAAGGACTGGGCTCCAGTGCAGCCACCCTCTGTGTGTCAGAGGACAAAGGACTGGGCTCCAGCGCAGCCACCCTCTGTGTGCCGGAGACAAAGGACTGGGCTCCATTGCAGCCACCCTCTGTGTGCCGGAGACAAAGGACTGGGCTCCATTGCAGCCACCCTCTGTGTGTCAGAGGACAAAGGACTGGGCTCCATCGGGTCGCCAGTGGGGACTGTTCAGCTGTAAATGTCCCAGCTTCTCATCTAACGTCTTCCAGGGTGGACTCAAACCTTTAACCTTAGATTAGCAGGCAAGCATGGCAACCATGAGAACCGCTGAGACTCCCTCTACCACATCTAGGGCTGTATGTGCTGGATCATAGTATTAAGCTAGATTTTTCTTTGCTTTCAGGTACAGTCTTCTCCTGGGTTTGTCATGTATGTTCCCTGCACCCATAGCAAGAGAGGAGGCTAAAGTGTTAATGGTGAAACTATTCATTAGGCAAATATTCCACCAGGAATTCAGTCAGGGAATATCTATAGAAGTGGTACTATGTGTTAGGAATTATCCTGGATGCTGGGATTCATGATGAACAAGATCAAGTCCCTACGTTTTGGCATGTGCTCTCTGAGAGGGATAGAGCAACAGTGACCTGGGCCTCAGGGGATCTCCTGCCCTGCTCCTTTGGCTTCCCTTCCAATCCTAACTCCATACCCTTTTCTCAAACTGTTTTATTGGCACATCATCCACATATCACACAACTCAGTAGTTCAGTCATATCAAGAAGAGCTGTACAATCCTCACCACAATCAATTTTAGAACAGTTTTTTCTTCCTTGTACTCATTGTTATTTGTGTGCATTTTTTTTCACTTTAACAAAAATACACACAACAAAACATTCTCCAATTCAACAACTTCTACATGTATTATTCAGTGCTATTGATAATGCTCTTTGTGTTGTACAACCATTATTGATATCCCTCTCCAAATTGTTCCACCACCATTAACATCTACTCAATACCCCACAGCAACAACTCTTCCTCCTTCAACCTTGGGAACCAAAGGTCAAGTTCAATTTCTTTCTTTTGCTTGTTTTTTTAACCCCACCCATTTTCTAGACATGTTTTCTCAAAGTTCATCCTATGTCTGCTTTCCTCTGATTAGTAATTATATCACCCCAAGATTTGCCTTAAAATGTTGAATCATTCTCCTGGGGTCATTCTTATCTTCCCCTCTCCAACCAATGCACATCTTCTTCAATCCCATACAACCGTAGGCCTGAAAGCAGTGTTCCCCAGTTGAACTTCAGACTATTTGGGTGGTGCAAATGGATACATGCGCAACCATCAGTTGAAAAGTTGGTGGTTCAAACCCCAAAGGCACTTCAGGGAGAAAAAAACCCACAAAAGACCTGGTGATCTGCCTCCCAAACAATCCCAACCTTGAAAATGCTCTGGAGCAGCTCCATGCTGTATACGCTACAGCCACCACTATCTTTTATGATAGCCAGCTCGGTCTTCAAGCAAGCTCCTCCAATTCCCCTTATCACCCACTTGCCCAAGTCAAAGCTACAAATTCTCAATTTCCTTCTCAACCATTGGATTTGTAATACTTCCATGTAGGGTTTTGGTACCTCAACACTGAAAGATGCATGTCTCTTGTATAACCAAGGTCCTCATATTTCTTTATCTACTCACAGGTTAAAATCTGTCACCTCTCGGAGGTTAAAACCCACTTTTTAGGGCTCTGAAATTCCCAGGGTGCTTGGGTCTAATGGAAAGAACAATTCAAGAACAGTTTGCATCTAAGAGGGAGGAGATGGCTTTGGGAGCCTGTGAACTAGACACTCGGATCTGATGCTGTCCCAGCAAATAATCTCTCTTGGTCCTGGATGAAGCTTCACACAATACTCTAGTAAATAGTTTTTGAGACTGATGAGTGAATGCCTTCCAGAATGCTTACTGCTAGTAACCCAAAGGCCATAACTTATGTTGAAGTTTTCTCTTCCCACGTGGCTGTTTCTGGTAAGATAGGGTTCCATAAATTATAGCCAGGGTTTGTAACACCATCTGTGACTTTAGTCTGAGTCGCTGTATCCCACATCAGTCAGTTACCATTAGAGTCCCGTGGAGCGAACATCTGTATCAGTCAGGATAAGCTAGGTTATGTTACAGTAATAACCAACCTCCAGAGCTCAGGAGCCACATAACAGGTACTTATTTGTCATCCACACTAACTATGCATTGCAGGGAATCTGGGGAGAAGGAGAAACTTGCTCTTCATTTTCTTCACGCAGAGGCCCTGGCTGAAGGAGGGAGTGTCTTTGTCTTTCTGCAGTTATTGAGGCAGGGAAATGAAAACTAGTTAAATTACACCCTGCCTCTTAAAAAACCCCACCTTATAGTGACACATCTCACTGGTTAAATAAGTACATGTGACCACATATAATAAAGGGCTTAGAGAAATGCAATGCTGTTGTGGTCTCCTGATGGAGAACCAAAAATATTTAGTAAACAGTACAACGGTTCCCGCACACCTTTAAATCTGGTCACATCTACTCAGAAGAAAATACAACCTTCTCTACATGGGACTTTGTCTTCCAACTGCCCATCTTAAGCACATGTTTCTATCAGCTCATAGGCAATGCAACAACATGCCAGCATTTCTCCTCCCCCATCATCTGCTGTAGAGGCAATAGGGCAAAAACCCACAGGGCCAAGTGGGAACCAAGGTACTCACTTCATCAAGAGTCACAGGACACAAAATGCAGAGTGTCTTGCCAAGTGCATCAAGGATGGAACTTTGTCCTGAGGCCAAAATGGGGCTTCCTATTCCCCTTCCCCCAAATTGAATCTAACCATTCTCACATTTCTGCCTGACTTGACCTACAAGCATAGTCACGAGAAACAAAAGGCCAGCCCCCCTAATTATGGAAGAGAGCCATGACCTCGCTCACTCACTAGTCATGTGGCCTAGGAGATGTCGCTTTGCCCACTTAGATAGGCTGCTCCTCTTCAGCTCTGGAGGAAGGGAGAGCAGGAAAGGTAGATGCCTTTCCCTCTGTTATGGATTGACTCGTGTTCCCCAAAATCTGTGTTGGAGCCCCAATCCCTAGTACCAGTGAAAATGACCTTGTTTGGAACTCGGGACTTTGGCAATGTCATCAGTTACATGAGGTTATACAGGACCATGACAAACCCTAATCCAATCTGAGTGGTGTCCTAAAAAAGAAAAGAGACTCAGAAAGACGGACAGAGGGACAGCCCGGCTGTTGGACAGCAGAGTGACCCTGTAGCTGCAAGCCAAGGAAGGCCTGGGCCAACCCGAAGCCAGGAGAGCTAAGACAGGGTCTTCTCCTGGACCCTGGGAGGAGAATGTGCTTCTGTGACTCTGAACTTGGACTTCTCGCCTTCAGATTAAGAGGAAATGCATTTCTGCGGTTTCAAGCAGCACACATTGAGGAGTTTTGTTGTGGTCTCCCTGGAAAACTAACCAGTCCTCCTTGGGCAAGAAACAAAGTCCCTTCCTCCCTGGAAATATGGACAGAGGGATAAATGCTCGCCTTTTCAATTCTCCTTGACATTATTATCAGAAAGATGAGCCGCACTTGGGGAGGACTTCATCTTGGCTCCACCTTTATCAAGTGATGACTATACAAGTTCAGGGCAGTTGGCTGAGAGACAAGAGTTTAAATAATCTTGCGGGCTACTTGGACTTCAAACAGTCCATGTTTCTCCTACTTTGAAAGAGAAAGGAAATGAATGTTTAATATATATTTTCACAAATACTCAAGAAAGCAAAGTCATTCTCTCTAGACAGATCGGAAAGTGGAGGCTTGCCGACAATGAGAAGACCACACAGACAGTAAGTAGTAGATGTGGGATTTGAACTCCAAACTAGCACCCTCCCAAGGTTCATCTCTTTTTATTGCATCTCATTGCATATATTATCTGATATTACAAGTACAAAAACAGAGGATTGAGGGAAACAGACACAACTAAATGAATTCATGCTGGTACATGCATTAGTCTTAGTGAGCAAAACCACCCATTTATTTATTTTCATCCCTCGGTTTAATTTAATAGCATTCATTTGCCATTTTCTTTCTTTCTTTCTTTTTCATTTGATACTTTCTAAATGCCAGAGCTTTGGCTAGTTGCTAGGTATACAAAGACAAATTATATCTAGAAGTAGAAGGTATACATATCAATACCACCCTGCCTACTCGTATTTCAAGACAGGGGGGATATATTCCAAGGGAGTCAATGCACACCCAACTAATGGAAAGACTCGGGAAGTAATGGTGATGGGAAACGGACAACAGTTCTCAGAGAACTAGGCAGCGAAAGAGCCCTCAGAAGCCTGTGCACTGGCCTGCCATTCCTGAACCGAAAGAAGAATTTGTTCTCTCGGTTGCCTTCCAAATCTCATGCACAAGCTTCTCAGGTGACAAATTTAAACTGCAGCTCTGCTGTCAAGGTAATATCAAATAATAGTTCCCATGATATAGCTTCTAGACTTCCAACCCCTCTGTGAGCCAGAGGCAGGCTTCGAAAGACACCAGGGCACGGGCTTCAGCAGACAACAGCTAGCACAACACTCTAGTTCTACCTGGAATCGTTGGGGAAAGCTTCTGAAGCTTGGCACCTCAGCTGGGTCTTGAACTAACACAGAGAAGGAGAAGAGAGAAGAGAGGGAGGGGGGATAAGAGCAAGAGCAGAGTCTGTCAGCTTCTTTTGACTTGGAGGATTAGAACATGGGCAGCCATTAAAAAGTGGGAGTTTGGGAAAAGGAATATGCTTGAGGTGGGAGATTTGAAGTTTGCTGAGTTAAGTTCTACTCCAATTAAGGTTGAGGTGCCTGGGAGATGGGCAGAAAGACAAAACCAATGAGGTATCAACAGGTCTCCTATCTGAAGCTGTGCCCTTCTCAGAGCAGAAAACGAAGCTAAAGAACTCATCCCTATCTTAGAGGACTTCAGAACTCAACCAGCCAGTTAATTTCTGTGACTCCAGAGGTGCCTCAACAGTGGAAATCTCCGGGGAATATTTTAACCTTACTTGAGGCAAATATTTCTGATTAGTCACTTAATCTTGGACCAACCGAGACAGTTGTTACTCTACATGGGGAGAACAATCTTCCCAGGAGGAGCTGGGAAGATGTCTCAAGACTCTTCCAGTGCAGCTTCCCTTCTTGGACCTGCCTACCAAGCATTTGTCAATGAAGAGATTGAGACCGCATCTCCACCCAAGTTCATGTTCAAATTCACTTTGTCATTGAAAGCTTATTATTTATTGTTCAACATCACCTCCAGCGCTCTTGATCTCTTTCCCCTTGCTCTCCTCTTTCTGTCTGTCCCACAATGGTTTTAAGCTTCTGACCTACTATGCAATTTATGACCTTTTTGTGTTTACTTTTTATTGTCTGTCTCACTCTACTCGAATGTAAATTCCTTGAGGACAGGAATCTTTGTTTGACTCCCATAATGACACATCTGTCTGACACATACTAAGTCTTCAATAAATATTTATTGAACAAATGAATGAATGAGTTAAACATATTCCCAATGTATAGCAATTTAGGGGAAAAAACTAAACAAATCTCGATTTTTTAATTGAAATGAGACTAAGGATACATTTGCATTATTTCATATTCAAAGCCGACTGTTGACACTTTTAATCTTGCTAAACTCACCAAGTGTGGCAGCTTTCTCCTGCCAGCAGGTTACATAATCTTCCAGGCGCATATTGGAAGCACCAAGCTAACCTTCGTGCATGGCAGCTGTGAGTGGTAAATTGTGAGGGGGTGTCTCTGAAGGGCGAGGGAAGGCAGGCCATCTGCTGCAGCATTAGGGACAGCCAGGGGCGAGGAGGACAGGCCTCTCGCAAGATTTCATCAGTCAATTAGCTCTTTGGACACTCGCTGAGTGAGGCTCCAGGCGAGGTCGGCAGAGCCTTGGAAGGGACAGAAACATCATGAGCATGGTGACTCATCAGTCTACCTGTGCTGGAGTTGGCACAGGACAAGGTGGATGCAATAGCTCTTACCGTAAGGTGAAATGAGGATGTGATTCTGTGTCCCAGTTCCACACACACCTGAGGAAGGACTGCAGACTCATGCGAGCAGTTGGGAGTTCCCTCTTCTGTTCTGTCTGGTGCTGCCTAGATCATGGAACATACCACACTGAACTACACCTTCCTGATTCCAACACAGGTTGGTTACAAGGTCTCAATGCCCTGACGTCTGCCTGGGGAACTTCTTCTCATCCTCCGAAACCCTGCAAGGATGTCACTCTTCCGGGCAATTTTTCTTGACCATCTGCCAACAGAATCAGTAACTCCTTCATTTGAGCAGAGTCTCTGGGTGGTGCAAATGATTAATGTGCTTGGCTGCTATGGAAAAGTTGATGTTTTAAATCCAACTAGAGACACTCAAGAAGAGAGCCTTGTGATCTGCTGAGAAAGCCGCCATGGACAGCTGTGAGGAGCATGGCTCTGCTCCAACGTGTGTTGAGTCTCCATGAGTCAGAATCAACTGGACAGGAACTGACCATTGGTGTTACTTCAACCATAATAACAGCTGTAGCAAAGCCCCAGTCACTAACATTTGTCAAGCGCTTACAATGCATGATGAAATGTATAACAGGGCCTGAGTCAGAGTTCTGCAGTGGTATCTGTGTTGTAATGGGGATGCTTTGGGTTGCTAACCACACGGTCAGCAATTTGAAATGAGCAGCCGCCCCTCGGGGAAAAGACGGAGCTTTCTACTCCTGTAAAGAGTTACAGTCTGAGAAAACCACAGGGGCAGGTCTCCGCTGTCCTATAGGGCTGCCAAGTGTCAGAATCGATTCGAAGCAGTGAGAAAGTTTGAGTGCTTACATGTACGTCCGCTCACAGCATCCTCACAACAGTGCTACAACACAGAAAGTAAGGATTAGCTTGGATTTATAGAGTAGACACTGGTGCCTACAAAGGACATCTCACTTGCCAAGACCACAAAGCTACTAGAGGGAAGAGCTTAGGTCTGCTTCCTAAAGCCCATACACTAGCCACAGTGCACGCTTGGCTCATGGCCCTGCTCTCAGCGTGACAACATCTTGCTTCTTTCTTCACTTTGGGTCTTAGCCTCCTGGAGACAAGAGTCACGTTTGTCTTCTCTGAATTTTAGACACCACAGTGCTTGGCATATAGTGGATATTCAGTTCATACTTTTTGAGTTGGGTAATACAGTAAAGAGCTGTTAGATTAGTTGGTTGACCTGAATCCAGCTCACTAATCAGGTTAATTAAGAGTATCTGGAAATCATAACAGGCTTGAATCTGCGCCTACTGAATGAAGATGCTTTTTTTTTTTATGTTGTGATTCAGTGAGCACTGTCAAGCCTCTCCAGGAAGCATGATGCTGATGGTTGCTGAAGCCTGACTTCCTACAGGCTCCTCTGTCCTATGCTGCCAAGTGTTTGGCACAGGGCTATGCACAGAGTGGGGATCAGACAAGACACACAACTGGTGCCCCCATGAACTGATGTTCCACAAGGTTGCACATGTTAGCAAACGCTGGGAAGGACTTGTAGATCCAAGCGGGGGGCCAGGGCGGTGCGTGCCACTGCACAGAGGACAAACTCTCCTTCCTCCTGCCTCCTCCTTCCTCACATTCTCGGTTCAAACAGCAACAAGCATGGAAGGCCAAGAGAAGCCAGAATTTGAACAGCATTTTAAGCTGGCACCAAAGAGACAAAAACTAGCAGCTTGCTGAAGCCAGCCCTGTGAACCATCTGATCCTTCTCCATCACACACACAGAATGATGGAGAACTCACCTCTCATTCCTAAATACAGCAACTACACCCAACCTGGCCCAGCTGCGCCAGCATCAGCACCACAAGGGACTCACAGCTAGAAGACTGGGTAATGAGATGCTGATAGGGGGCCTCTCCTCTCCGATGACTTGTGCTTGGCTGGAATCCTGGCTTCCTCTGTGGCAGCCAGAGCCTGCTTGCCCAGAGAAGCTGAGTTCACAGAACAGGATGCACAGACAGTGTCTGCTGTTCTGTCTCCAGGAGCCCACCTGTTCTCCTCTGCGAGAACCCGTATTCATTAGAGCTGGCAGGGGAAACAGTAGCACTGATAAGGACTGTGGTGATCACTCCCTCATAAAGCATAGGAACAATTCCAAGGATGGTGCAGGACCAGGCAGTGTTTCCTTCTACTGTGCCTAAGGTTGCTGCATAGGAACAATTCCAAGGATGGTGCAGGACCAGGCAGTGTTTCCTTCTACTGTGCCTAAGGTTGCTATGAGTCAGAACCAACTGAACAGCACCTAGCAACAGCATCTAGCAGCTAGCCTAGGTCAGGCCTGTCCTATGCACTGTACACACTGTCACCCATAGATGTCCCATAAAGTGCCCTGGAGCATGTATATATCACTGCCCTTACTTTATAACTGAAGAAACCAGGGTTCAAGGAGGTGAAATACTGATGGCGTCACCTAAAGGGCGGACGAATGGTACTTCTGAACTGAAAATATCTCTTCTGCCATTTGTCAATTTTACCATCGGTCCATCCCTTTCCCAGACCGAAGTCATGACCTCTTTTGCAATAAAGTTCTCTCCAACAGGAAAAAAAAAAAAAAAACAAAGAAGAAGAAGCAAACCTACATTAACCATTAAATGGTAAAGAGAGTGGTTAATAATTTAGGTTTAAGAATTTGTTCCCAGTGGTTAAGTGCCCAGCAGTTGCTAACTGGAAGGTTATGGTTTGGATCTACTGGCTGCTCCAGGAAAGAAAACGGAGGCCGTCTCTGTGTGTGAAGCTGTACAGTCTTGTGAACCCTGTGGGGCAGTTCTACCCTGTCCTTTGGGGTCTCTGTGAGAAGGAGGCAGCTTGAGGACAGTGAGTGGGTTGCCACATTTCAGCTGTATGGCAAGTTGCTCTGAGCCTCAGTTTCCCTCTATGTCAGCTACTATCATTTTCTCTATGTTGGTGTTGCCTTACTTATTACGTATTTCTCAATTTCTTTTCTCATGCACCCTACAGAAGAAGGGCTTGTAGCTTTAGTTAAGGGGTGAGCCAAAACACTGAACCCATTACATCCAGTGGATTCCAGCTCACAGCGACCTACGCAGGGTTTCTGAGGCTGAAACCTTTGCAGGAAGAGATAGTCTCCTAGTTCTCCCTCCAAGGGACTGGGTTTGAACCACTGACCTTGCAGTTAGCAGTCCAACACTGGCTTGCCTTACAGTGCCACAGGGGCTAAGCGGGCAGAAAAAAAGTTTCCAACCTGGGTTTCTGTACCAGGTGGCCTGGCATGGTGCAGGAGATGGCATAAGGGCTCCATGGGGATGCTTGTCACTCTGAAGGATGCAGAGGAAACATCAGATTGAAGGGGACAGTAGGATGGCCCAGCCGAGAGAGCATCACAGGTCCCTTTGGGCTTTCTAAGGTGCAGGGCCACCTTCAGCATGTGCTGGCACTACCAGCTTTTTGCTCAAAGACAAGTCACAGGTGCAGATAGTATCTTCCACGTCAGGATCTGCGTCTCCAGTGCACCGGTCCCAGGCAAAGGAGGGCCTCTCTGTTCCACTTCCCAGCCTCAGGGGCTGCTTGTGCCTCCCCAGAAGTGTTCATCCCAGAGAAGATTGGGCCATGAGGCCCGAGAGGAGGTGGATTTGACCAGATGGCGTCATCTCTTCTGTTACCCACTGGTTCTTCGGGAAGGTCTAATGACACATTTGTTCCTAGAATTGTGAGCCAGGAACAGGAAGCATGCCCGTAGGCATCCTGCCTGCAATACGCCAGTGACCACTGAGTCCATTCAGACTCCAGGCCACCGTGTGTGTCCCAGTAGAACTGTGCTCCACAGGCTTTCAGTGGCTGGGGTTCCAGCAGGAAACTGCCAGAGCTTTCTTCCAAGGCACCTCTGGGTGGACTTGAACCTCCCACCTTTCAGTTAGTGGTGGTTCCTTATTTACACCATCCAGGGGCTCGCCACTAAGTCTTAGACTAAACCTCTCTATTTTATAGATCATAAGTCTGATGTCCTTGCCAGAAATCATTGTCTTACCCAAACTGGACCTTAGTCTTTTGTCTATCAGGCACTTCTTCACCCTCCAATATGCCATGCCGCCCTGCTAGACGTTTCTTTCTGAGCTGCTTACCCTTCTCAGGCACAGAGAACTGAAACAATGTGCTTCTCATTTTCTCTCTTATTCTGATTTTCTGGAGTGGTTTCCTCTACTCTTAAATACTTTCAACAAACTATTTTTAAAATCTTTGTCTTAACTGCCCTAATTCATGGGTAAGCTGCATCAAATCTCCTTGGAGGTTAGAAATAGAATAACAATGATTCAATATTTACATTTAAACTTAGTGTCTACAAGGCATGCTAGTGCAGAACATGTACTACTGGAAAGTGAGCTGCTCTGATGAACAGACTATGCTGGTGATTTGAGAGATGATCCTGCTCTATTCACAAGTGAAGTGGGAGGCTGGCAGCTCCCCTGGTGTGATCTGAGGGGTGTGTAGAAGGCTGACATGTCTCTGCTCTTTCCTGACACCTGCGCTACCACAGTGAGCATTCCAGCCCATGAGCGCAAGATATTTGTTCCCTCTTACACTTGAGAGAAACAAGAAAGGTAGGAAAGTGGACCTGCCGCATACACAGCTGGGTTGCACATGGCCACCTTCCGCCTTCCTTGGCTAATCAAATTCCCTTAGGGATAGGCCGGTAGGTGCCTGGGCTGCTTGGAATGGCCCATTGAGGCACCATACCAATAGCCATGCAATGGCCTAGCCTCACACCAAACAACATCACCTTGCCTCCACAATGTTGGTGCTTGTCCCTTCCCAAGCACTCTTCTACCACCTCTAGCCTGCTCTGGGTCCTACCAGCATGGACAGCATTACTCAGGCTGCCATTCCGGGCACTGTCCACTTGGGGACACTTGCCCTTTCCCAGCTCAATTTCTTCTTCCTGGTCTGGTCAGTTTCCCTGTCCCTGAAAGGTCCTAGTGCCTGCCCTCTAGCTATCCTGGCTGGGCCCCTACTCCCCAGGGTTGCACCAGGCTCACAATCCCCACTGCCCAGGGTCTACTTTTAGAAATCCGACCGAATGGAGCATACTGCAGTAGTCTGATGCCCACGTGGCAGGGAAGGTGACTAGCATCCTAGGATGTTCCCTGGGTGAATGGAGTGGTATGATTTCCCTTTTTCTCACCCTCACTCCACCTACACAAGACACATTGACAATTCCATTCTCACGAGACATTTTTTGCTACAGAAGCACTAACAATTTAAGACACATTCCACTTGTGCTTGGTGAGGAGTTGAGGAGTGTCTCCTTCCAATTCCTGGAACAAGTCAGAAATGGAGGAACCAACTTGGCTTCCCCATCACAGGCTACACATCACAGGCACCCAGAATCCACCATCAATCCTAGCTCTAGCCCCAAACTCCTTCACTCCACCTGCTTCTCTCCACTTCCACGGCCTCCATTGTGGTCCACGTCTCCATCATCTCACTCATGGACATTCACAATAGCCTCTGAATTGGTCTCCTGCTTTCCCCTTGGCCTTGTATAAACAGAGTTCAAGTGCTCTTTTAAAAGCACACACCCGATCATATTATATCTCCTGATCAAGTCTTTCCCAAAGTATCTTGGGCTGAGTCCTCTGGAGAAACAAAACCAGGTATATAGCTATCCTTTCAAACGATACAATAATACATTCTTGCTTTGTAGAGTCATCTATTTGTGGTATATTTTGTATGGAAGCACTAGCAAATGTGTATGAGAGAGAAAGAGAGAGAGAGAGAGAGAGAGAGAGAGAGAGAGAATTATGTCAAGAAATGGCTCACATAGTTGTAAAGGTGGACAAGTCCAGTCCAAGTTTGTGGGTCAGATATTAAGCTGGGGGCTTCTCCTGACTTATATACATTTGGTTGTGGGGCTTGGGGAACTGATGAACTTAAAGTTGGCAAGAACACCACAGGCTGGTTGCTGCAGAGGAAGAGGAATCCTGTGTCAGCAGGCTAGAGGGCAGAGCAGATGCCAGGCTGCTGATGACTCCTGTTGTCAGCAGGCAGTATGGTAGGCTGTTGGTTCAAGTCCAAAGAACCAGAGGTCAATGGACCAGATGCAAGATCAAGATCCATCAAAAGTAAACAAGTTTTCCCACAGTGCTTTCACTTATACCAGAAGTAGGCAACATCCCCAAGGCAATTTCCTTTCAATTTCTTCAACGCTAGTACCTGAGTAAAGGGTTACTCTCCTGCACTCCACCCTGATCTTTTTTAAACTGCTTGCTTGTTCACAGCACATCCTATTAGGTAGCTTATTGCATTCAGTTAAGACCCATCATGGGAGACTACTGGGCCTCCACCACCAACTCACTGAGAATCCTGCCCCAGCCTAGTTGACACAGGAAGTTAACTATCACACAAAGCTTTCCATCAAAGTCAAGAGCTTGGTCTCAACCTTGCAAGGCCTTGCTTGATCTAGCCTTGGCCTACCTCTCTGATCTCAGGCTATCCTGTTATCATTGAATTGTGCCCCTAAGAAAGGTAAGTTGAAGTCTTAACTCTGTACCTCTAAGGATGATGTTGTGTGGAAAGAAAGCGTTTGGGGTTTTTGAACTGTTAATGGGGTCACACACAAGCTGGATGTCTTGTAAAGAGATCAGCCTTTTCTAAAGGGACAGACTAGACACGGGCACACATGGGAGAGGGGACAGCTGTGTCTCATGTGAAGATTTGTAGACATCAAGGAATGTGAGAAATGCCCAGAGATACTTCCAAGGAAGACCCTCTTGCTCATTAAAGTCGCCTACTGGCGATATTTTTGTTATGGAAGCACCAGAAACTAGGCTTCCTCTCCACTTCTGCTTTACCCTATCTCCACTGAAGATTTTTCTGTTCTTTAAACCTGCCAAGCTCAGTACTCCCTGGGGCCTTGACACTTCCCATCCTGCCCACAGTGCAGTACCGTTCTTCCTCACACTGAGGCTCTTCTGACCACCACCGTGCTCAGCCGCCGGCACCTCGCCCTGGCTTAGCCACGCCAGAGCACTCTGTGCTTCCTGACATGGGCCTCACCGGCACTGCTCGTGGTCACAACCAGTACTCGAGGTCCACCTCTCTCCCTTGGATTCTGTGGGAATCTTTGCGGAGTTATAGGGGTGTGTGTGTGTGTCTTTGGGGGTGAAAAAGGAGAGAAATGAGCCCCATTAGAAAACAAAAGTTGCCTTTATCTACCTGGGCCTCAAGTTTCGCTCTCTAAAATGCAAAGGGGAGCACCTTTGTGTCCTGTCGTCCTCTGAGACCCTCCTTCCTTCTCAAAACCAAACTGATGGCCATGGATCCAATTCGCAACCCATGGTCCTTCCTTCACAGCGGCTGGAAGTTTCCAGAACTGGGGGGGCGGGGGGGGGGGGTGGATGTCCCAGGACACAGGGAAGTCAAGTTAGGATAAAGTGGTTAAAGCAAAATCTTATTGTATCGCACAAACAAATCTGAATTTGATGTATTCAATTCACTACCATAACAAGCATGTCTAATAATTATGGAAACCTTTGTTAAGAATCTACGATGGTATATCCTTAATGCCAGGTAATATGCTCTAGAGAGATGGAATAAAGAGAAATAAGACAACGTATACTCTCATACAGCCTACTGGAGACAGTAAAATATGCAGACATGACTACAGTTCAAGACAATGAAATAAGTTATAGAGAGCATGGGGGTGGGGTGGGGATAAAGACATAAAAGAAGGAATCGTTTAACGATGGTAGGGAAGAGAGACAATCTGATTCCCTACCTAGAGAACCCAGGGCACTGCACCGAAGAACCATTAAAATCCACAAATGAGTTTTATAAGGCGATTGCACACAAGGGCACACAGTCACCAGGAGTGTTACTCTGTACTAGTGATCCAAACCATGCCTATTGCTGTCCTGTTGATCCGACTCACAGCAACCCAGTAGGACAGACTAGAACTGAGAGCACTTTCTAGGCTGTCTATTCTAACAGAGACAGATTGCCACAATTTTCTCTCAGAATGGTTGGTGGTCTCAAACTGCCAATCTTTAGTTCAGCAGCTGAGCGCTGATCCACTGACCAACCAGGGCTTACCCTCAGCAACCAAGTCTAAAACAAGTCTAGGAATAAACTTCACAAGAAATATGCAGGACCTAAATATGCAGGTTTAAAATGTTACTGAAGAACACAGAAATAATCCAGTGAAAGGAGAGGCCTGTTACATTGTCAAACAGAATTGTTCAATATTGGAAAGATGACAATTGTCGAATTAATTTGCTATTTGCTAGATGCCAATTAAAGCTCCATGCATTTTTTATTTTATTTGGAATTGGAAAAGAAGATATTCAAGAAAACGTTAAGAAGATGAGAAAGAAAAGGGAGGCGCAGGCAGGAAAGGACACAGAAAGGATTTCTTCCTCACACGCCACCCTCTAAAGCTAAAGGGAAGCAGGGTTTCCATCCTTGTTCGAAACTAGCCCATGTGTCACACAAGACTAAGCCAGCTCCGCTTTCCCCATCCTCCCTGTATAACTACTCAGGCTACGTCTCCATCCGATGGGTCCGCCTTCTCTTGCTTTCGTGTTTAAATCTATTGATAGTTATGACGAAGATGTCCCTTTGTGGAATAAAGCACACACAAAGAAAAACATACAGTCAGTTCAGACTTGCCCAGCCCATCACATCCAAAGAGTGTCGGACAGGGTCCCAGGAACACCCCCTGTGGATGCGCTTCCTTCCCTGTCCCTCCAAACCCCCACTCCCCACCTAATCACAGCCTTCAAAGTGTTTTCTTTTGGCGTGAAAACCAATCGGTAGTTTTCTAATAAGGAAAACAGTGAACTACTCATGATAAAGTAGATAAATAAATTAAATGGGGGGAAATAAAATACTGCAGTAACAGGCGTGTGTACACAAGGAAAGTTGATACTTGATAAAGGAAGTCTTTCCGGGAAGAAAGGACAGGCTACGCCAATAAATGACATTGCCCTGATGCCCTTTTTGTTTCCCCTGGAGAAAAGCATTACGTGCAGGGGAAGACCCCAGGCTCAGGAGTGAGAGAACCCTAGATTTGAATCCCAGTTCCACTGTACAGCTATATCACATGGCACAAGCTTTTTCAACAAAGATTTTCTTGGAAAATCCATCCCTATCCTACCAACAAGATTATAACCAATGAAATAATCTGTGTATCTAAACACATTCTGTTATATTTTCAAGACTCTAAGAACTAAGGCCCTGAGGTTCAAAGATCAACTCCCTCATGCCACTAAGTTCTGAAATGTCATTATTAGAACATCTCTGACCTCATGGTGTTGGTTCATGCTATCATGTAAATTCGCTGGCAGGCTGTTCTTCACACGGTTACTTGGGATTTATGAGCTCCCAAGAAGGAAGGCATGTTCTGAAAACAAGCTTACATGGAGGGAATAAGCATGAGATCACCATCAGAAGACAAAAAGACTAGAGAAACCAGAAATGGTCTTTATCAGCTTCCTGAAACTCTAAGAGATCACCTGTCTAGCCTTCCTGAGACTTGCTGACCATATGCTCTCAGATCCACCGTCATCTCTTTTCCAGTTCGACTTTGAATAGTACAGAGCCTCCTTTCCCAGGCTCCCACATCAACTTGCTCCCAATGTGGTAAAGCCAAGGTAGAACATGAAAGAAGACAGGAGGCAAAGGAAGAGTTAAGAAGACACTAGAATCTCCTCGTCTTGCATTGCTTCGGGTGACTCTCAGCAAAGGATAGGACAATGGCTGTTTCTTCGAGTGATTCTAGCCCTGGCGTGACAGAGCCTTCCCTGAAGGCCCAGGTTCCCACCGGAGAGATCCCTGAGTGCCTGGTGCTGACCTCTGCACCCTCCTCCTGTTGGCTCTTCCAACACTAGAAGTGATAGCAGCCCAGCCATTGCTCAGGATAATGGCTTCCTCATTGCTTCCTGGCTAATTTCTTTTTTTTTTTTTTTTTTTTTTGCATTTTTAAAAATC
>NW_022103913.1:7202201-7203541 GCF_000313985.2 Echinops telfairi
ATAGGGAGCTTCTTAATACTTGCATTAACACTAATGGCAGTAACAATCGTACCTAAAATTCAGTGAACACTTATTAGATGCCAAACATTATGCTAAGGGCTTATCTCACTTACTACTCACCTTAAGAGGTAGGCGCAATCGCTGTGCTGATCTTGCAGATGACAGAAACTGGGGTTTGCCTCAGAAGTCGGAGTCCTGTCTTTCTCAAGAAATATCTCTCATTTGGGAGTCAATAGCCGATTCTGAAAGATGCTAAGCCCACAGAATTCCGTACACTATGACATGCTTCATCCCCCACCAGCCCCCTGTGACCATTGTTAGACACTCTCTTAGACTTGTAGGGACACTGTAACAAAATGCTCCACTGTGGGTGGCTTAAGAACTAAAACATATTGTGTCACAGTTCTGGAGATTGAGACCCAAAATGAGTGCATTGGCTGTGTGGATTCCTTCTCAGACCCCCAAGAGAGAAACTGTTCCCTCTCGCCTAGCTTCTTGGGGCTCCTGACAATTGGTGGCATTTTTAGGCTCCGGCTCCATCTGCCTTCATCCAGATCTTATTCTCTGTTTATATCTGTGTCTGCTATCTCTCCTCTGTCATAAGGTTCCACTTCAATGGAATTAGGACTTGGTGGTATGTTCCAGTGAGTTGCCTCCAACCCGATGTACAAAAACGGATCACTGCCCAGTCCTTGGACACCCTCACAGTCATGTGATGTTCGAGCTCATTGCTGCAGCTGCTGTGCCGGCTCGTTTTATTGAGGGTCTTCCTCTGCCTGACCACGCCTGACGTCTTTCTCTGGGGAGTACTCTCTGCTAGTAACGTGTCCAAAGTACATGAGGTGAACGCTCCCCACCCTTCCTGCTTCCATGAAGATTGATTGCAGATGCAAAGAAAATGAAATCCTTGACAACTTCCAGCTTTTCTCTGTTTAGCATGATGCTACGTGCTGGTCCAGTTGTGAAGACTTTTGTCTTCTTCACAGTGGGTTGTAATCCGAAGATCCACTGTACATCATCTTAAAAGAGATTAAATGTACCAACAAGGTACTTTCATAGGCAGCAGGGGTTAAGACTTGCATGTACCTTTTAGGAAGATACAATCCAATTGATAACAGACTCATCCAAAAATCACAGGCCATGAGATCCTCCCTGTGTGTGGTTGTAGGTTTTCTCTAGCTACCCCCATCAGATTCTACATTAGTAGAATCTCTACATTAGTAGGGAGTAGTTCTGCAGTTGTGGCAGTTACATAATCTGTTGTCAATTTGAGACTTACAAGTGAAAGGGTGGATGTTAGCCTGTCAATCAGCTCACACCTTGATGACTTCATTTGGAGG
>NW_022103913.1:7203929-7208230 GCF_000313985.2 Echinops telfairi
TTGTACATAAAGCTCTTTCTTATACACATTTGAGTGCCTATGAATCTGCTTCTCTAGTCTACCCCGACAGACACAGCAGGTAAATCCCCTACCCCCAATTTTCTGGAAAAGGAAAACATGATCATGACTAGCAGATGGTCAAAGAAGTGTAGAATCTGCTTCCTTTGATGAGAAATGAACCCTTCTTTATCAAGCATCCATGTGCAGGCTTTGATAAGGGAGACTCAGGCTGGCCACTTTCGCACTTTGTTGGCCAGTGAAGCCCTTGATGAAGACAAAGCCTTTTTCTCCCAACTCTCGCCTTTGATCATCGCGCAGAGAAAGCACGGGGTGCTATTCAGACGGCCTGGGAAAGCGTGTGAAATGGTGTCCCCGCTCTCTTCTGTCCTAACGCTTCTCCACAAAAGTGCCTCCTGGTTGCTCTCCACCAGATACCACCACCTGTTCTCTTAATAGCTTTCCAATGTAACTACATCAAAACCGACTTCTGGGAGGCCCTGGATCTGCCTCGGCTCTCTCCTTCTGATTCCAGGAAGACAGTTATTGTTTTCCACTGGGTTCTGAGATACATTTATCATCTTTATCACATCTTCAGATCATGAGTCCTTGGTCTAAAACACTCAAAAAATCATTTCTTTTTCCCTCATTTGTATGTCCAGTCTCTCCAGGTTCAGTAGAGCAACTTAATTCACTTCAGTTGATTAAACATGAAAATAGATGCTATCTGAGAGAGAGGGGTGGGGGGAAGGTTCGCAAGGGCACCAGTTTCCCCCAGATGCTAGCTCAGGGCAGGGGGTGGGGTGGGGGGGAATAAAGCAAAACCAGAAGAGCAGCATAGGTAACATGCAAACAGCATTGCTGTGTTCTGTTTGGGGGGATAGGAAACTTGGGGGTTACTAGAAGGTATCACTAATGACTTGGAGAATTCAGTCGAATAATAAGGCAATCACAAGTGTACCTGTCTCTCAGAACAGACATCTTCCTTTTTCCATCCCCCTCGGGGGCAGTGATACAGCTCTAGGTGATCATTCGGCTTCCTGTACACTGGAAGCCAGTCAGGTCAATGTGCAAGAGGAGCCAGCTGGAAAGCAGACTCCGATTTTACAGCTCTACCCTTCTTGAGTTCTATTCACCTTTAGAAGCAATTAGGCAGAGCAATTTGAACCACGTAAGCAATTACTTTAAACTAATATACATGATAACTTCTTATCATGTCAAGGGAACTATTTTGTAACGAGGGAATCGGAAGTGTAACATTGTCTATTCAACCATCAATCAATGAATCAGTCTCTAAGTACAGTGGTAAGATTTTACTTCATGCTGGGCCCAAGCAGGGGGCAGGATGGGGTTGATTCAGCACCTGTATTCTCTGGCTTTACCCTGGAGTGGCACTTTAAGGGGGCACCTTACCCTTTAAGGGGGCACCTTAAAGCTTGTCAGGAAGGCATCTGGGCTCTGCCCAGCAGGGGTGCATTCACAAAAAGGCCTGGAAACTCCCTAGGAAACCATCCACCTGAAAAAAGGGTCACTAGAATACACACAGGGTTGGTTCCAGTACAGTGAGCCAGACCAGGCAGGAGGTAGTCAGGAGTTCTGAGCTCAGCCTGGTTTCTGCTATGGCTAGAAGCCTGTGTCAGTCTGGGTAAACTAGAGAAACAAATTTGTAGACAGTCATATGTGTATAAGAAAAAGCTTTATATACAAGAGCAATTGAATATTGAGAAAACATTCCGGCCCAGTCCAGATCAAATCCATAAGTCCAATATTAGCCCATATGTCTGATACCAATCTATAAATTCTTCTTCAGATTCATGAAACACATGCAGTGACACCGAATGCAGGAAGATCACAGACCAATGGGTAGGAAGTCTTGTGGATCCAGTGGCAGTGGAAGCAGCTCAGTGCTGGCAGGGGGTCTCTATGTGGCTCCAGAGCTCTAGTGTGCTCCTTGTGTCTTCTCAACAGGAATGCCTCACAGGGGAATGAGCATGTTTCCTGCCTTCCAGTGAGCTATTTATCTCCTTAGCACCTCCAAATGAGGTCATCAATCCGTGACATGATTGACAGGCTAAATGCCACCCTTCACTCTTAATTCTCAAATTGACAGCAGATTATGGAACTACTACAAACCCCCTCAGAATCCCAGGCAGAGGGAGTTGCACCTAAAGTAGGAGCAGAAATTAGAGGAGTTCAACTGTGTTTGCTAAAGATTAAGTGACTCTTGGTTGCAAGAAGTAAAAACTAGCCAAGGCCAGGTGAAGCACGAAAGGAGAATGTCATTGGAAGATGCAGGATGAGGATAAGGCTTCACTTGCAGACTAGGAAGGTCAGGTCGGTAGGCAGGACTGAAATCCGAGCAGGAGTCTCAGAGCCCTGCCTCTTCATCTCTCCACTCAGCACATGGGAGACACCATGTCTCAGAAAACTAGATAAAGAAAATGAAACTAGATTATTTCTACCACTCTGTCCATAGAGCTTCAGGCTAAATGGATGTCCCAGGTCTCATGGTGGAATTCCAGCCACACAAACTCTCTCATTTTCTTTAAGTTGGGTAAGGAGCCAACCCCAATCTCGCTATCAGTGGTCAAGAAGAGAGGTCATCCTGCAGCAGCATGATGGCCCCAGACCCACCTGGGGCAGGCTGCATAGTGCAATCCGGGCTGTGGGAATGAGCTGAGCAGGCATGCCAAAAGTTAGCCACTACTCTGCCCACTGTGAGCACAACTCATGGGAACATGGAGCTGAGCCTCGGTTCACAGAGGCAGCAGCCCCTGCTGCCGCAGCAGCTTCGGCTGTGGAGGGAACCAGCATGCCGGATACAGACGGCATCTCCAGTCTCACGGACACACAGAGTCGTGGGTGGCAGAGGGGGGACACCTACCGCAGGTTTCACTCCAACCAAAGGAGAAGACAGCACCGCTGGGAGAGAAGAAACTGGAAGGACTGGAAGCAGCTGAGGTTCCAGCAGAGTGGGCAGGGATGGAGCCCCCAAACACGCTTCAGGCTGGTGTGACCTTAGGAATGGATGTCTGAGCTCCTGCACATGTACAGCCGTGTTAAATGCTCAAAACTGAAGACAACACATGAGAACATGAGAGAGGTGGCCCGCCTCTCCTATTTGGGAGGGCTACCTCCATAACATGGGGAGAGTGTTATTACAACATTCTTTACCGGAGTAGATATGTTGTTGTTGTTAGACGCCATCAAGCTGGTGCCAACCCTGTACACAATAGAAGAAAACACTGCCCAGCCCTACGCCTGACGATTGCTCCTTTGCCTGAGCCCACTGTCAGCTCATCCTCGGGGCTCATTTCAAATGTCCTCGGGGCTCATTTCAAATGCCCTCCGATCCGACGAGCCCATCCTCGTCTCCAACAATGTTCTGCTGCCATTCCTTGGGCCGACAGTCCCTGACAACGTGCCCATGCCATGCAGAGGGTTTTCCGCGGTGACTTTCTCCAAAGTGGGCAGCCGAGTCCTTCCTCAGAGTCTGTTCTTATTCTGGAAGCTCCACTGATACTTGTCTACCATACTTGGGTGACCAGACTGGCATTTGAAATGCCAGTGACAGAGCTTCCAGCATCCAGCCACCACCGTATGGCAACCTGACAGACAAGTAGTAGAGAGTACCAGAGCATTGTTCTACCAGAGTATATAGCGTAGAACAATAAAGTCACCAGCCCCAAGTGCCAACAAACTCCTGACCAATCCTACCCTCGTCACACCCCAAACACTTCCCCTGCTGACTATTGACAAGCATATCCTAGACATCATAGCCCTTTCTCTATTAACCCGCCAGTATTACATCCTAAAACATGTGAATTAACAAACATATTAAAATCCCATTATCATCTCTTTTTTAAAAAGCAATAAAATGTTAATATCATCAAATACCCAATCCATATTTAAAGGTCCATTCATCTCACACAACTCACATTATCGTTCAGCTAGCCTATCTGAAATATTATCATTAAATTACATGTTTTTAAGAGCTCATTTTATTTATGGGTTCTCTCTCTCCCTCTTTCTCCCCTCCTGAAACTTGATTATTAAAGAAACTGGGTCATTTTCCTGCAGAGTCCCCATGGTCTAGTGGTGTAGAGCTAGTGCGATTTAACATGTTTCTCTGCTCCCTGCATTCCCCAGCTCCTTGGGAATTGGATCTCTTGGCTTACTCAGATTCAGGATGGATACTTTGGTTTGTTTGTTTGTTTGTTTGTTTCTGGCAAGATTACTTCATAAATGGGTTTGTATTTTTTTCCTCAAGAATCACAAATATATGATCATGTCTTATTTGGAAT
>NW_022103913.1:7209492-7223498 GCF_000313985.2 Echinops telfairi
GGCTGGACCTACTGAAGAGCCAGGAAGGTAAAGTGGGTGGAAAACAGATGGTGGGAGGTGAGGTCCTAAAGTGGATATAAAAGTGGGATGGAACAGGCTCCCTGTTAAACCTTCTAAGACACCTGGTCCTGGCATTCAATGCACTCCCCACATCCCATAGTAATTTCCCTAGACGCCACCTTCCTCTGTGTCTAGACCCTCCTTATTGATTTCTAGGATGAAGGCCCTGCCACGTGGGGCAATGCATGTAATCAGAATGCCAACGAGGGCCATGCTTTTGTTCACATCAACAGCGTGTGTCATGGGTGAGCCCTCGGCTAGTGTGTTCCTCTAGCTCTCATGTCCTCCCAGCGCTAGCTGGAGAAAGCCTGCACAGGGGTGTGAATGCCTTAATGAACTTGTCTGGAGGCAGGCGTGCAGATTTTCCCTTAGGCCGTGAGCCTGCTGGTGATCAAACTGACACCATCTCCATTGGGAAGATCCTGGGGTGGTGAAGTCTGAGGATTTTCAGTATCACCAGGAACACTTCAAAGCATCTGGAAGGTTCACCTCACCAAGCCTGTGAAAGCCATCAGCTATTTGTCTTAGGCTTGTCCAGACCACTTTGGCAAGACATCTCCTGAGAAGCAGCCTCTTTCTGAAGCGTGTTTTTTCCCTCTTTCTGGGGAAGTTGGAAATAGCAAAGAAACCTCGGCGATGTGCTTTGTCCTGAATAAACAGGCCGTGAGGAGCACGGAGGCGCCACTGTTTTCTTATTTCCTCGGCTCTGTTCTGAAAGCCTAGATGCTTTTTCCTTTCTTGACATTTCACTCCTCCCACCAGTTTCCTCCCCTGCTCACTGCCTGCTCTTCATCCTTCTCTCCTTCCCCGTCTCTAACCCTCCACTCTGATCTACACCAAATGTCTCACGGAACACGAAGATAATCCAGGTTGCCCCTGGTGAGGAAAGAAAGGGTATTGATCCACGCATGCACACTATACCAAAGTATCTGAAATATCCCATGGGATCCTGTTCTCCAAAGCAAATCTTTGGGCCCAGATAACTTCATTGGAGAATTCTACCAAACATTTAAGGACTTGATTATATCAAGGACACAAATTCTTGAAGAAAATAGAAGCAGCAACGATGAAAAGGAGAAAACCACAGATACATTGTGCTCAGAGAAGGAATTCGGACAAAAGGGCCTCATAGTATGTGATCCACTTACATGGTGTCCTGGGAAAGGCAAACTACTAAGTATAGAAATCTGGTCTGCATTTCATACAGTCTGGGGCTGGGATCTGTAAACAAAGGAAAGATGGGACTCTTTCATACAGTGCTAGTCATGATGGCTATGACTGTACATACACAAAATGAATGCATTTTATTGTATTACATTATGCCTACAGAACCCTAACTTAAAAAGAAAGCCATGTCTTGCAAACCACCAAGTATTAATCTATTCAAAACTGCTTTCTTTTCATTTATATTATATCTGTGCACACAAACATATCTTCTCCCTTGCCATGCTGCTGTGCCAGCCCACAACATCGGGAATACAAACATTGACAGCTGTCTCTGGTTGTCCCTAGTCCCACCAACCCTCTCTGCCTATGGTAGATAAATCATCCCCAAGCCTTGTTTTGTGCATAAACCCAGCACCAACTCAGTCTGCACATGGAAGGCACGAAGAGAACACACCATTTAATCGGCACGGAAAGAATCCACGCCACTGATCGGAACTGAGGAGGTGTGTGCCCTTCACGAGCTCACAGGTTACAACTGACTTCAAAGAATGAGGCTGTTGTGAGGATTCACATGAGATAATGTATATATAGTGCAAGGCAGATAGTAAACGCTCAACAAATCTGAACCGTTATTGGTATTTTTGCTTAATATTCCTAGCGATTTTATTTGCCCTCCTAAGGCTCCATTTGTCTTTCTTGTGCTGTTTAGATATAAGCTACTGGAAAGAAATAAACTCTGGTCCACTCAACTTCCGCCCACAGACATGAGCAGATATTGTACATAGAAATATAGGAGTCCTCAGGTGGTAGTCCGTTTGTCTTCTGTTTCTGATTCTAACATCACCTTATTTGTGTTTCAGTCTATAAAATGCCAGCATTGCTCTGCCTTCTTTCATTTCCTCGAGAAATATTGATTGAACACTCATCACAGCCATTATGATCGCACAGGACTGAGCAGCATCTCGTTCTCGTCTATAGAAGGCCGCCGTGAACTGAAGTCAACTCAGCCACGACAACAGTCGAACCTTCTTCTTCGCTTGCAGAAAGCTGCAAAAAGGCAAGCAGCGCACTCTCCCCGTATGGAGGCGGCTTTTCCGTCCTCGCCCAAATGACCTAAAGCAGAGAAGTCCTGGCGCCACGGCAGCAGTCATTCTGCTAAACTACGGACAGAGGCGGGGAGGCAGCGCTTTACCTTTGGCTTTAAACGTTCTTCCGTATGAGCTGGAGAGGGATCACCGACAAGGGGAGAGCCAGTCTAGGAGGGATGCCAAGCTGGATGAATAGGATGAAATTAAATGATCGTTTAAAGCCAAGAGGGGGTAATATGAGCACTTCCACAGCCCTCAAACCCAGTCCAAGATTATAAGAGGAATATAGTCAAAGCTTTCCATGAGAAAGGGGAAAAAACCCCAAAACACTAGCAGGTAAAAAAATTCAAAATAATATTCCATGAGGAATGGGTACAGGGACTGGGTGACTTTAGCCTACCAGAGAGAGTTGTGATGTCTTTCCTCAAAGACTTGAAGGACCTTCTGCATCGCCTTAGGCAGTGATACTCTGGGGAGTGGATAATTTGGCTCAGAATGAAAAGGAAGCCTCTTCGCCTCACGGTCGTCTCAATTTGAAATGAACTGTCTCAGCTTGGAGTCAGTGTTTCATTCCTGGAGGGGTTGAGTCTAGGCAATTCCTTCTAAAACACGCCATCGACGAACCCCGTTTTGCCGTGAGTGGAAAGCTTAACAAGCACATTCTCTCCACGGGCATCTTGTACCTGCCACATTCCAAGCACATGATCCGGTCCTTTAGGACCTCCGAGGCCCATGGACAAGACATACCACTGTCCAACAGAGTGATCGGTGTAGTGATAGAAGGGGGCACAGGACTGTGGAAACACAGCCTCTAACAGCTCAGGGTCCATGGAAGGCTTCCTGGAGGAGGTGACCCAAGCTGAATTTCAAAGGGGAAACAATACTGGGAGAAGCCATCAAGAGCCAGGAAAGCATTGCACTAAAATGAGTGGTTTTGCTTCTAAGTCTTTGGCCTTACACAGACTCTCGATAACTTCATGGGAGCAAGGGGATGTGCCTGACGTTTCAGACACTTGTTCTACTTCAACCAAAGAGTGGTCTTTTGATCTATTATACATCTTGGCAATCGCTTAAGATTTTTAATTAAATATGCTGCATCTAAACACAAACAGAAAGCGTTAAACCAGAATACCTTACCCCAGTGTTTGTGCCACCTGCAAAGCTCTATTCTGGAGTGGTGACCTAAGAATATAAAATAGCAGTGGCAATGACAACTCAGAGAATCAGTGAGGAAAGCAAGTTTTCAACATAGCATTCTCCAAAAAGAATGTTCCTGCTTTGGAGTCTTTTCATCAGTTTATGACTCGAGTTCACTGATAGGGCGGGTGGGGTCCCTTCGAATCTCACACTCACTCAGGGCTTCCTCGGCCTTGCTACTCCGCCATGCTGCCAAGTCCTGCAATAAGGAAAGGCCCTGAGCAAACTTCTTTGGTTCAGGGTTAGACTGTGACTTCTGAAGAGAAATGAAGACCCAATTTGGCTGACCTTAAGCCATGATTTCCCGGGAGTGTGGAGGTTGGTTTCATGTCGGGCGGCTGAGTGCAAAGTCAGCCATCCCGAAGCACCAGCCCTTCTGCAGGAGAAAAACAAGACTTTCACCTCCTATGAAGTATTACAGCCGTGGAAGCTCACAGCAGAGTCCCACCCTGTCCTACAGGGTCCCTATGAGTTGACATCAACTCTGATTCGATGACAGGGAGTTTGACTTTTGATTTTGGATCACTAAACCAACCAAACCAAACACAAATTCAGCACCAAGGGCAGCACCCACGCTACTCAATGCTAAGGGCCACATGCCAGAGCCCTGCGCTGGCCCTGCCTCTTTCCTGCTGATGGAAATCCCAGCGCTGCATTTAGGGTTCTTTTCAGCCTCAGTAGAAAATCAAACTATGCTGCACTTAATCATTTCCCATTTAATTTGAAAGACCGTCTTTGATTCAGAGTACATAATTAGCCTTAATAGTGTGCTAAATATAAAGGCATACATACCACTCACCTTCAAGAGGTGATACATGAAGAGAGAACTGAAGAAGGGGACCTACTACTTTCTGCATTCCCCACTAAATAACCGTACAGCCACCTCCCGCAGCCGAGCAGGATAGTTGTCTGGTGGTGGTGGGGAGTTTGGGAGAAGGAATCACTTCAGAGGTCCAGGTGAAAGTTGGCAGGAACAATGGGTGGGACAAGGAGACCTGCTTCTTTGTCTCAGGACATTTCATGAGTCGAGGAGACATCCCTTTACACCCGGACTTCCATGACTCAGGATGGTTGGTCAGAAGCAGGTGCATTACAGACCAGCTGTTGTGTTGGTGGAATTGGGTCAGGGGCACATCTGTGACAGCCTTCACGCCCCAACATGGTAGAGAGACACCATAAAATCATGTGCTAAGCATGGGGGACTGCTCTCAAATGTTACTCAGTGTGAATCCTCACCACACCTCTTTCAGGTAACTCATCCTATAAGCTCAGCCCCTTTCATAAGCGAAATGAACATAAGTCCCACTACCCAAGGGATCATTGGGGAGATTCAGTAAGACAAGATGCATGGAAAGCCCTAGCCCTGTGCCAGTGTCTGTTGCCACTGAGTCAACTTCGACCCCTGGCAGTTTTAGCAACGAAATGCTGCCAGGCGTCCTGCGGCAGCTTCACGACCATTGTGGCCACTCAGTCAGGCTATGTCACGGAAGGCTTTCCACATTCTTGTTGACCCTCTGCTGTCCTACACACAGTGGGTTGTACTTTTCGTTTGGCATCATGTTTGGTAAAGGCACACAGTAGGTGTCAAGAAATACTGGATGCTGTCCTACATAGTTGAAGAGAATTGATTCCCTGCAAGAGAGAAATGATACAGTGTCTAAGTGGCTTATTAGTAACTGTCCCAAAAGCGTGAGCCTCTCCCTCCATCTGTCCCCTTTCTGCAAAAGTAGACAGACATGCTTGTGCCAAGCTCTCGGCACGGTCTACCCTAGTGTGGCCCTTGGCAGCATCAACTCCGCATGCTCCAGGAAGTCAGGAACAGGTCAGTACGTTTTGTGCAGGGGTCCTCAGTGGCTCTTCCAAATCGCCGGTTTCTCAATTACAAAGGAAATGAGCCTGAAAACTATCTACAGCTTAATCATTAGAGGTGCTTTTGCTGAAACCCAAATCCATCGCCCCTCACCCCTTAATTAGAAAGTGCTGCTTGTGCATTTACTGCATTCAGTATTGTGCTGGGCCCATTCTGCCAAAATGTGTCTTAATCACCCACCACATTCCTAGTGTGGCACCTGCAAGCCTTGAGCCTTAGGTCGTGATGTTGTTCACTTTCAGAGACTCACCTCAAAGAGCTCCTTCCTTCTGAAAGACTTGGCTGGTCCCGGGTGGCAAGGGAGACCCTACTGTGTTCTTCGTTCCTGCCTTCCCCTCATGGCTGAGTTTCTTAACAATAGAGTCCCAGGTTGATGCTCCCTATAGCCCCAGAGCCTAGCACATACATTCCCAAACATGCTTGTCTATGCACAATTTTCAGAAAAACAATTACTCGGCAGCCCCTGGCAATGAAAAATCTTTTGTACAATAGGCCACTATCAGGATACTTCAAAGTGCAAGTTAGGTTTCTGCTTTTGTAGCCCTCCACCCCCCCTGGATTGTTCCAGCACCCCCAGAGCGTGGTATCTCCCCCTTTGGGAAACACTGGTAGCTGGCACCAGAATCAGCCACTAGTGGGGGTTCTTGGTTAGGCCTGTGCAGTACAAACTGTAACAAATGCCTGGCTATTTGACCATCCAGAGGTGCCTCAGAAGACAGGCCTGGTGATCTGCTTTCAGAAGTCAGAGCCATGGAAGCTCTACGAAATGCCGTTCTCCTCCGCACACATGCGGCTTGCCGGGAGTTGCAACAAACAATGAAAGGTTTCCTGGATGCCCGAGGCCCATAGATCAACATTTCCAAATTCCAAATCCGAGAGTCGTAGCTCCCCAGGTTAGTAGTAAGCATTACATAAAAAGAGAGGCTTGTGGCCAAATCAGTTTGGGAACCTTCAAAAAGGCAATATTGAAGACATTTCTTTATTGTGGAAATCTGAGCACTGGATAGCATGCTAATGCGTCCTGTGAATCTCAAAGGGCGAGCTCTAGCACGTGGGGCCTCTCACACTTATTGGAACACTTGTTTAAAAACAGAAGGAGGCGGAGCATTAAGGCTCTAGAAAACACTGCCCTGGGTTGGGTTGGAGGAGTTTGCATCTTTTACATTTAAGCACTAGAAATAGGAAGCAGAGTCCCCCCAAAGTGGCATTTTGGAAACTCTGGAGCTTGGTCACCCAGTCCAGTCATACCTGCTTCATTCGAACAACTATGACTGTGTCCTGCCATCTAGGAGCAAGGTTGCTTCTGTGTGCATTTCTCAGGTTTTCATTTGCACCAACTTCCCTAGGAAGGCAAATCAAGAGTGCTTAGGCAACCTGGCAGCCTGCAGAGTGCTGGTAGGGAAAATGTATCACCAATCAGAGGGATAAAAAACTCAGACCTATAAATGTGGCCATACTGTCCCTATGTTGATCACTGCTGCTTTCTTGCCCATCCTCTGTAGAGCCTGTGCATCTACCCTGTTTGCCTCTTCTTATTTATGTACCAAACGCATTGCATCTTCCAGGCAAAGCCATATGGGGAGCTTTCTGATTGGCTTAGCTCGTGACCATCATCTCCCTCCAAAGGGAAGCCCTCATTTCTGGCCAGCTCAGGGCTCTTGACAGAATAGAAACAAGTGCCTCCGGTACCCTAGTCCAGTCAGTGGCCACTCCTACAGGAGGTCAGTAGCACGGCCTTAGAGCAGAGGACCCACGGGTGAAGACAGCTCTGGGCATGCCGACAAGGATAAAGATGACTAAGACAAATACCCTCTCACAGCACTGCTGTGAAGACTGATGAGGACACAGGGTGCTAACTTACGCCACCCATCTTTCACAGAAGCACAGGATGAAGAGTTTGCATGCGCCCCTCTCCCTGCACACACACACACACACACACACACACACGCCTGTGGTGCTCACATGATAGAGCAATACTTCAGGGCCTGGACTCTGGGAGGGATTGCTTGAGCTTCTTTCCCAACACTGGTGCCTGCTGCATGTATAGATCATAGCGAGCTACTTAACTTCTGGGTGCCTTGACACCATCATCTGCGAAATGGAGACAATAGCAGTATCATATGCAGCATGGTTGTGAACACTCAATTAGCTAACCTGATGCAAAATGCTTAGTAGAGTGGTAAGGGCTTAATAAGCTAGGAACTATCACTACTCTGGAAGGATGCATGAGCAGAACATCTCTGGTGTGTCTTGCTTCCCCTCAGACTCAACCTGAAGGAAAGAGGTGTGACGTTCTTGGTAACCACTAGACTAAGGAAAGCAACGATGAACCTGCATACGCAGAGGCGCGGTTTGATGAGACTTGTGAGAGTATCAAGGCCAGGGGCTTCTCCCAGAGAGTGGCAAGTTATCCAGCACAGCTGGCACAGTGCAGAGCAAAGGATTACTCTCAGCGCAGATCCAGGATAAACATGCACTTTGCTGTCACTGGCAGCAAGCAATTTTTGGCTTATCCTGAGCGGTAATATTAATGAAAACAAAAATCAGAGCTTCCAGTTGGTTTTGCCTACAAAAACAGCCTCCGACTCCATTCTTTTTCCCTTCTCCACTGCCCCCACCCTAAACCCATCCTGCATCCTCTCTTGTTTGAGTGATTGCTACTGTCTCTGCAGAGGCCACCCGTGTCCACTCCTGTTTTCCCCACAGGTCCTCTACACTCAGCATCCCAATGGTCTTTTAGGCACATAGACCAGATCAGGTTGCAGCATCCCAATGGTCTTTTAGGCACATAGACCAGATCAGGTTGCTCCCTGCTTAAGGCCGCCATCCTTCTCCAAGATGCAGGATGTTCGACTCCCAGGCCACACCAGCACTTTGCTCTCCTGTCCTCTCTCAGATGACCTGTCCCCTTCTGTGTCACTCTTAGCTCAGTGCCCTGTGTCCTATATACACTGCCTCCTCTGCTCCCTGAATCTCTTCCACACACATCCACCTGGGCCTCCCAACTCTTCCTTCATCACTCTCCCCAGGTGAAACCTGACCCTCAGGGTATACCTTCCTCTTGCACCTCCTGCTTGCATTCTTTGCATTTATTAATGTGATTGTGTCTGTTGAACATTCCCCCAGTTCTTTTAGTGCCTAAAAGCACACATTTGCCTGCCCTATTTCCCATTGTATCTGCAGGCCTAAGGTCAGCTTAATAAATATTAGCACAATGAATACAATCGAGTATGGTCTCTGAAATCAGAGGCAGCCGACAGAGACACAGCAAGAAGCAATCTAAGGCTACCCTGAGTGGGTAGAGGCGTTTGGGTTTGTTTTATGTCTTAAACCTAATTTAAAAGGAGTTCATTGGGTTTGGGGGCCATGGTGTGACCCAAAGAATGTTTGCAGAGGCTGCAAATGCAAACATGTTTCATATTGCCTGGAGGGTTATGAAATTCATAAAACTGTATTTCAATGTCCTGATTTCCAAGGTGCCTTAAAAACTGAAGAATTCAACAGCACCAAGGCAATATATCCATCATTGGAAGTCTGAGTTACCTTCTTCAGGTGGGTATGAGCTTCCCAGCTCTCCACTTCCCCCTGATGTGCTACAGGCCCTATCCTGCCTACCTGGTCCCGATAGCCATCTGTGGTTTCCACCTGCCAGCTATTGTAACCCAGAAACCCTGAGACACAACAGATTAGTGGAAGGCACAGATGCCTCAAGGCAGCCTGCTCCCAAAGGTGCACCTGCAACCATCCCTTATTTCATCACAATGGGAACTATGAGTCAGGAAGCTCTAAATGCACTAGGCTACTCAGACCTGTTCCTTAACCAGCCCCTCCATCTGAGAAGCAAGTCCACTCCCTCCAGAGAGCAATTGAGGCCAGTCACAACACCAACCCCTGCTGGTTCCCTCCAGCTGGCTGCTCTGCGGCAGCAGGCGCTCACCTGTGTCCCCATCTAGCTGTCCCCCAGACTTGCACAGAGGTGGCAAAACAAGCAGTCGTGTGGCCAGTTTTCAGGGAAAGCCTCCTTATACCGTACTGGGAAGGTGGCTGCCTTTTCTGACTATGAACATGACTCGCCTTTCTCTCCTTGGTGGCTCGCTGGTGCTCCCCTGAAGCTCTCTGCAGCTTGTGAATATTACACAAAACCTACTCTGAGAGCTCAAGTTAACCAGGTAACCCTGTCCTTCTTAGTCAACCTCTTCCGACTATATACAAGCATATGCACGCCTCATCAGTCCCACTATTTCCCTCCTCTAGAGCAGTATTTGCATCTTGCTGTGTGTCTGTGTAATGGCTCAATGAACTTCCCAAACCCCAATTCTGGGCTGGGTGTGGGACCTGCTTTGGTCCCAGGGAGGCTGGCAAACTTGGAGCAAATGGAAGCGTCCACTGTGTGTGTAGTTACAATGTGTGGTAGTTACAGATTTCGTGTGCTTTTGCCATCACCTAAGAAGGACTGGCCCTGGTTGGTCCTCTGGTCCAAGGGGAAGGAGAAATATGTGACACTGACCTGGACACATCTGTGGCCTAAAATCAAGCCTGAACAAGTCTGGCCAAGCCAGGCTCGATCAGCCAATCTGCAGTCACATAAGCAAGAATGGATGTCTGTTGTTTTTAGCCACTGAGTTTTGGGGTGATTTGTATACAAGAAAGCTAATTAATACACAACATGTTCCCTAAATTTTTGTGACCAATATCCTCATCCCTGCCTGCTTCTCATTGGCTAGAGGGTCACTTCCTCAGCCTGGGTGGGCAGGAAGGTTTATCATCAATCACAGAAGTAAGCTGTGGGGGATGCCCAACAGAGGCGCTAACTTTCTGCCTGTGGAGACCATGGGCAGCTTCCCTGGGCAAGGCTGGTGAGGATTTCCTGATCCGCAAGGAAACTTTCCAAGTACTGCCGATGGGGTGCTTGCTTGGCTGTTCTTCACTCCTCCTCCCCTTCCGAGTGGTGTCCTGGGAAAAACTCGGAACTATCCCCGCACACCTCAGCTTCATTTCATCTGAGTGTATGCGAAGGCCAGTCCTGAGTGCAGCAATCATTAACATGCATGAGTGCCAACCGAAAGGTGGGAAGTTCGCATCCACCCAGAAAGACCTCGTGACCTTCTCCCAGAAAAGCAGCCACTGGCTCCCTTTCAGAGCATGGTTCTACTCTGACCCGCATGACGGTGCTCTAAGTAAGACTGGCTCCAAGGCAAATGTGGCAAGGAAAGGTAAAGGAAGGAGCTGCATCCTGGCCTTGCACTTGTTCTCGGTGATCTTGGGTACGGTGTTCAGACCCGGTGTCTGGTTCATTACCTGTAAAATAGAATAGACTAACAGCATGTTCCAATTTTGCCACTTCCTGGTTGTCAAGACCTTGGGCAAATCACTTCATGCTGTGGGACCCAGTTCCCTTCTCTATAATACCGAAGGAATCTAAGAAGTTCATGGCAAAAATAGAATTAAAATCATGGGAAAGTCCTATGAGCATTATTCAGTCCCCTTGTAGTGCTTACTATTTAACAATTAAACATGTTAGCATATATACAGTTTTTAGGAGACTGTCTGGCATAGCTCTGAATACTAATAAGAGGATTTTTAAAAATTAGATAATATGATTATAGGAGAGTTCTGAACACATAGTGGGTGTGCACTCTCTCTATCCCTGCTTTCCAATCAACACTTCCAGCTGCAAGGTGTTCAGTTTGAAACCACCAGCTGCTCCTCAGGAGAAACACGGGCCTTTCCACCCAGCAGTGACAGTCTTAGGAACACACAGGGGTAGCTCTACCTTGTCCTGTAGGGTCACTTTGACTTGGCATTGACTTGATGGTAGTGAGAGAGATAGAAAATGGTGGGAAAATGGTTATATCCATTTAACAAGGAAAGAAGATACTCTACAGTAAATGGTGTTGGGGAAACTGGATTCTCACATGCAGAAAACTAACACAGGATCCATGCCTTACATCATATATTAAAACACATTAAACATGAATGAATACGCTTGTTAGTATAGTTCAGTTTGTTGTTAATGTTTTCTGAATAAAAAAAAACCAAGATAAGTACATCTACAGAGACAGTAACTGGATTAATGTTTCCTTGGGGGTATGGCAGGGGAGGCTGGGGAGGGGTACGGGGGTGTGGGGTGTGGGATGGGTAGCTAACAACGACGATTACTAGAATTAAGCAAATTATCTAAAACTGAGTATGGTGATGATTGTATTACTCTTCTTGATGTGATTGAACTATTCAATTGTTTGATATGTGAATTACATGCCAATAAAACTATTTGGGGGGGGGGAGTGGATTAAGTACTTAAATATGTGATCTAAAACCAAAAAATACTTACAGAACAACTGGAGGGACAACAGTGTTGTCCCCAGCTTTTAACAATGGATTATCATCTAATATAATAACAAAAACACCAAACATAAACAAATAGGACTGCGTAAAAATCTGCGGGCCAGCTTCAATCCCAGCCATGTCGAGCCGCTCCCCAGATTGCACTACAGAGGCCAGCACTACAGATACAGGCGGGGGAGGATGGGGGTCTGCCCAGACCACATGGGGGTAAAGTAAGAGGGAGGGAGAGAGAGAGAACACCACATTCTGGCCCCCCCAAGCTCGAGGACGACACTCCTGCCCGGAGCAGTCAAGGCACACACAGGACTGGAGGGTTGGTCCCACCAGAAGACATGACAACCCCTCACTGACCCACAGAACTACAGGGGACCACACTGAAGACAAGGTGCAGGAGTTGTGTCTGGTCTGACACTTCCCCCCTACCCCCACACGGTTGAAACACAAAGAAAGTCCAACAGAGCAGCAAGGGGAGCAAAGCAATGAAGTCCCTGGGGAATCCCCCAAATAGACTTAAAACTCAGAGGGCAGGGCTTGGTACCTCCTCAGACTCGATTGGCAAACATTCAGAAGGGTCAGCAGATAGACCTGGAACTACGTATAGGCACTTTCTTCCTCTGCTTCTGCTTCTTCTTTTTCATGTATATCTATATAAGAGAGGCAAGATAAATAATCCTATGGAGAAAACAAAGGGACTGACCATTCCGGGGTGACAGGGAAGAGGGAAAAGTAGGGAAATGGAGAGGGAAGCCAATAAACCCAGGGACAAAGAAACAACAAGAGATCTAAAGGCAAGGAGGGTGTAGAACACCTGGTGGGGTTCGGTCAAGTGCAATGTAGTGAGAGGAATTTCTGAGGGCCAAATGAAGGTTGAACATGATAGTGGGACAGGAAGAAAGTAAAAGAAAATAGAGGAAAGAACTAGGAGGCAAAAGACATTTACTGAGATATAGATATAGGTATGCATATATGTAAATATACTAAAATATAATGACAGGGATATAGGCCTATGTACATATATTTATCTGTTAAATATCAAGGTAGCAGGTGGACATTGAGCCTCTACTCAAGTACTCCCTCAAGACAAGAGCACTTTGCTCTAATAACCTGGCATTCGGTGATGCTCACCTTTGCTACACTATCGCTGAAGTTAAAAATGGGTGCATAAACAAATGTGGTGAAGAAAACTGATGGTGTTCAGTTATTAGAAGACATAGCATCTGGGAACTTGAAATTAAACAAAACCATCTAGCAGGGAAGCAACAAAGCCCACATGGAAGAAGCACACCAACCTGTGTGATCATGAGGTGTCAGTGGGATCAGGTATCAGAAAACCCAAAACAAACAATCATATTGATGTGAACAATAGCGGTCAGAGTGGAGACCCAACCCATCTATGGACAATTGGACATTCCCTTACCGAAGGGTCACAAGGAAGGGCAAGCCAGCCATACGTAGCAACAACAGAACACATAACTTTCCTCTAGTTCTTTAATGCTTCCTCCCACCACTCTCATGACCCCAGTTCTACATTGCAAATCTGGCTAGACCAGAGCATGTACCCTGGTACAGATAAGAGCTCTCAACACACAAAATCCAGAACAGATAAACCACCTCATGAACAATAATAGGAATTACAGGGGAGCGAGGGGGAACCAATCACAGTGATCATCTCATAATACCTGTCCCCCAGCCCCCTGAGGGGGACAAACAACAGAAACATGGGTGAAGGGAGACAGCTGTCAGTGTAAGATATGAAAATAATAATTATAATTTATCAAGGGGTAATGAGGGTGGGAGGGTGGAGGAGAGAGGGGGAAAAAGAGAAGCTGATATCTAGGGCTCAAGTAGAAACAAAATGTTTGAAAAATGATGATGGCATTATATATACAAATGTGCTTGATACAATTGATGTATGGATTGTTGTAAGAGCTGTAAGAACCCCTGATAAAATTATTTATAAAAACATTGTTTTGATGCCAGGAGGATTGGGCAGGGCAGGCAGGGGGAGAGGTGGGGGATCACAGGGATCAACCTGTGGCCTCCTCCTGGGGGGACAAACAATGGAAAAGTGGGTGAGGGGCAACAGAGGACGATGTAAGATATGAAAATAATGATCTGTAGCTTATTGGGGGATCATGGGGGAGGGCGGGTGGGGGAGAGAGGGGGAGGAAGTGGGGAGCTGATATCAGGGGCTAGGGTGGGAAGAGCATGCTTTGAAAATGATGATGGCAGCATATGTGCAGGTGTGCTTGACACACTGGATGAATGTATGGATTGTG
>NW_022103913.1:7224690-7225967 GCF_000313985.2 Echinops telfairi
TTTTCATCAAGACTTTACAAAAAATAAAAAACCTACTAAGTGAATGGATCTTTTTGAAAGCCATATATCTAATTAAGCTCTAGCAATCAAATAGATAATAACTGTGACAGCTCAATTTAAAAGTCAAATAATTCCATTAAAATGGGCAGAGAAACTGAATAGTCACTTCACCAGGAGAGCACTGAGATGACCATGGGAGACTTGGAGGTATGCTCAGTGGCATTGACCATCAGAGAGATCGAGTCAAAGCAATGAGCTATTTCACTCCAGGTAGCATGACTGAGAGTTAAAATCAAAAACAGAAAATAACATATGTCGGCAAGGATGTGGGAAAAATGTAACCCCTACCCACTGCTGATGGAAATGTAAAATGGTACAATCATTGTGGAAATCAAGGTGGCAGTTCTTTAAAAAACTGAAACTGTAATTACCATAAACCCCACTGCCTTTGAGCCAATTCCAATTCATAGCAACCCTATAAAGGGTTTCTGAAGATTTGTAAAATTTTACAAGGAACAAACAGCCTCATCTTTCTCCTGAGGAGTGGCTGGTGGGTTTGAACTGCTGACCTTGTGGTTAACAGTACAATGCTTACCCAACAGTACCCCAGAGCTTCCTATAACCTGAAAATTCTACTCGTAGGTATATACCCAAGCATCTTGAAAGCTGAGACTGAAACAGACACTTGGACAACAACGTTCACTGCAGCACTATTCACAATAACCTGAAAGGTGAAACAACATAAATGTCCTTCAACATACGAATGGATGAACAAGCTGTAGTACGACTGCTTGAGTAGTAGAAGAAAGTCTTGATGACATCATACTGAATTAAATAAGTTAATCACAAAAGGCCAGATATCGCAAAACCTCATTGATATCAAAGAGACAAGAAAAGACAAATGTACAGAGAACAAGGTGCTCTGTTAGTGGTGACCGGGGCTGGGAGAGAGAGAAAGGGGAAGCCGAAGGGTGACAGGAACACCACATTGACGAAGGGTGGGGCTGCGCAGTTCCTTGCTGCCATTGCTGTCACTAAAGTGCACACCTGTGAAAGAGTTGAGCTGGCAAAGGTTGGGTGGATAGATCTAGAGCAGCAACGAGCAGTTCCTGAGGCTGCTGCTGTATAATCCAACCTCACAGTAATTTGTTCTTTGATTTGGCCATCACGGAACATCCCAGCTAACATCTTTTGTGCTTCTGTTCTATCATGCTTTTTGTTGAATAATACCTGGGCTCTTAAGAGGTAGCAAGAAACTCTCCAAGACATGGCGATTG
>NW_022103913.1:7228259-7238406 GCF_000313985.2 Echinops telfairi
AACAACAACAAACGAAAATAAAAGCAGATACATCACCTCCACTCTTCTATGACCCACCCCTCAACCCCGACCCTCCCTGGAAACCCAGTCTCTGTTCATTTCCAACTAAGCTGATGCCCACCTAGAGGAAAGAATGCTTTATTTGACTCCTCCAAACTTTCTCCACCCATAATTCTATTAGTCCCCAGATCCTGTCCCTTCTTATTAGATGCGATATCTATGTCCACCTCTACACCTGTATCACCACAGGGAGCTCTCCTTCGCTCCCTGGCTCCGCTGGGCTCGCGCGTTCTATGTAACAATCCGAATGATCTATCCTGATCTCAAATGTCACTCTGTTGGTCCTTCTTCGTCATCTACAGGATACAGCCCAAAAGCTTTCATTACATTCACAGTGCCCTCCCTGGACTGACTTCATCTGCATCTCCATCTTCATGAATTGTCCCTTTTGTTCCTGAAGCAAAAAGCTTCTAGTTCCTCATGTAATTCATGCTACCCCACAGACACTTGACTTTGCTTAATGTTATTCCCCTTGCCTGGAATGTCCTTGTTGGTCATCAGCCTCCAAGATGACCCCACCCCCAATGTTTCCTGCCTCCTGACACTCACACTCTTTTGTAATCTCCTCCCATGCTGAATACAGTTTGCTTGGATAAGGAAAAGAGCCCCAGTTGTACAGTGTTTACAGTTCTTGCTTGTTAAACAAAGGGCTAATGCAGTGGTTCGCAACCTGTGGGTCATGATCCCAGGGGATGCGGGGGTCCAACAACCCTTTCACAGGGGTCACTTAAGACCATCAGAAAACACATATTTCCTATGGTCTTAGGAGCTGAGACACCGCTCCTCTCTCATCTTCAGGCCTGTCCACTCACATGCAGATACGCCCACATACGAGTACCCGGTGTGAAGACTGTTACCCATGCTACACCATGCTTCAAGACAAAATGTCATTTATTTTCAATTAGAAATAAATATTTCACAATATATAATTACATATTGTTTTTGTGATTAATCACTATGCTTTAATTATGTTCAATTTATAACAATGAAAATACATCCTGCATATCAGATATTTACATTATGATTCATAACAGTAGCAAAATTACATTTATGAAGTATCAACTAAAATAATTTTATGGTTGGGGGTCACCACAACATAAGGAACTGTATTAAAGGGTCGTAGCATTAGGAAGGCTGAGAACCACTGGGTTAATGTTTCAGACCCACCAGTCACTCCTCAGGAGAAACATCTGACAATCGCTTCCATAAAGTCTTACAGCCTTGGAAACCCCATAGGGAGTTCTGCTCTGCCCTATGCTGTGGCAGTTACATGATCTGTCCACCAGATCGCAGCTTGATGACCTCATCTGGAGGTGAGAAGGAGATAAGTAACTCACTGGAGACCAGATGCACCCACTCCATGTGAGGCATTCCTGCTGACAAGACACATGGAGCTATGGCAGCCAGAGCCCTGGAGCTAGAGAAGCCATGTGGAGACCCACATCAGCGCTGAGGTGCTTCCACTGCCACAGGATCCACAAGACTTTCCACCCACTGACCTCTCCATCATTATATGTATTACATAAGTCTGAAGAGGAATTTACAGACTGGTACCAGACATATGGGCTAATATTGGACTTAAGGACTTGATCCGGGCTGGGGTGGTTTCTCAATATTCAATTGCTCTTGTATATAAAGCTCTTTCTCATACACATATGAGTGTCTATGAGTTTGTTTCTCTAGCCTACCTAGACTAACACAATCTTTCTTGCTGCCCTTCTACTTTACCAAGTATAGTCTCCTTCTACAGAGACTGGTTTCTCCTGACAATATGTCCAAAGTACATGTGACAAAAACCTCACCTTCCTTGCCACGAAGAAGCAGTCTGGCTATGCTTCCAAGACATCTTTGCTTGTCTTTTGACAGTCCGTGGTATTTTCATAATTCAAATGTACCTAGTCTTCTTTTGTCTTTCTTATTCAATGCTCAACTCACACACAAGCATACGAGGCAATTGAATAACCCATGGTTTGGGTCAGGTATATCTTAATTCTCAAGGGAACATCATTGATTTTCAACACTGTAAAGAGGTCTTGGTCAGCAGATTTACCTAATACAAAGTAGGATCATTATTACCTATTTGTTCAGCTTTTCTATGAGAATTAAATAAGAAAAATAAATGATTCCAAAGGATTTTTAACATTTAGTCTGGCAAACTGAAGACAGTGTTTTAATATTAGTCTCACTCATTCCTTCACTTATTTGAATGTCTATTAAGTGTGTGGAGCTGGAGACAAGCAGTGAACCTTGCTCTCATCGAGTTTATACAGCAGTGCGTAATAGTAAGTACACACATAAACATCAGGTGGCCATAGAGGTGTTACAAAGAAAATTTAAGCAAATAAAGAAACAAGGAGTAATTTGTTTAAAGGATCAGAGGAGGGGACATTTGAACAGAAAAGAAATGAGGATAAGGGAAAGTCAGCTGGCGGAGACACGTGCTAGACCAGGAAGCGCTGCCATGAGCATCAACGGCTGGCGAGTGGGAGGCAAAGCCAGAGCAAGCAAGGAGAGCACTGAGAGGTGAGAGGCGAGACTCGGTACAGACTGGCTCGTGGAGGACATGATGTGCCGTTCTGAGTCAGGAGGCGTAGAGTGGAGGCTTTCTGAGCAAAACGCTCACACACATGACTCTTGTTTTGGAAGCAGGGCTCTGGCTATTGTACAGAGAAGAGAGCTAGAAACAGGGAGAGCAGTGACAAGACTATAATGAGAGTCCAGTCTAAGTTTGTTTTTTAAACCATGGTAACTTGGAGGATAATGGCGGAAAGGAAGATCATGAACAGTCACAGCGTTCTGGAACATATTGAAAAGGCAGAACTGGAACATTTGCTGATGAACTGGATGTGGGATGTGAGAAAGGGGCCAGTGGTGGCTCCTAGGTGTCTGATCCCAGCCACTGAACAAAGAGAACTGGACTTCATTGAGATAGCAGACTGTGGGAAGAATAAATTTAAGTTGCACAGAAAGAGCTTCTTGGAGGCATGTTACCTTTAGTTTGCCTCCTAGATACCTAAATAGAGATATTCAATAGATAGGCCACTATGTAGGTGATTCAGAATTTCATGGCAGAGATTTGAAGCAGGAAAAATTGAAAATTATCAACATGTAGTGAAGCCTTGGGATTGGTGAGCTCACTTGAGTGATGAGGGTGGACAGAAAATAGGACAAGGACAGGCCCTGGGACATCATCGGGATGAGAATAGAGACTGGGAAAAGGGAATGAGAAGGAACATCTGTGGAATAAAATGAAACCCAAGAGAGTGGGGTGTCCCAGATGTCAAGTGGATCAAGTGTTCCAAGACAGGACTGCTCCACTGGGTGAGATGTCCTTGACAAGCAGGAAGGTCAAGCTAAATGAGAGCGCAAGAGCAGAACTGGCAAAATGGAAAGCATGGCTAATCTCGATTAGAGGATTTGGTGGAATAGTGGGAAAGATCGTCTGGTTGGAATTACTTTCAGAAAATAATGAAAGGTTGTTAATATTATAACAAACTACACATTGTTGGATTTGTATCCAGGGATCTCAGTAATGATTCCCAACCCATCCACCCAGTTCCATCTCGCACTCTAGCAAGAGTCCTGCCTCTGAACAATGAAAGGCTTGAATTTCCCTCAGTGTTGTGGCTTCTCCATCCTTCAAAAATCCTCCCTTCTCATCCCAATCTTTATCCTTTGGAATCCAACCCAGCCTATGTGACTGAGTTTAGAGACTGAGCTTAAGTCTGCTAAGGGGAGGCTTCCACCCTTCTGGGAGCCTTCCTTAATAGACTTATTCATGGGGAGAAGCAGTTTGCATGGTGTATATATTAAAATGTGTTAATATATCTCTAGACTTTGCAGGGCATCTCTGATTTGAATGTTCTATCCTACAGGGTCAGAATTGACTCAGTAGCAATGAGTTTGGTTTGAGTTATTCTTATGGGAAACCATCCATCCAGTTAATGTGCAGGAAAAGCAACTCTTCATAACCCAAGAATGCTTCTCTCCAAGAGCCTTGCATTGTTGGTATCTCCGTGGGTGTGCGCCACTCCTCTCCCCTTGGAAGCAGCTGCTCCTTCTAGTCCCCTACCTTGGGGAGCACATAAAATCCAGCTGCAGCTGAGCACTAATTTTCCACTGGAATATTTATTCAACATTTACTGACTGCTTTATGCTAGACCATTATGCTGATACTGGGGACCCATTTTCTTTTCTTGAGAGATTTACAGTCTGTCGGTCCAGCTTCTTGCTCAGATTGTTTCCCTGATATCCAGTCCTAGGCTTAATGAAGGGCATGCGCATTGAAGTGACCTCAGGTATTGTGTAGCATCGTCACCCTCCCCTAACTTCTTCTTTCTTTTTCTGTCTCCCTAGTCTTGACATCCATTCATGGTTCTGGCATGAAATGTCTTCCTTTCATCTGAAGCCCCAGCTCAAAATGAGGGATCTGTGCAGCAGATATAGGTGTATGTCTTCCCTGTTGGAAGCCAAGCATCGATTGGCTAGAGCATGCTTTCTCGGGTGGCGGTAGAATGCCTGGGACATTGCCTCTTGTGATTCAGATCCATGAATACATGCTGCTGAGAGCAAGCGTCTGTCAGATCAAGCAGACACAAGGGAGACTCAAATGTACTACAGGAGCATGCCTCTGCAGCTAAAGCCACAGTAAATACTTATGTCCCCAAAATGATACCATCTCTTCCCTCAGAGACAGAGCTTAGGAGCAACCTGTAGAATGGCTCTGCCATGAGGAAAAAAAGGAAGTGGTACAAAGAGCATCCAAGTCAGATTTGATAATACAGGAGTTCATAACAACAACAACAACACTTATTCGCTGGGTACGTTCTGAAGGCGTGCCTGTTCCATCCCAGGCACTGTACTGTTGCGATTGTGGCTAGGTGCCTTGGAGTCAGTTCCAACTGATCGCAACCCCGTGTCCAACAGAACGACCCCGTGCCCAGGCCTGTGCCACCCTCACGGGTGTTAGGTGTGAGCCCATTGTTGCAGCCGCTGTGTCAATCCATGTCCTTGAAGGCCTTTCCCCTTTCACTGGCCTTCCACATTACCAGACGTGATGTCTTTCTCCTGGGACCTGGCCCCTCGGAGGACGTGTCCTACGCATGTGAAGTAAAGTCCTGCCAATCTGACCTTCTAGTAAACATTTTAACTGTATTTCTTCCAAGACAGATGTATTTGTTCTTCTGACAGCCCATGAGACATCCAATATTCTTCCTCAATAACATAATTCAAATGCATCAAATTTTCTCTCTTCTTTCTTTTTCATTGTTCAGTTTTCACATGTTTATGAACCAGTTGAAAATACCATGGGTTGGGTCAGGGGCACTTTAATCCTTAAAGAGATATTTTGCTCTTTGGCACTTTAGAGAGGCCTTTTGCAGCATATTTTCCCAATATAACCCATCACTTAATTTTTTGACTGCTGCTTCCATGAGCATAGATTATGAATGAAATCTGTAACGGTAAAGTCTGCTGCCTGTATCATGTGGTTGTCTGTCGGTACAGCTGTGAGAATTTGAGCTTTCTTTGCATTGAGTTGTCATCCACGCAGAAGGTTGCAGTCTGGTTCTCATCAGCAAGGACTTCAAGTCCTCTGTGCTTTTGGCAAGACAAGTTCTCTGCACAGCTTAGGGGGTTAATATATTTTCCTCCAATCCTGAGGCTGCGTCTGCTTCATGTGGTCCAGCTTCCCAGATGATCTGCTCACCATACCGGTTGGAAAAGGAGGAGGCAAGGATATGCTGATTTAAACCATGCCGCTCCCCCTTGTTCTGTTCTAACAACTGCTTCGGAGTCTCTGTCCAGGTTCCTTGTTGGCACCGTGAAGTGTTCCGGAACGCCCGTTCTTCACAATGTTGATTATAGTGTGTTGTGACCCACACAGCTGAATGTTTTGCACAGTCAATAAAACACAAGCTGACCTCGTTCTGGTAGTCTTCTTTAAGCAAAGATCCATCAGACATCAGCAATGGTATCGTTCATGTCACATCTTCTGCTGGACCCAGCTTGAAGTTCTGGCATCTCCCTCTCAACGCAATACTACAAGCACTTTAAAAATGATGCTAATGTTATATTAATGATATGTTCAGTAATTCTACATTCTCTTGGGTCACCTTTCTCTGGAATGGGCACAAATATGGATCTCTTCCGGGTGGTTCACCAGATAGCTTCCAAATTTCTCGGTAGGTACTAGGGAGCGCTTCATCAACTTGCTCAACATTTAAATGAATCTTCCATCAATTCCTGGGGCCGTATTTTCAGTGCGCCTTAGACTTCTTCCTTCAGTACCACTGGCTCTTGATCATATGCGACCTCTGGAAATGGTTGAATGCTACCGGTTCTTTTTGGTACAGTAACTCTGTATGCTCTTTCCATCTTTTTTTGATGCCTCCTGTATCATTCAATAGTTTGTCCTTGTTGTTGTTATTGTTGTTCTTAAGTGTTGTCGAGTTGGTGCAGACTCCCGATGAACAACAGAACAAAACATTGCCTGGCCCTGTGCCAACCTCACTATTGTTCTTGTGTTTGACTTATCTACGCAGACACTGTGTCAACCCAGCTGATCAAAGGCTTTCCTCTTTTTCACTGCCCTGCTACTCTACCAAGCATGATGTCTATCTCTATGGACTGGTCTCTCCTGACAACATGTACAAAGTGTGTAAGATGAGGTCTCACAGTTCTCGCCTCGAAGGAGCATTCTGGCTGTACTTCCGAGAAAGAGGCCAAGTATTGGTTCTGTACTCAGTCCAAGGTACTTTCAATATTCTGCAACAGCACCATAATTCAAATGCATCCATTTTTCTCCGGCGCTCTTTATTGAAGGTTGAACTTTCACTGCATTTAAGGGAATTGAAAACACCACAGCTTGGGTCGGTGCACTTTAGGATCCTTTAACACAGCAACTTGAGATTTACATTTTCCTTTAGCTCTTTGAGCTTGAGAAATTCTCAGTGCATTCATGAATGATTTTCTAACTCCAAGTCTTTGCACATTTCCTTATACACTTTGCTCTGTCTTCTTGAACTGTCCTTTAATTCCTTCTGCTCCATAATTTCCCCCATTTGCATTAGCTTCTCTGTTCAAGACCATTCTGAGTCTCTTCTGACACCACGTCAATCTTTTTTTTCTTTGAGTTAGAATTGACTGGATGGTTGACAATGAATTGGATTCGGGTTTGGTCTTTTTAATGACTTTGTGCTCTTTCATCACTGATATTCTTGTTATCCCTCAGCTCTTTTTGTCATTGGGTCATTAGTGTTCAATGTGGCAGATCTGTTCCTGAGATGTGCTCTGAATTCAAAACACATAGTCCGTGTGGGCTTTCACTCCTGTGGACTTGCTTCAGTTTCCTCAGCTTCAACCTGAATGTGCATATGAGCAATCCATAGACAGTTCCATAGTCAGTCTCTGTCCTTATTTTAGCTGATGATATTGAACTTCTCCATTGTGCCTTCCATCTGGTGCGGTCCATGTATATGATGTTGAAAAAAGTATCTGTAATGAAGAACTCATTTGTCTTGCAAAATTCTATCATTTGATCTCCAGCTTCATTTCTACCTTCTTTTCCGTTTTTGTGCATGTGTGTGTATGCATATATATAAAATTTCCATTTTGTAGGTCAAAATTGATTAAATATCAGCAATTTCATATGGTTCAACCCAATAGGAGGAGGAAAAAGCCTCAATATAGGCTTCTTTTTTTTTAACTCCAAAATGTTAGTTATCTATACATAGTGATTTCCAAAGGATATTTTTACCTTCTTATTTGTGTTTCATATGGTTAACATTTTAGCAAAAGACACGCACCTTGTGATCTGCATGGTCAACAATTTGAAACCACCAGCAGCTACCCAGGAGAAAGGCTGGACGTTCTGCTCAGCCGAACAGCTACCCTTTAGAAACCCACAAGGGGTCACCCTGAGTCAGCACTGACTTGAGAGCAGTGAATTTGGTTTGGGTTGATCTTTTAATAAGTAACTTATAGAGCAAATACAACTACTGAGAAGCATAACAGGGCTATTTTGATATTTATTTTCAGGGAGTACACTAAGATGTTATAATCTGAGAATTAATTTTCAAAATGTGATCCAGCTTCAGTGGTTAAATTCAGAACTCATGACAACAGAAAAATAGAATAGTTGGGGAGATTGATTTGGTAAAAGACTTTCCCCCCCATTTGGAAACATTTGAGCATTGAGTTATCAATCAAATCAGTGCAACCTTTAAGGTAGTGAAACCACTGGACCATCTTAAAACCGCAGGAGATGGATATGGCACCTGATTAAAAGCTCAGCCCTTGCCTGTTAAGAATTTGTAACTCAGTGAATTAGCTGAACCCATCTCATCTGTGGTGTCATCAGACTCTAATAGCCGGGGCTGGTATGCTGATCCAATTCACGTCTCCAGTAAGAAGGACGATTCCACTTGGACGTCAGGATTTTGTTAATACTTCCCTTGGGAAGGTCAGATGTTTATTACCTTAACTTTGAGCCACAGAAAAATGTAAGGGGTCAGTTCTAAAAGAGGTCCTTCTTGTCTCCGTCAGTTTCTAGTGGCTTCTGGTAATGCTTGGCCTTCTTGAACCGTAGCTGCATGTCCCTCGTTAGTACATGGCCTCTCTCTCCCTGCTCTAAGTGTCCTGCTCTCAGATTTAACTGAGACCCCAGTTATTGCCATCGAAGCACTTCTGCTGAGGGAAACCCCATGTGTTACATAGTAGATTTGTCTTGGCCATACTCTTTATAGAAGCAGATCACGAGAATCTCTTCTGTTGCGCCACTGGGTGGATTCAAGCCTACAACCTTTCAGTTAGTTCACCGAAAACTGTACATGCCACCCCAGATACCTTCTCTGTGTCTGTACTCCTCTTTAAGAAACAAAAACAAACGAAACCTCATGAGCCAGATGGATTAGGTTCAGGACCCACCCTATGCTAGTATGTCCTCATTAACATAACCCAAACAAACAAACAACTTGTTTCCAAATAAGATCCCAAGGCTTAGAAGTTCAACATACATTTTAAGAGGACACAATTCCATCCATACTACACAGCTTTGATTACTGTGCATTCACAGTGCACATATTTAATGTGATCTTTAGCCAGGAAACAGAAGCCACCATTCTTTTTTAACCCTTACCACACTGGAGGAAGTGGTAACTGAAGATATGAGATGGTTGATGCTCTTCTAAGCAAGAAGCTCTGCTTTCTTGTTGTTTAGAATATTTGGTTCTTGCTAAGGTTTGGGTTTTCTTATAAGTGTAGTGATTTTTTTTTAATTTAATGAAAGGTTCTTCCTTGATAAATGTGGTCTCATTAAGGAAAGAAAACATGATTGAAACAACTCTTTGCAAACCACATAGTCACTCATGTTTGATGACAGAGTGTCGTCAAGTTGATTCTGATGCACAGTGAACCTATAGGACAAGGTAGAACTGTCTCTGGGTGTTCCCAGGCCCATAACTCTTTAGAGAAATAGATAGCCCCCACTATTTTCTCCCATGGAGCAGCTGATGGCTTTGAACTGCTGACCTTGCAGTTAGCAGCCCAATGTGTAACCATGACACCACCAGAGCTCCTATGCTTGTATATATAAAAAAGAAAAGAGGGCTAATACTTTTTAAAAAATAATATACTAGTATGCTTTCCACCCTGCCCTGTGTATATCAAGTTTCCCAGTAGCCAATAACCAGCCAGCCTTTATGGATCCAGGAAAAGAGGGAGGAAAAAATAGATTATGATTGTGGCTTATTATGTTACTCCTACATGACAAAGAAGAAAACAGGAGACAGAACTGTGAATTCACCTGCCCACGATAGATAAGAATGAGACAATGTGAAACAAAGATACCACAGAACGCCCATCAATGTAGCTAGTCTAAAAATCTGAGAACAACAAATGTTGGAGATGGTGTTGAGATACGAACCCTTATCCACTGCTGGTGGACATGTAAATACATATAGCCACGATGGGAGCAGTATGGCGATGCCTAACACAGATGGAAAGGAAACAGCATATGATCCAGCAGTACCATTACTGGGCATATACACAAAAGAAATAAGAAGCAGATCCCGAGCAGACGTTTGCTCCC
>NW_022103913.1:7239858-7246384 GCF_000313985.2 Echinops telfairi
CCCCAGGAATCTAGGCCACGTGCTGTAGAACACTGGGACACTGAACCAGTTTTGTTGGAGTGCACGGCATGTTCCAGAAGCTGCATCAGTGAGACCCCATAGGGGAACACCACTGGGTGAACTGCACTCTACCTCAGACATACTTGTAACCTAAGGACTTAATTCAGAAAATGCATGGTGTCTGAGGAAGCAGAAGACAGCTTTACCAAGATTGTTGATCTGTTGGTTGGTATACAAAGAAGATCTTGCTACATCAAGGCCCCATAGACATATTAAGGTACATACTATTCTGGGAATCCTGTGATGGCCATTCTGTTATATTTTGCTTATGCTCGTGTATAATAGGGTGTATCTCAGAGGTGCGCCACCATTGGGGGTCACCCTCTTGAAACTGTCTTACTTGTTTCTCTGTCTTTTGATAAATGAAACCAAGGGACGTTGAGTCTATATGAAAGAAAACAGAACAAGGGTTTAGGGGGAGGAACAATAGAGAGGGGTGGTGGGGATAAGAAGGAAATGTTATCAAGAAGTAGAGGAAGGAAAAGTATGTCTGGAAACTGATTATGGAAGATATTGTACAATTATGTTTGACATGATTGAACTATGGAAAGATATGACATATGCATTAATTCCCAAGTTACAGCAAATTAAAAAAAAAGAAACCGTGGATTCAGGAATGAGTTCTGGGCTTGCACTAAATCCTAGGTCCAACTTAAGAACAATTAGTCCTTACATCCCATGAGGTAAGAACTCATTCCCACCTTTGTGAAATGATCACTGAAGATAAGGGCGCTACAGATAAGTGTGGTGAAGAAAGCAGATGGTGCCCGGCTATCAATGGGAATAGTGTCTGGGGTCTTGCAGGCTTGTATTCACATAAGCAGCTATCTCAGCAAGGAGTCAATGAGGTCCACACAGAAGAAGCTCACCAGTTTGTGTGATCCAAAGATGGCAGCAATTACAAAATTCAAATATGGCGAAGAGAAAAGTATCAGAGCTAAAACTAAGAACATATACTATTTGTAGGAGGCTATGGAGGACAGTGAGAGCCTAGAACCCATCTGTGGAGTGTCTAGTCAGACCAAATTGCTGGCAGACCTGCTCCAGACAAAGGCAAGAGTCCCCAACAGCCTTACTATCAGGCAGAGACTACTTTAATCCTGATTATACTGAATCAAACTCTGCACCAGGCCAGTTGTCCGCACTGTAGACACAGCCCAAATTAGTATTGGGTGCAAGTCATCTCTTAGCTGTCCCACGACAGAAATTCCTTCCTGGCTTTTTGAATGTTCATGGGGGTCTTCTTCCTCTTACGCGTATTTGTATTTTTGCCTTTATCCTATTGAGCTTAGCCTTACCACCTTAGTGCAATTTGCCTTTCATTGATTTCTGTTGGGTTTTCCAGCTATGCAGCACAGAAGAAATGGATGTACGAGGGGGTACCCACCCCCAAAATGGGAAAAAGCTCCACTGGGTGGGCCAATATTCACATCATGCACCCCCTAGTCTCCTAATCCACCCAGGAGCTCCCTGGCCAGACTGGAAGCCCCCTCAGGAGGCCATCAGGTAGTTGGCACAGCAATTACCCTGTGGGGAGAAAAACACACACAGCCCATTCTAACACACTCATGTCCTCTGGACAAGAATAAATATTGATTGAGCCAAACAATAACTATCAAGCGCCCAGATGAACGCCTCTCCAGCACTGCCACAGAGACCCTTATGTTCCCCAAATATTTATGACCTATGGGATAGAACGCTGCTGCCTACTTGGCCATGTTTTGTCGCAAAACCTGTTACCGGGGAGAAGGCTATTTTGTCAGGGACAAGGACAGGGACAGAGACAGGAGTGAAATTTACACCGTCTCCCTTCCAGGCACCAATACCTCTTAAGATTCATGGCCACGGGGTGTGTAGATTTGGCCAGTGCAGCCACCCCTCCTTTGACAGTACTGAGTGAGCTCACTCCATGTGCCAGGCCTTGCGGCCTCCCTTGGCAAGAACGGAACGCTGCAGACTCCTCCAGTAGCTTAGTGCCTGTGACATGGGACGTGGCAGAACCCCAAGACATAAGTCCACATCCTAACCCCCAGAACCGGTGCAAATTACTTTACCTGGCAAAATAGTGAATATCACCTTACTTAGCAAGTGGTATGCTGAAGAAGTTCAATAATTTGAACGTTATCCTGGTGTACACGGTGGCCCTAAACGCAGCCCCAGGTATCCTTCTAAGGGACACACAGAGGACACGACACACACAAGAAAAGAAACAATGTGACCACAGAGGTCGGGATGGAAAGATGAGACCAAAAGAAAGGCCCGGAGGAGTCCAGGGACAGATTAGCTCCTAGAGCTTTTGGAGAGAGCATAGACCTTGACCTTCAGTCCCACGGCCTCCGGATCTGTGAGAGAATAACTTCCTTCTGATTGATGCCACCCAGTTTGCAGTACTCGTTATTGCGGCCAGAGGAAGCTACTACACCACTTTCAGAAGGAAAGGTCCCAGCTAGATTTTCTGAGGGATGCCCCTCGGGGTCCAGGACAAAAGTCCTTTCCCAGGCTTCCCTTGGCACCCAGGAAAGGGCTGATGAGTTCCTCCTGAGGGCAGATCTAAGGACTTTAAGTCCTGCCCTGTGGGGTCAGATTCATTTTCTATAGCATGCAGGTTGCTGAAGAGAAAATCCTTCCCCATTCCTTGCTTTCTAATCAAGGCTTACGGAAAGAACATCAGTCCCAAGTCATCTCCCCACGTGCCTGCTCTCGTCTCAGAAGCGGTGAGGAGATGGGGGTCCCACGATGAAGATGGATGGTCTTTGTGTGACACTGGGGACAGCCTTCTCCAGCTCTCCCAATCCAAAATGGCGTGCCTGTGCTGCAACTCAGCTGGAAGTAGTCTCGAAGTTGTCAGGCAGGAACAAGAGCAATTGCAAATCAATCTGGACATTGGAAAGATCAGCATTTGGGATCTTTTTTCTAGCACCTTTTTATTTGGAACTACATATGTTTGCTTTCATTTTACCTGGATCCACAATCAACCCTTATGGGAACAGCAGACAAGGAACTAAATGACATATAATTATGTGGGAATGCAAAAGACGTCTTTAAAGTTTACATATCAAGGATCTTGTTTTGCCAACACGATCTCTTAAATTGCCTAGCCCCTCGGAGATCTTCAATGGTCTCAGGAACATGTCTCATGCTGCCACAAAGGAAAGAGGCTCAGAGGAGGACTGCAGCCCAGCAGTGGCGGCGGTGCTGTGAAAGAACATCGAAGGTGCCATGGGTTGCCAGAAGACCAAACAAATGTGTCTCGCGGGAAGTGCAGCCAGGATGTCCCTTAGATGTGGCGATGGGGAGTCTCTGCTGCATGCACCCGGGGCATGCATGAGGAGAATTCCTACCACAGGCCGCCCGGTCCTGGAAATGGACATCATGCTCCACAAAGCAGAGGGGCAGCAAAAAAGAGGAATGCTCTCAACCAGCTGGGTTGGCACAGAGGACTCCCACAGAAAGACAACAATCGTGAGGATGACCTCAGACTGGGCAGTGTTTCCTTCCACAGTCACCATGGGCCTCACTCAACCAGAGCTCCCTCGACAGCACCAGACAGCAACAGCCTCTTTATGTTCTGGGCCCACAATATGTTAATACGATGGCATGGGTCTTCTGGGGGAGGGTCTCTACACATGTCCTAGTTCATTTCAGCCGCTGCAGGCTGTCTTACGCTGCTTTGAGGTGCCCCCCAGGACGACCCAGGAGTTCACAGAGGCCTCATGGCCTGTACTTCGAGGCAACACATGAAAACATACTTGGGAAGCTTGGCGGAAATCAAACCAACCGCTTTTATGTTTCTCAGTAACAGATACGCTCAGAGAAACTTGGTTTCACTTATATAAATTCCAGTTCCATTTCTTGTGTGAGCATCTGGAGGCCCCACTGAAAAATAGAGTTTCTACCACAGGCAGGGAGTTCACGCAAGGCTGCCGCGATCACAAGGTCAGCCTGAGAGCGGTCGCCATGCTCCCAAGAGCCCAGCTCCACAGCCTGGGGAAGGAAAGGTTTGGAGGAGGAGACGGGGCCCTGGGTCATGGCCAGGGGGTGGGAAGGTCAAAACCAACAGGTGTGAGAAACGGGTCAGGCCGAACTATTCAGACTAGAGTTAGGAACACTGAGCATGTGCTCGAGATGCCAGGTGGTTCCAACCAAAATACCCGAAATGCCTAATGAAAACTGTGTCAGTTTCAAAATAAATGTTCACTTGTTTCAGGCTGTTTATGGACAATCAGGAATAACCACTTTTATGTTGTGTTACATTGTATGGTTTTTAGCCATTCTTTTTATACTTCTTCCAACATCTTATAGAGTCAGTGTTAATCCCAAAATATATAACACAAATAGCACTGCAAACACGCAAGCTCTTTATCTCTGTCTAGGGTAAATTGTGCCGTATCATTTCATATCCTCTCTCTCTCATGCACGCGCACACACGCACACATACACACACACATTTTGACTAAATAAGTGGCAGCTGTCTGGATACTTCATTTAAATATATACCTATTGGTTTTTTTTAACTTTTATTTTATTGCCCACAGCTTATTTTCAAGAAGCACATAACTGACTTACCACTCAATTTGTTGTGTTCATTGGTCCAGAGATTATTGCCTTAAAATGTTTTACATAAAGCCATATAAAGCACAAGACTGGACTAGTTGAACAAAAGGACTATTTGAATAAAATATTCTCCATTCAGGAGAATGTATCTGATCACAAAGGCATCCAGTCTCTCAGGGGTGTGGGGCGCTTCTGGAAGCCCATTCTGGGTTCTCAGGGTGGTTTGGGAGGCCTGGGGAGATGGGGAGACGGGGAGATGGCCAGAGTGTAGGTAGTGGGGAGCAGCAGGGAAAAGCGGGTCAGAACTCTGAACTACAGGGTCGCCCTCTTCGTGGGCGAGGCAGTCATCTCAGAGCTGGGGTGGGTGGATATAGGGAGAGCTGTCTTACCAGGAGGCCTGGTGACGGAATGGTTACACATTGAGTTGCTAATTACAAGGTCAGCAGTTCAAAACCACTAGCTCCATCACAGGAGAAGGGCGAGGCTTTCTGATTGCGTAAAGAGTTACAGTCTTGGAAACCCACGAGAGCAGTTCTACCCTGTCCTATAGGGTCACTGTGAGTCAGAATCAACATGATGGCAGAGAGGTACACACCATGGCCAATTACCAGTGCCAGCGAGAAGAGGAAGTATAAACCTGTGGGGGCAGCAATAACAACAATAACTACAACAGCATCACCCCTCAAGCACCTCTCATCCCTGGGGACTATGAATCCGTGTGCACCAGCACTTGAACCCCCATCACACCCTCTCTGGAGGACCCTGGGATGTAGTGGGTTATGAGTTGAACTACAGTTCAAACCCACCGGCCAACTTTCAGAAGAAAGATGTACCTTTCTTCTTCCTTAAAGGTGTACAGTCTCTGACACCGGTCCTCTGGGGACACTAGGAGTCAAAATTGACTCAATGGCAGTTGGTGTGCCCTCTAAGATGCCAGTGGTGTTGACCTTCCATGGAGGAGAGGCAGGCTGGACGAACCTCATTGTGCAGCCAGCATCCCCTGGTCAATGAAGGCTTGTGCATTTCTAGGATCTGAATAGGCTCCCACAGACCTCCCCAACTCAGGTGGGTCGAAGGAAAGTCCTGGTGATCAAAGATTAGCTGGTGAAACCCCCTGGATCGCCCTAGATCGGCACCCAACACAGTGCTCGAAGATGCACCTTGGTTGGAAGGCACTCCAATTGTACAACAGACCCCAGCACACCAGCGATCATCCACACGGCTCAGGACTGGGCAATGGGTCACTCTGTTGTTATCCAGGTGCCAGGAGTCAGAGCCCACAAGATAGCAGCTGACAACAAAGACTAGTACTACTAAGCCCAGTGAGCCAAGGGAAGAAGTGGACATGCCAAGGACCCAGAACCTGCGTCCTCTCCCACTGCCCACTGCTTCCCAAGTGGATGGGCTAGCCAACGACACTGTTTATTGCACGAGAGTTTGGGCCCCAAGCCCCCAGGTGTGCTGACCTCACGGGTAGGGAGGTCAAGCCTCAGTCAAACTGACATGAACTAGTTCTAGAAATTCCATAGCCCTTACCCAAACCCAAGGTCTAGCTCAGACTTCCCAAAAACCAGACTCTAAACTTACTGCCATGGAGTGGAGTCCAACTCGTACTGACCTTGTAGGGCAGAGTAGAACAGTCCCCGTGCAGTTCCCAGGCTATGAGTCTACAGGAGTAGAACGCCTCACCTTTCTCCCGTGAGCAGCTGGTGGGTTCTCATTGCTTACCTTGAGATTAGCAGCCCAACACTCGACCACCAGCAGGCCTGAATAGCTCCCTAGGAAGCAGAAATTATGTATACCCCGCTACGAACCCAATACCCTACCGGGCTTCCATAGTGACCTCCAGGCCCTTCTTATTTCCCCATCGGTCTGGGGCTGCTGACCGAACCCACGTGCCTCGGTCCAGCTG
>NW_022103913.1:7246605-7247750 GCF_000313985.2 Echinops telfairi
TAAAGGGAAGGAAATCCCAGGAGAGCCTCCTGGGACTAGAACCGGAAATGTCTATACCCATCCCCACCGCTCCCATCCCCACCCCCCGCCCCCGAAAACTCCTCCCCTGGAGGGTGGGTGAGGTGAGCGCTCTGACAGACCTGGGTCTCTGGGGGCTACCTGAGCCTCTCAACTTTGCCCTCCTCTCAGCTCCCCTGCCTTCCCTGACTTGAGCTGATGTTTCTGGTGCCCGGGCTATTGCTGCCCAGCCTCCTCCTGTGTGTTGACCAACAAGGAAATGATGCAGCAAGGGGGTCTCTGGCTGTGCACAGCCACTACCTCCCCATGCCCACTGACCGAGTGGGTAAGAGGATCAGGCACCACACCGCCCAGCATCCCTCCGTGGTGTCTCTGCCCTGGCTAGCAGGCGTTTGTTCCGCCTGGGGTTTCGAAAGGCCCAGCTTTGTTTGCTGCCCCATTTAATTAAGGAGTGGGGCAGAAGGGTACTCTCCCAAGTTTAATGACAGTTCCTCGTTAGCGCCATCCAGCAAATGCCTTCTTAAATTGAGGACCAGAAAACACTCAATTTTCTGGATGGTTACTGTCACATCCACAGCCACACAGCTGCCACTGAGCGGTTGATTCCCAGGGCTCCCGCTGAGACACAGGCGAGGAGGGACGCGCTGTCGTCCTGCATGAAAGTGACAGCTGCCTGCCGAGGGCTGGGCTGCTAGCCCGTGGCCCGTGCCGGTGTCCCCCTCCTTGCTTTCTGAGAGTGCCGGACCCACCACTGCGAGGAGAAGCCCAGAGGACGCCCGATGCTGCAGGGGCAGCGCCCACGCCGGCCTCCTTCCCTGGCAAGTCAGCCAGTCAGCAGGGTCCTGCCCCAACCCCAACCTGAGAAGAAGCAAAAGGTCTCCTTGCTGCAGCTTCCCCGGAGGCTCTGTCAGGAAGAAAAGCGCCAAGTGCAGGAGTTGGACGTGCGTGTGCACGGTAAACTGACGACCTGTTTCGGCGTAGCTGGATGCACGGTGGGAGGAAAGGGCTCTGCTCTCAGGGCTTTGCTGTTGTCAGAGTGATGGCTTCTTGGGCCCTCCCCTCTGTGGCAGGGAGCAAGGCATTTTCTCCAGCAACTGAGAATGCTCTAAGACCCCAGAATGCCTCTC
>NW_022103913.1:7249894-7257469 GCF_000313985.2 Echinops telfairi
ATTCACACCTTGGAGCACTGGGTTGAAGTCTGGTCCCTCTTCTCCTGTGGAGATATAAACAATACCCTCCCCTTGGGTGGGTTAGCGCCCGTGCCCCTGCTACCCATTTCTTGCTTATTTTCATCATTTTTTTAAAACTATAGTCCAGCCCTCCAACGAAGGGACAGTGAACTGGCCCCGTTTGAAAAGTTTGAGGACCCCTGCATGCTGGCCCCAGCTCTGGCAGAAGCAGCCACCTGAGAAGGCTAAGAAGTCATGCAGCTTGAACCTGAGTCTCGGGTCAACCTCCTGCCCCTGGGCTCCAGGGAGGCGGCTGAGAGGAGTGCTCATCTCAGGGGAAAGCCATGCAGCCCTGGAATTGTCTCACAAGGCCCTAACCCTGGCCCTGCCCAACACCAGCTCCCCAGGGTGATCCCTGCTCCAAACGGTCACTGCCAAAGTCCCTGCAGGGCTGTCCAGGCCAGTGGAGATGTGAAGCCCCCTAACGCTCTCACTCACCAGAAGGTGACACCCTTAGAAGCCTCTGCGTCTTGCCACATGCTACTCATTCTGGCTGCGTAGAAGTGTCCCCCGGGCTTCTCCCCGGCCCACACCCCTGTGGGCAAGCCTTGCTTTCAGAGCCCCCTGGAAGCTCTTGACGTTCAGGACCAACTGTGTCCTGTGCACCTTCTCCCCAACCCAGAGCCCAGCACCGCGCCAGCTGGCGCTCAATCACTGCTTGTGAAACGAGCAAAGATGGCGGCGTGCATTCATTTTCCATGGCTGCAAAACAAGGCTCAAGGTTCTGTGGTCAGGAGACTGGGCAGTTAAAGGACTCCCTACTCAGAGTTTCGTGAGGCCGTGGTCAAGGTATCCAGCAGGCTGTGCTCCTGTCCGGAGAGGGGGTCCTTTTCCAAGCGCATGGGGTGGTTGGCAGGGAGGAAGGAGGGGCCCAGCTCCCGGAGGCCACTCGAGTTTGTCTTCCAGATCAAATGGTAAGTATCACAGCAGGTGCATCTCTCTCTCTTCCTGGCGAGGATGGACTCTCAGGGGAGGGACATACTGTCACCTTCATCCCAGAGCACCACTCATGGTGCTGCAAACAGCACGAGCAATTCCAAACCACCGTCGCTCCTCAGGAGAAAGCTGTGCCCGTCTCTGCTCCCGCGGAGATGTGCAGTCTCAGAAACCCAGAAGGACGGCCCTGCTCTGTTCTACGTGGTCCTTACGAGCCGGAACCGACTGGCATGCAGTGAGTCTGGTTTGTTTGGGTTTAACCAGAGCCACAGCATCCCATCACCGTTCCATGTTCTTTTGGTTAGATACATGTCACAGGTTCCCCCAACCCCGAGCCCAAGAGGAGGGGCTTGTACGCGGGGTGTGTCTGCCATTGCCCAAACTCCCAGCCAGGGGGTCCATTCTCCCTCGTGACAATGAAGTGCAGCAGAATCAAAAGGCCCCTCAGCTTTAGGAGACAAATTCTTTACGAGAGTAGAGCGCTGCAGCGCTCTCCTTCAGAGCAGCTGTTGGGTTTTAACCATGGATCCCGAGGTTAGCAGCTCAATGCCTAATCCACTGCCCCACCGTTTACATGGACGATAACGTCATAGGGCTCATAGGTGCCAAGCCCTGACTACCCTCACCATTCACGTGGGCAACAACCTCATAGGACTCACAGGTGCCAAGCCCTAACGATGTACTAGGCATTGTTGTAAGCCCTCTCCAACCATTATCCCACTTAACTCTCTAGGGACTATCAATATGCCCCTTCTATTTGTGAGGGATTCAGGGGGCAAGAGTGTTACGGGAAGGTGAGTGAATGGGATATAACGAGAAGAACTGACCAGGCCTGGATACGTTGAGTTGGGTGAAGAACTAGGGGAAGAGGGAAAGACAATCACCACACACACACACATACACACACATACACACACACACCCCACAACACATACAATACACTCCCCAAGGGCCACAGCGACAGAGTGCCAACTCAAATAACAACTGTCTTTCCACATATTTAATAAACTGGATCTCATTCTGCAACCAAGCTCCGTGCTATGTGCAGACTCTCACTAGACCCCAACTGCTAGCCTGCCTGGCAAGCAGATGGATGTTACCCCACTCAGGGTCCACGGTCCCTTTCTCATAGTTTTGGGCACTGCCAAACACACCCTCCTTGGCCATTTCTCACTTGCTTCTGCTTCTTTCTCCTTCTATTTCTCTCAGGTTGATCTTTTCAGACCACCCCTTCAGTGTTGTTGACAGCAGCAATGTGTTTCTGCCCAGTGACCCTTCCATCCTATGTACGTGGCGCCACCTTCACCCCACAGAGCACAGCCGACCCCATGCCTCGAGCCTCACTGCCTCTGCTTGCAGCCCTGACCCCCTGCAGAGCTCCAGAGACCCACATCCCACCATCCTTGGGGATGTCTCGTGGCATCTCAGGTTCAATGTGATAAAATTGGCCTCACCATCTTGTCCCCACACCTGCTCCCTCTACCCCCACCCCCACCCAATGACCAATCTTAGAACCTTGGACTCATCTCTCAGCGTCCCAGCACCCTCTTCCTACAGTCCAATCACCCACCTAGTCCCGGGAGGTGACCTGTGTAGCATTTCTCAGTCCTTCTCATCTCTGCACCTGCAAGCTCTTTCGTGATCCGTCCCCGTCGACCTCCCCATTGGCACAGGTATCACACCCCTCACCCAGAGCGCTGCCCTCCAACTCCACTCTTGCTGTCGTTAAATGTTGACGGGTCAGTTGTCGGTCAATTCCAGCGCAAGGAGACCATGTGGCCGCTAGTAAAGTAAGTGAGCGTGAGTCTCACCTGCCCTGCTACGAGCGTTTGGGTTGAACTTCTTCCAAGACGCATTTGTTTGTTCCTCTGGCAGTCCGTGGTATAGTCAGCGTTCTTAGGCAACAACACAACTCAACTATATCAATATTGCTTTGGTCTTCGTCTTCAGCTTTACATGTATATGAAGCAATTTAAAAGGCCCTGGTTTCGGGCAGGCACCTTGTCCTAAAGTCTTTAAAAAACTCTAAAAGTATCTTTTGTAGGCATGTTTCTCTCCATGTGACACTCTGTTTGATTTCTTGACTCTTGCCCCATGAATGTTGGTTGTTGATCTACGTAGAATGAAATCCCTGAGAACTTTCATTTCTTCTCACCAGCTATACTTAGCCATTTTCAATTTCCTGAAACAATTTTCTCTCTCCATTCTAAGTCTTTACCCTCGGAAGCCTCTCGTCTAATACATTTCTCTTTGCATACTGTTCTTTGACTGGCTGCCTCTGATTTGTCTTTCAGGATCCAGCTTAGACCTCACCTCTTCAAGGAAGCTCTCTCAGACTTTTTCAGGCAGCTTGGGATATTTTCCTCGTGGCTCCCACAACCCCTTGGGCCTTCTCTACCAAAGTCCTCATCACATGGTGCTGGGTTGTCTGCTTGCTCGTCTATTTGAGTATTCCTAGAAGGCAGGGATTCTGTGTCCTTGGGGCCCAGCCAGGGACTGGCTTGGACAAACATGCTCGGTGACAAATGTGTGCTAGCAGTGGTCACAATTAAATCACCTGCCATCAGCCTGCACCTCCAGCTGTCCCCCCACCTGTCACCTGTCTATTTTGCCTACACCCCATGCCCCCAGCATATTTGTCTTAAGATCTGCTATTTGTGGCACCTAACTTGAGGCTGTGACCCCAAAAATATTGATTTCACTTGGCTGCAAGGGTGTTAGACTGAGGAGCGGTGGGGGGTTTCTATAAAAGGCCAAATAAACAAAGCTCTTCCTCCCTACCCCCTCCAAACATGCAGCCACTTGTGACTTGTCTCTAAAAGATTCATGTGGCAGGCAGCTTCCGGGGCCTGCAGGAATCTACTACTCACAGGAATAAACCCACTTGATTCTTCGGCTCCAATACAAGCATCCAAAGTTCAATGTGGATGAAGACCCACTGTCGTCAGCAAGGCATAGAGCTAAACAAGAACAAAGTCAGACGAAATGGAAAGTTAAAAAAAATTATATCATTGATAAGAAGCAAATTTCCTCTCTATGAAACAAGCCCCCAAGATTCATGAGAGGGCGGGGAAACAAGAAACAAACTTTTAAAAGAGGTACATTCTAGCAATAATGAAAACAATGGTCACTAAGCAGTAAATATGTACTCAACCTCATTTATATGAAAATGAATGGAATCGGAAGTCAGAATGTGGTGTCAGCTTTCACCTGCTGGCCTATCAAAAGCCCAGAGCTCGGTCACAGCTCGTGCTGAGGAGGGTACGACGCAGACAGTTCCGGGCAGCGGGGCAAGAGCAGCACTGGTGCACTCAGGATGAAAGGCAGCTCAGCTCAATGTGAGGGGCCTTCACAATGGACTGCAAAGATAACGGAGGTTCCCCATGAGCCTTTTAAAGTCTACATATACACATGGAGCCCCGGTGGAGCAATGGGTTATGTGTTGGGCTGCTAACTGCTGGGACCACAGTTTGAACCCATCAGCTGCTCCTCAGGAGAAATGGATGAGGCTTTCTACTCCCGCCGGTAAAGAGTGACAGTCTCAGAAAGCCCCAGGGGCAGTTCACCTTTGCTCACAGCATCATTATGAGTCAGGATGGACTCAATGGCAGCGGATATGCATACATACATACATATATATTTGCATATGTATATCTGTATATATACATATATGTATATATGAAATAGTACATATATACACATAGTATATATGTATACACATATATGTATACTCACTGGCATATATATTTATATACATATATATCAACTAGCCATTTCTCTTCTAGCAACCTAGTCTACATATAGAGAGGGACACAAGTGGAGCAATGCAGGCAGAATTATTTGTTGTATCATATTGTTTGTAATAGCAAAAGACAACAGGAACTTATTGCATTGAAGTACTGCCGAGGGTCTCTGAAGCTGTAAATCTTAAGGGAGCAGAAAGTCTCGTCCTTCTCCCCCGCAGCGGCTGGTGGAGCCCAACTGCTGACTCATTGTGCTCCCAGGGCCCCTCTGGGCACCAGCAGTAGACGGGGCTAAAGAAATGGCAATACGGGCACTGGCTTTGATGCTGTTGGAAACAAGTGAAGAAACTTTAATGTACTGACAGAGCAATCACTCCAGGATGTGTGGTAGGTTACGGAGTGGAACAGGGGCTCAGAATAGCATGGATACTATGCTACCGTTTTGAAGGATCCATGGTCAGCTGTTAGAACCCACCAGCAGCTGTCTGACTCAGTAAAAATGTAAGGGATGTCAGTCTCAGGAACCCAAAAGGAGCAGTTATACTCTGTCCCGTAGTCACGCTACGAGTTGGAATCGACTCACGGGAAGTGAGCTGTGAGTGGGACATTTGTACAAAGGGAGTGGGATGATTGTGTGGAGATGAGAGGGTATGTGTCCAGATACACATGTTTGTTTGATACAGAAAATGTATCTGGGAGATAGGCGTTAAAGAAAGATTTCTCTTTACCTCGTGCATGGTTTCCTACTTATACCTGTCCTCCTTCTCACTCCATGCACGCCCCACCCCCTTCCCTGGCTGAGCTTGACTCTTCCCTCCTCAGAGTCCATTTTGACCCCTAACCCCTGCAATGGTCTGCAGGGCTCTGGGACAACAGTCTCCTGAATAGGGCTCAACCTCCTGTGCTATCCACTGGTCCGGTAGAAAAGACAACATAAGGCCAAGGGTTAGACACCTTTCAAAAGGACACAAATGGCCACCAACTTTGCTGTACCCTTAAATATTAATGTTCCATAGAATCTTACCCACTGCTGACTCGAGACACGTCACGTAGGGACCTCTCTTCACCTCTTCCGCCTCATCCCCAGCCCCTCAACCTATGCATGCTTGTGCGTTTCTGATTTTATGCTTTGGTGGTGTTTATTTTATCTGAAAACCTCCCTCCCCTTTCTGTTACTTCATCTCTACTCATTCTCAAAGACTCGAGTCAGATGTCACATTCTCTAGGACGTCTTCCTAGATCTGCAGCTGAATTTGGCCCAAGTCGATTGTGCTCACACAGTCTTGTGCTTCCGTGTATCACCCACGTTGCCTTCTGTATTGCATTTTCCCATGGCTTAGTCATTCCCCCAAGAAATCTAACCTGCTCTGGGACCAAATGAATTTACGCAAAGGTCTGGGTGCCTGAGAGAGGAGTGGCCTCCTTCAAGAGTTACAGTCATGGTACAGCAAAATCACGAGAGGAATATGAGGGTAAGTCAAAAACTATTGCAACAAGCGTTCCTATTTCTACATGCATGGGCTTATTCCAAACAAGATGTCTTTAAACATTATCTCTGTGATACGTGGGTGGCTGAAGAGAAGTTCTCTCCATAATGCTTTTCCCAGTCTGGGCAGGGGGCTTTGAAAATAAAGGTCTAGTCAAAATTGTAGCTTCCAAATGAATCTGCTCAAACTTAAACTTAGACTCACTGTGATGGGGTTGGTGCTGATCCAGGATGTCCCTGCAGGACAGGTGGAGCTGTTCCTGGGAGTTTCTGAGCCTGTTACTCTTTACAGGAGTAGAAAGCGCTGTCTTTGTCTCAAGAAGCCAATGGTGGTTTCAAACTGCTGACCTTGCAGTTAGCAATCCAACTCATAACGACTGTGCCGCCGGGGCTCCTTGAAGATCTGCTGGGCCCACTCAATTCAAGGCAGAGGGCTCAGCAGCTCAAAACCTTCTGGCGTGGGGGTTAAAATGGAATCACCTTGATTGTTTCCTTAAAGGACATGGGATGATCATGGGGGCTTATTGGGACGAAATTTTGAGAAAGTGGAAAAGAGCCCTTATAAGGGGGTCGGGGGAGCCAGGAATGTTGTACTTAGGATTTTTTTGTTTTACATCACAACAATGTACCTGCTCATTCATTGAGGGTAGCAAGAGCTGTCCTATCCGAATGTTGTGCACTAACCTTACCCCATCCACCTTACAGTCCTGAGTATGCCCTCAGATTCGCCCTGGACACCAAACTCACAGGGCATGAATGAGGAGCATGGTTGCGTCCTCAAGGACGCCCAGAAAGCTCTTTGGACATGGTGTAAACCGAAGGGTGCAGGCTTCTTTGGAAGAAGGTTAAGAGAGATGGAAACACTGCCTGCCAAAGTAGATCCCCCTAGAAGGAGGATATGTCAAGAAACAATAGCTTCACACGTTGATTTTTAAAAGTAAATGTATCTTGTGATTCTGTAGCAATACTTTTGGACTTACTTTCATAGCTCTCCATTTCTGCACACTTTAGTGGCTGAAAGTAAGATTCACTTGATGAACTCTGGGCTTAAAAAGACAAATATTTTTGAAACAGAGAAGCTACCCTTTCTAGCCTGGATTTGTAAAAAATCAAAGCTTTTCTTTCATGTCAGTTTAAGAGATTTATGAGCTATGCTTCTCACTGCATCTCAGGGTAGCTGTTTCACACAAAAACATTAATGAGCAGTGGAGAAACCGCACAGAGGCATGGTAAGCATGTGCCACTAGGAACCAGAAATCTGTCTTATTGTACCCCTTGCTGGGGCAAGGGCTACGTCCTGAGGTCTTCAAGCACAAAATCAGCCCTGTCAAAACCTGGGAAGCCTTGAAG
>NW_022103913.1:7258938-7260578 GCF_000313985.2 Echinops telfairi
GGACATTTTATTGTCGTGATTCAAGGGTGTGACTAGCATCTAATGGGTAGAGACAGGATTCTGCTGAACGTCCTACACTGAACAGGATAGACTGAAACAAAGGATCGTCAGGTCCCCAATAGTGGGGACAATGGAGAAACTCAGAATCGGATTCTGCCTATCTCAGTTTCAGTCTGGAGTTGACAGGTGTGGACTTTGGCCTAACAGAGGATATAGTCCATGGGGGAGGGGATTCGGTGGAGCTGGACTGTTGGGTGCAGAGTTGATATTCTGAAATGTACGCCTCCACCTCATTTACAATAAAAAATTGTTGTTTTTCTGTCACTGGGGTATTGTGGAAGATAGTTTAAGGAGGAGACCAGTTAAGTGGAAGTGGAATCATGTAGGTAAGGGCAGGGCTGGCATTATGCACCTGAGACCCATGCAACTGCATCAGACCCTGTGTGTGGATGAACGGGGGAGGGGAGGTGTTATTTAATGCTCTACTGGTCCTATCTTGAAGTCAGAACATTACTGTGTAAGGCACTCTCACTTTGAACCGGGCCCCACAATTATGCAGAGGGCCCTGGATGAGAGATAGAAAGGGTCTGAATCAAGGTAGAGACTCTGAGAGCCGAGGGGCCACCTTTCTCATTGGGCACGCATTGTCCACCTGCTCAGTTCCCTGAGCATTATCCAGTTAAGGACAGGTTGGGGCTTGTGACTGTTGACTGTGGTAGAACCAGTACAGTCGGAGATAGACTCAGGAAGGGGTCCAGAGGAGGAAGAAATACAAGCTCTTCCTCTTACCAAGCTGAAATCACATTTCCACACAAGAAAGGATGGTTCTTCCCCGCCTGGCATATTATGGGAGGGAAAAAGAAGAAATTAGAAAACATTTGAAGTGTTAACATTAAGAAATGAAAAAACCAGTTTTGCCGATCACACAAATTCTATGAGAGCTGCTTGCCCTAGCCGATGACCACCAAGGACAGATGCGCCCTGCTTTCCCCTAGCCGGTGACCAGCTCAAAACGACGGGCGCCCCTTGTGTTAGGGACATGGACCATCTTGAATATGTTTCTGAAAACCTTGAGCTCTGATGTGGAATCACCGCCTGCCCTCCGGCAGCTGCAGAAGCTAGGACTTAACAGAAGAGGCGCTTTTCAAATGCTCGCACCAGGGAAATCGGGGAAGATGTGAATTGTCTTCAGGACGAAGAGATGAAGGAAGCAGCCTCTGAAACGTCCACCCAGTGCTGGCCAGCGGGGCCTGGCACTGTCTTGACAATCATTTCCCAACAGCTATGATGTATGAAGCGCCTACTGTGTTCCAGGCACTGTGCCAGAGCAACACCCTCACTACGCGCAATCCTCATCACAACCCCCCTTTGGGGAAAAGCTCTGGAGGACAGTTGAGCCAGAACCGCTGGTCTCCCCTTAAAAGCTGGCTGAGTGGAGAGATCTCTTAGCCCCTCTGAGTTGTTTCCTCCCCTCTAGAGAGGGGGTGATGGCACCTACTCCCGACAGTCTGTAGAACCTAAATCCAACCAGCTCTCAGGATTAGTAAGAGAGGACCTCTCTCCTAAGAGTGTCAGCACAAATCGCACGACTAACTTTGATTGGCCAATGTGGGTCCATGAGGTCACCACCCAAAACAGGA
>NW_022103913.1:7260678-7275114 GCF_000313985.2 Echinops telfairi
GAGTTGTTTCCTCCCCTCTAGAGAGGGGGTGATGGCACCTACTCCCGACAGTCTGTAGAACCTAAATCCAACCAGCTCTCAGGTTTGTACAAATGCATTCTGTGCACATCTTCCATACTCTGCATTCAGCGGTATCACCTTGAAATCCCATACTCTTAGCGATTTAAATTAGTTATGATGAAAATATTTACACCATGGCAATCAGCAAACACCACAGATCTAAGCTTATATTTTTGGTTTTGTTTCATTTTAGTTCATTTTTCTGGGAGGGTGAGAGGTCAAGGGGCATGTCTGGGCAATGCCTTCTGTTCAAGGTCTGAAGAGGATGCTGCCTATTCCTAGCCCTCCCTCCAGGCCAGCATTTAAGTGAGTAAAAGCATCAGTATCACTGATAATTAGTGTTTTATAACCCAAAGTTTTCCTTTTTGTGGTCTGTTTGGATGCGTGCTAAGTATTTTTAATACTAAAATCAACTGTGAAATTTTAATTTTTTTCTTCCCTTCCCTTTAGCATCCTCTCTCCACTTCCCCACCCCATGCCCACACCCCAAATAACCATCAAAATCTGTTTCTTTGGGCATGAAAACCTATATCTTTAGTTTTCTTTTGTAACAGTGGTCTCAAACACATCATGAGATGGATGGCTTTGGAGGACAATTAACTGGATGGAGTTCATCTCTATCTCGTGTACACAGACAGTAAGGGAAATAGCATTAGAGCTCTTTGCAAAGCAGCTAGGACAGAGGAATAAAGCAACCACCACCACAACAGAATCCAGTTGCCACTTGGTTCACAGTGACTCTCAGTATGTCAGAGGCGCACTGTAGGGTCTACAACGGGTAACTGTTTTAAGAATCACATTTTCATATCATGAAATTGATGCTCAGAGCAGTTACATAACTTTCCCAAGGCCACAAGACTGATACATGGCAGAACCAGAGTTCAAACTCAGTTCTGCTTGGTACCACCACTTTCCCTATTACTCTGCATAGCTTCTCAAACAGAGGGCTGGAGAAACAGGGATGCTCCAATCCAGTGATTCCCAACAGGAAAGGCAGCAGGGAGAAGGGCATGAGTAGATTTGAGCTGACCTAACAGAATGGCAAGGCGCACTGGTGGCACCAAGGTTAAGCACTTGGCTGCTAATGGCAAGGTTGGTGTTCTGAGCCCACCTCATGGTTCCACAGGAGAAAGATGTGGTGACTTGTTCCTGTGATAGTCTAGAAAAGCCGGGCATTGGTGGTGGTGGCGGGGGCTGCTCTAATCGGTCACACAGGGTTCCTGTGAGTTAAAATACACTCAGCAGCACCTACCAACAAAGACCGAGGCATGTTGGGACTGACACGCCAAGAAACCATTCTCGGCTGAAGAACAGGGGCAGGAGAGACCCAGGAGTGAAAAGAAAAGCATCCTCAGCCGGAGCTTTGGGGGATCGTGTGCCCCCCTTCTGCAGGGAGGGCCCGGCTGAAGGCAAACTCTGACCTCCTTTGCTGTCATGTCAATGCTGGCAAACTTTGGGGTCACTAGGAGTCGAAATGGCCTTCATGGCACCTAACGGCAGCAAGCATCTCGTGAGGCTCTTCACCTGAAAGCCACCACAAGTGGCTCCAGCTGTTCCCAGCTGCCCCTCCATGTCCCACGTCGGACCTATGATCGGGGCAGGTTTAGAATGAAATAAAACATTACCTAACTATAATTAGTAATAAGCAGCAAACGGTTTATTGTTACAGTTTGTTGTTAGGCATAGTAATAAACACGGATCACCCTTGCATAGTGCTTGGTTTCCTAACAGCCCTGCAACGCTGCTCTCTTCACATCAGTTTAATCAAGAAGATGGAAGTGCAAGAAGAGGGTGGTGGCAGTGGTGTGACTTGGCATTTGACACCAACATGCCTGTGCTCCGTACAAAGTCCCCTACTGTTGCTCTCTGTAGCCTTTAAAGGCACCTTCTGCTTCTTGGATACAGTTTCTCCTGTTCATCTCCCCCAGAAATCCTGCAAAGAATCAACAAGGAACGTTCTGACCACATGCTCAAATATCAGCTTTTGGAAGGCACCCTGGGCCTTCAGAGTTACTCTTAGAATGAGACACTTGAGCGGGAGCCAAGGATATCTGTTTTGTGCTCATCACGTGGGAGCAGTGAAGATGGCCTACGAAAGGCTCCAAGCTCCAAGAGGCTGTCCCAGGGATTCAGAGCAACGGCTGCCAAGACATATGGCAAGCTGGGAACAAGGCAGGTTGGCCGGGGCAAGTGTCCCAGGCTTGCTTCCACAGTCATTCTAGGTAAATAATCAGAGAACAAGGGCTGAGGAATAGGACACAGATGTCCATAGGCACGTTCGTCACAAAGCAGCTGGGCCTAATGAAGAACCCACGTGCATGGAATGGAAGGTGGGCACTGTCCTGACTACTAATGCTCCCCGTGTGATTCTGAGCACAGCATTGACCCACCAGGTCTCAGGCTCCCCAGCTGTCCATGAACGAGTAAGACTCACCCAATCAACCCCACATACACGATTGGTCACTTTTCTTTTCTTTTTTTAAAATCATTTTATTAGGGGCTCATACAACTCTTATCACAATCCATACATACATCAATTGTGTAAAGCACATTTGTACATTCATTGCCCTCATCATTCTCAAAACATTTGCTCTCCACTTAAGCCCCTGGCATCAGCTCCTCATTTTTCCCCTCCCTCCCCACTCCTCCATCTCTCATGAACCCAAAATAAATTATTACTTTGTCATATCTTGCCCTGTCTGACATCTCCCTTTACCCACTTTTCTGTTGTCTGTCCCCCAGGGAGGAGGTCACATGTAGATCCTTGAAATCGGTTCCCCCTTTCCAACCAATCGTCCTCTACCCTCCCAGTATCTCCACTCACACTACTGGTCCTGAAAGGATCATCCACCCTGGGTTCCCTGTGTTTCCAGTTCCTATCTGTACCAGTGTATATCCTCTGGTCTAGCCAGACTTGCAAGGTAGAATTGGGATCATGATAGTGGAGGGGTGGGGGTGGGGGTATAGGAAGCATTTAGGAACTAGAGGAAAGTTGTATTTTTCATCTTTGCTACATCGCACCCCGACTGGCTTGTCTCCTCCCTGATACCCTTCTGTAAGGGGATGTCCAGTGGCCTACAAATGGGCTTTGGGTTTCCACTCTGCACTAGCCCCCCTCATTCACTATGATAAGATTTTTTGTTCTGATGATGCCTTATACCTGATCCCTTTGACACCTCATGATCGCACAGGCTGGTGTGTTTCTTCCATGTGGGCTTTGTTGCTTCTGAGCTAGATGGCCGCTTGTTTACCTTCAAGCCCTTAAGACCCCAGACGCTAGCCGGGCACCATCAGCTTTCTTCACCACATTTACTTATTCACCAGCTTTGTCTTCAGCAGTTGTGTCAGGAAGGTGAGTATCATAGAATGCCAATTTAATAGAAGAAAGTATTCTTGCATTGAGGGAGTGCTTGAGTGGAGGATTGATCATTTTTCAAAGGACCCTTTTCAATGCTTAGCTCTTTCAGGAAGTATCTTTTGATGATCCCAGGCCAAAATGCTCTCCCATCTCGAAACTTCTAAAGAATCTTCTCAAATACTCTGCAAATAAGCATAATATATGATGAGTGTATAAAATTAGGAAAATATATAAAGGGTTTTTTTAATCAAAATTATTCATCGCCTCATCATTTTTAAATACATATTTTTAACATTTTGTTCTCTTTCATACTATACACACACAGTCAAGCTATTTCTTTAAAAACATCGTTCCTTTTCATTTATTACTAAAATTCCAGATCATTATAGGTGTCTTTGTAAGCATCATTCCACAGTACATTGCTCTTTTGTATGCAGTTTCCGCCACTCACAGTCCGTTGGTCTTACTTTGATGGCTTTCATGTTGGCGAGGTTCAGGAAGCTATGCCCTCAGTATTCCTAATACCAGCAGAGTCATCCATGGTGGCAAGGTTTCGGGAAAGTTCGCAAACTAAGCCCTGACAATCTACTTCTTGCAAAAAAGAAAGAAAGAAAACCTTTTGGATAACAGCAGGACGTTGTCTGATACGGTGCCAGAAGATCAGGCCCCCGAGTTGGAAGACACTCGGGCCAGAACTGCCTCTTAAGTAGAGTCAGTTTAGGGAAGTGAAGCTGTTGGGCCAGAGAGTGAAGGAGATGATGAAGAGCCGAAGGAGAATTCCGAGAGGTGGTCAGCAAGCCAAAATAAAGTGTTAATATAACACGCAACAAGGACCTGAGCTTAAAGCACCGAAAGGATGTGATATTTCTCATGCTGAAGAAACTGAAAAGAAACATCCAACCCTCCACCTCTAATCTGGGGAAAATATCGAACTATGCAGCCAACATTAAAAGAAGATGGAATACAAAAGAATTGGTGAACATTTACCTGTGTCACAAAGTAGCACGTGATCAAGCTCCAATGGTGCTAATGGAAGAAGTCCAAGTTACACTGAAGACACTGGTGCAAAGCAAAAATTTAAGAAGTGAGTGTCAATTGAAACATTGCAACAACTAGATGCAATTCTGAAAGTGTCAAGACATTTGGAGATGGCAACCTGGCCAACCACCTGGAAGGGATCCATATTTGTTGTTCACATCAAAGAAAGGTGATCTTCCAAAGCCAATTGCCGTAGCCTAGACTGCAAAGACAATGTTTGACACCCGACCTTTGCAAATGTCGGCTGGAGCCTTAAAAGCTCAGGAGCAGTCGTCATAGATGCAGCTATTGAACTCCTGCTGTCCAGAGGAAATAAAGGCGAAAAATACTGAATGCGCGTGGAAATACTTAGTCCAATAATCTAATGGACCACACGAACATCAGTTTCTACAGCTGTGAGAACAGAATTAGATGGTGCTGGGCTATCACTACCAGATGCTCTGAAAGGGATCATTTTAGAAAGTCCTGGATAGGGTGAGAGAAAATGTAGACCAAAACTTAAAATCATTAAAAAAAAAAAAAAAAGCCAGACTCACTAGTTGACTTGGGTGGGACTAATGAAACCCCAAAGACCTTTTGCGCTTTGGGGGTCTGGAAACCTCCACAGTTCAATTTTTAGCCAGACAATAGACAAGTCTACAAAGAGAATGAAAATACTAGAAAGGTACACACCCCTCAGCTAGTCAACCATCTGAGATTAAAAGGGCAGCATTTCCCCCAGCACAAAGTTCAGCAGGGGTAAGAAAGGAGGAAGGGAAATGGGAAAAGAGAGAGGAAGCGGGATAAGTGAGTTACATTCTGGGGATTGCATCAACAAAATGGGAAAAAGGGGGTGTATAAATTGCTGAACAGAAAGCTGATTTACTCAATAAACTTTCATCCAATTTACAATAAGAAATGTTTTTAAAATAAATCAATTAAAAAGTGATCGAATAGAAGCAGAAATTATTAAACAAAATCACTAATATCACACACAAGTACAATCTTGCTGAAAATAATTAAATGAAGATATTTTTTTTAAATTGCAGTAGCCCAGGCACAGAGAACTGCCAGATATTCGATCAGATTTCAGAAGAGGGTATGGAAGGAGTGATAACATTATTGATATCAGAGGGCTTTGACTGAAATGAAAGAATATCAGGAAGATATGTACCTATGTTTTATTGACTATGCAAAAGCATTCAACTGTGTGGGTCATAACAATGAAGCATCTTGTAAAGAATGAGAGTTCCTGAGCCCTTATGAGAAACCTGCATATAAGCCAAGAGGCGCTCCTTATAGAACAGAGTAAAGCTACACTGCGTGGTTCAACATCAGGTTCAGTGTGCATCAGGATTGCGTCTTTTCACATACTTATTCAATGTATATGTGGGCAAATCACACTAGAAGCTGGGCTACATGAAAGATAATGCAACATCAGGATTAGAAAAAGATTCATCAACAACCTGCAATATGCAGATGGCACAGTCTCACCGGATGAAAGTGATAAGAACTAGAAGCATTGATGAAGGTCAAAGGCTACAGCTTTCAATAGTGATTGCATTTTAACAACAAGAAAATCCCCACAAAAATCCTCACCACTAAGTTAAGAAGCAACACCATGATCAGTGAAGCAAAGACTTTGACCCTTGGAACCACAATCAATGCCCAAGAAAGCAGCAGTCAAGAAATAACAAATATTGCATTGGGAAATCTGCTGGAAAAGACTGCTTGATGGTGTCAAAAGCAAAGCTGTCACTTTAAGGACTAAGGAGAGCCTGACTCCACTCACAGTCTGTTTAGTCAACTCAGAGGCAAGCGAATCAGGAAGGCTGTAGACAAATTGGCATCTTTGATTTCGGGGCTGGCAGGGAACATTGAAAAAACAGTGGACTACCCAAAATTAAAACAAGTCTGTCTTGAAACAAGTACAGCTAGACTAGACTGTTCCTTAGAAGTAAGGATGATGTCACATACTCTCACATGCTTTAGACGTATTATCAGAGGAAATCATCCCCAGTGAAGGACTTCACGCTTAGTAAAGCAGAGGATCAGCCAAAATGAAAGACCTTCAATGAGATGGATTATTGGCACAATGAGCTCAGATATAGCAGTGATTGTGAGGAGGTCACCGAACGGGGCAGTGTTTGGTGCTGTGCACTTGGGGTCATTACGTAGCACAACGATGTTAATGGCACTTAACAGCAATAGCAAATGCACTGGTTCATCTGTTTGCCTGTGTCCTACTGCTAAAATTGTAGTGTTTCCAATTTCTCAATATTATAAATGGTGTTGTACAAATACAACAAATCCAAACCCCTTTGCCTCTGGCCTGTGCTGCAATGTTGCAATATGTCCTTGTCACTTTCCTTCTGCGTCCCTCTGTCCTGTGCTTAGGTCTGATTTTCCTTTGCAGACTTGGGTTCTTCAAAACCTCTTGGGGCAGCACTCACACATCAGGGTTTAGCAGGCTTGAGGTTTATGAGTCTTCCTCCCCAGCAGGGCAGTAGGTCTCATCACAGGTTAAGATTCCCTTTTCTTTCCCTGGGTTAATGAGCCTTGCCCCCAGTTCCTGTTGGAAGTATCTGTTTCAAGTGTACATATCCCCTTTCTTCTGCCTCTTAGCTCCCTGTCTATAGAAGAGATGGGGAATATCCACAGCTCAAGCCCTGCCTTAGGGCTCTCTAGGGTGGAGCTGCCTGCCCTCTGCATGCCCCTGCTTCTCAGGATACTGGGCTACAAGGTAATCCTGCCGAAGCAGGTTTCATCCATGGGACTGCTTTCAATGCCAGCACACCAGGAAGGCTCCAAATGCAGGTCTCTTCCTCCATCCAACCTCACCACCCACCACGATGATGCCTGGGTCCCGTGTGGCCCCTGCACAACACACATCTCAAGAGTCCAGATCATTAGGAGAAGGGAGGAGAAATCCTGGTACCCCAGCTGTGGAACACTCACAAGGGTGCTGTGGACAGGCAAAGGCCGCCCTCGTGGTCTTTCTGCTCTCTTCTAGAACTAGGATCATCATATGCGTAATTTCTAAAACCCACAAAACTGACTTTCTCTTTGCCCATCATTTCCCAAATAGGTCTGGAGTTTGCAGGCCATAGCTGGGAGGCACTTAAGTGGAAAGCACTCTGTGATCCAATTCCATTAGGGCAACATTGATAAACTAAATAGGCTGGATACCCATAAGACTTCTTAGAGCCTTTAATATACTAATATGTGTAGTGAGGAGCCCTGGGAGCATAAGTCATACAAGGTGACTGCGGTTTGAACCTACCAGCTGCTCCACTGGAGAAAGATGAGTCCGTCTACTCCCATAAAGAGTGACAGTATCAGAAGCCCAAAGAAGCATTCTCCCCCATGCTACAGGATCATTACGAGTCAGCAGCGACTAAATGGCAGTGCGTTCGAGTTTTCAGATGTGTGGTGAGTCTTCAAGAACAGGTCACTTAAGGTGTTGGCAAGACCATCCTGCTCGTTGAAATTTCTGCAATTCCACCCCAGAGCTAGGAGACTGCATAGGTTTAAAACAAGCAAACAAACAAACAAAACTGATGGATTAAATTAAGGGTCAAATTAGAATAAAATTCAAACATCCGGTCTGACTTTAAGAAGAGGCAGAGACGGAGCCAAGGGATCTTGGGCAACTAATCTACTGGGGGACGCTCCCCGTGGAAGGAGAATGAAAGAAGCACGGTGGGCAAAGGGAGGAGATAAGCAAGGGGTGTCTGGAGCCTGGCTTCCGAGGAGCTTGGCAGTGCGAACAACCTCACAAAGCAGATCCTGATGGAGGAAAGGGGGGTGGCCTAGCATACCCTGTCCCCACCAGAGTTGGGCTTTGGCAGACTGCCTTAGGGGTAGAACCCCTGGGTCAGGATGGTTTCCTTTCAGCTGAGGGCGATCTCTAGAAAGTGGGGAGCTGAGAACCAAGGACAGTTAACCATCACCGAGCTTGGGGAGATGCCCTCCCTCGTGAGGAGGATCTTGTTGGTGCACCGAGAGCATCCACTATAAACTCTGAAGGATAAGTTCAGTCTGCAGGGCAGAACCAATGGGTGCTGAGTACTTCACAATCAGCCACAGTTGGACAAAACCAAATCAAGTCAAAAGATGTCTCCACGGTCTTCAAAGTAAAGCAGGCATGTGTTAACTACTGTCAGTGTGAGAAGCCTGCTAGGCAGTATAGGGTGACCAAGTGTAATTCTCGTCCTTGAAGAGCTTAAGATCCACTTAGATCAGTGATTGAGTAATAATGGAAGATTGCATAATAATGGGAGATTATTACTATGTCAAAATAAAACAAAATAACTAATTAAGCAGTAGTCAATCAATTCACTAAAATTAGAAAAAAAGGAAAAAGTTCCAAAAGCTGAAAGAGAAGAAAACCGAGTTGGCAAAATCAGGGAAGGCTTCCTAGAGAATTCCCCATATGCCTCAGCTGGAAGAGCTCTTAAGACCAGCCGTCCAAAGATACAATGATTAGATAAGAGCCTTCGCCTTCAGTCATGCAGGGACCACCCATGAAGCCATATAACTCTCTTCATGATGGAAAGTGATATGACACTCACTGGAACAACTGGGAATGGAAATTCCATACAAGCCAGCCATCCCTCTGTTGGGTACATGTCCTCAAGAAGTAAGAGTCAGAGCATGAACAGACACATAGGCACCCATGTTCACTGAAGCCAGCTCACAACAGCAAGAAGATGGAAACAACCTAAATGTGCATCAGTGGAAGAATGGATAAAGAGACGTTGGTACTTACGTGCACACAATGGAATGCTGTGCACCACTAAAAAGCAATGACAACCACGAGAGACGGCAGTGATAACATCTCAGGATTCTGGCAGCAACCAGCGTCCATCAAAAGGAAAGGAAAGACAGACAGAGGTGGGGAGGTTCCCAGGATCCTCCTTAGAAGGCCACGCCCACAAGGAGGCTCTGTCAGGCTGTGACCTAATTGACAGGTTGAATACCTTTATATATCTTCAAGTTGACATGAAATTATGTAACTACCACAGAACACCCCTTGTCCACTTGACATCTTTACATAACTCTTTAGCCATGCGTAATTTTCAAACAAAACAACAATAAAATCATAATTGTGCCTAACAGGATAAAATAAAAATGAATGCAACTCAAAATGTGCCATCCTCATTTAAACATAGTATTCTATATGTGAACAACACAAAAATATTCTATGCCTAACAATTGCAGTTATGTGAATACCTACACAATAATCCTATCTACATATTACCCCACCCATGAAAATTTGTAAGCCAGCAACTTCATGCCTTTACACCCCATCGCCACCCCCCAATTTGGGGTATCCAATTTCTGTACTGACCATTTGTATCACCCCAGTGCTGTGAGGAGATAAGCATGTTCTTCGATAAGAAGAATCTTCATTCCAGTTGGAACCTTGTGAGTCTGCGTCCATAAGCAAAGTCAAATCAGGACAGGCCATCCGTATGCAGCAATTCACAGGCTCAGAAATCTTACCTTCATCAGATTGGGTTCTGGTAAACTCAATGTGAGCTACCTTGTTTAGCCTCACCAGGGTGCCCATTGGTCACCTTGCCTTTTGGCCATGGGCCCCTTCACAAATTCTCACCAACCTTAGGCCCCTTGAGGTAGGTCATGCCATAGGCTCTGGTTCCACACAACTCTTTTAACTTCAGACCAGTCAACCTGCTCTCATCTCTCCTCTAGTCCCTGTGAAAAAGGTCCATGGGTATCAGTGGCAAGACTCAACTCATCTCTTTATTGTTGAATTTCTTCCACTTCCACTCAACAAGTGGATCCAGGTGGTCACCTAGCGAGACTTTCAGGCTGCCCATAGGATCCCTTTAATATTAAAGATTCTCCTAGAGAGGAGAATTCCTTCATGGTTACAAATTTTTCCAGCTTCAGGCACAATCCACTAGTTTAAAATTCAAAAGGCCAAATGGCTCTTTTTTTTCTTTATTCTGCCATAAGTTCTCTAGGCAAGTCTTCAAATGCAAATGTCCTGAACACTCAAGGTATGAGGTGGGACTTACCTTTTCTTAGCCTTCTTTGCAGGCATTTCCTACTAACCCATTTAACAGGTCCAATTTAATGTCTGATGAGAGTGGGCTTACAAAATATTTATACTTCCCAATAATCAGTTCTATCACACATTATATCAATAACGATAGGTAAGGGAGGGAAGCAGTACAATTATAGTACAGCCAGATCCTAAACTCATTCTTAAAAGAATTCAATTCAGTCCTTTCTTATCTAAACTCTCCCATTCATATGCAATATGTCCTTAGGCCTCAAGATGCATAAAGCCAGAGCCTGACTTTTGTTCAGCCATTCTGACTATGCAGCATGGTCTCAGAGAATTTCAAGGGAGTGTTTTTACCCACTGAGACCAAAATTTACATTTATCACATGCATTTTCACTATTTCAGACAGGAATAACCAAAGACAATGTCTAGAAACCCAAATCTTCACTTCCCGTGTCCTTTCCAGAAAACAATCCAGTAAACAGTGTGGCCCTAGCCGACCTCCAGTTAGCCAACGAAGAAAAACTATCATAAGGCAGATGTCAGACAAACCTCCACTCTCCATCTTCATGATTTGTTTCTCTAGTACCCGACTGCCAAGGTACCATATTGTGTTAGCCCAGGTTGACTAGAGAAAAGAATCCAGTGACACTCATATGTATAAGAAAGAGCTTCATATCAAGACAATTATATATCAAGAAAATATCCAAGCACAGTCCAACTCTAGTCTATGTCTGACACTAGTCCATAAGTCCCTCATAAGACTCACGCAGCCACATGCCATGATGCAGAATGCAGGACTATCACAGGCCGGTGGGTGCAAAGTCATGTGGATCCAAGGGCAGTGGACTCATCTCCAGGGCTCTGGCAGCAATCAGGGTCAGCCAACAGGAAGGTAAAGGCCCTGAGACACAGGATGGTTCCCAGGGCCCTCCTTAGGAGAAGGCCATGCCCACAAAGGGGCACTGTCAGACTGTGATCTGATTGACAGGTTGACTACTACCCCGCCCACCCACACACACTTTTATATATCTTCAAGTTGAAATGAAATTATGTAATCAACACAGGGTCTGAATTTCTTCATCTATAAAATATGGGAATGACTTTACCACATCATAGTACTATTGTGAGGATGGTAATGATTAATATACCTGAAGTAACAAGAATAGCAATGGAGATATATTGTATCTAGCTGTAATAACCCACCCCATTCTGCCCACAGTTGTTGACTTGATTGTGACTTTTGGAAGTCTGTGTGTGTCACAGAGTAGAACTTCTCCATGGGTTTTCCTGGCTGGGTCATCCTTACAGAAGGGGACACACCAAACCTGTCTTCTGTGGCACCAGTCAGTGCACTCAAATTGCCAACGTTTTGGTTGGTCTGTGAGCACAAACTGTATGTGTCGCCCACAGACCTTACTTAACTAATGTTACTGTTAGTTGCCCTTGGGGCAATTCTGACTCCGCAGTATAATATAATTGGCACAGAAGATTGACCATTACAAAGAGGTCACCATGGGTCTAAGTTGCTCCCACAGCAACAAACCACAACATTCCTGCTTTGGGTTTCTTCTGTTTACAGAAGCAACAGGTTAGCAGGCGACTGTCTGCATACACACCTTGTTATACACATGGACACCTGAGGTTGCTGCCAGGCAATGTGGGCGTCCTAAGCGGCTCTAGGGTCCCATAACCATCCACATCGCGTCCAGCAGCATTGTCTAACAAGGTATGTTATATTGCTGGAGAGAAGGTTAGACTGTCTGGCAGAAGACCTGGGCTCAAGTCCCAGCCTTGTCAGTAGTAAGCTGGTTGCATGCTGCCAACACACTCACTCTCCTAAGTTCTAGCTTCCCCCACTGATCTTACATAAGCACTGTGGGCCGAAAGGGAGTTTCTGGGTATATGCAATTGTTGTTAGATGCTATGAAGTCAGTTCATCTTATAGAGACCCCAAGTGTCAGAGTTTCCCCATAGTATTTCCTATAACCTTTACAGAAACAGATCTGCAGGGCTTCCTCCCATGGAGTCAGTGGGAGGGTTCGAACCACCAACCTTTTGTTTAGCAGTGAATGTATACTTAACCCTTGTGCCACCAAGGTGCCTTAGTGGGCTTACACAAAGGTTCAAAACCACAATGACTTCCTCCTTTTCTAATTCAATCCATCATAGTCAGAGCATGAGTGTCGTGGGAACAGCAGCCCCTCCGGGAGGGACCCATAATTAATGACCTGGCACAGGTGATACATCCTTAACAGGGTGAAGAGAGTACACCTGTGTGTGGCTGGGGTAGGAGGTGAGTGCACCATGGAGCATGGTGCCCATGACTGAGCAAGGTAAGAAAGCCATCTACATGACTGGGTAGTAGTGGCCTGGCATTGAGTGTCCTTTCCAGAGACCCTCTATCCTGCCCTCCCCTACTAATGGACAACACACTGTTGGGCAGATATGCCCCAAGACCCAAGAGCCAGTTACCTGAAAATACCAAACCTACTGCCATCTAGTCCATGCTGACTCTAAGTAATTCTATAGGACAGGGTAGACTTGCCCATGCATGTCTGAGACTGTAACTCTATACGGCAGTAGAAAGCCCTATCTTTCTCTTGAGAGGCACCTAGTGGTTTTGAACTGCTGATCTTACAGTTAGCAACCCAATGTGTAACCACTGGGGCTTCTAGTTACAGCCTCCTATAAACAAGAGAAAGGGGTAAGGAGCAAGAGAGCAATGACTCAGGCTCCCCAGTCTGGTATCCACATTTGATAGCTCATGTAGGGCTGTAGGTGATTGACTTGCAGTCACCAAGGCCTTCAGACACAATCTATTTGGTATTTCAAGAGTTAGAACCTGCCCAGCCCCTGAGGCTCGTCTAGGGATAGGCAAGATTAAGGCAAAGTAATACATCTGGCCCCAGTGATGTTCTCACTCCCTGTCACAGTGTAAAGATCTTGGGCAGATCTGTCATTGTGCCAGATTGAGACTGAGAGAAAGCCAGCGATGTTTGCTCAAAATGACTATGGCAACACAAGTAAAAATTTGCTTGACATAATTGATTTATGGATTGTTATGATATCTATAAGGGCCCCCAATAAAATTATTTAAATTGAAAAAAAAACCCGAAAACCTGGTGAGATTCTCTGGGACAGGTTTGTTTAGTATCTGTGGTATATTCAACTTCAAGTGCTAGAAAATTTTCCCAAGATCCTTCTTGCTTGACACTGATGTTCAAGCTCTAATTGTAAGTTCCTCCACACCGCCATTTCCCCAAAGGATGCGGTTCTCTTGTGGGCAAAAGCTGGAAGAAAGAACTAGGCTCACCATTTACCACCAACCCTCCAAGGAGTCTCCGAGTGGAGCAAACAGTTGATGCAACTGGCTACTACCTGAGAAATCAGAGATTCAAGTCCACCCAGCGGGGCTGCAGAAGAACAACATGGTGATTTAATTGGGAAAAGTCAATTGTTGAACATTCCAAGGAGCACGCATCACGTGTAGCACTGATGTGACATGGTGTCACCATTGGTTGGAATCCGCACTCTCAGACAGTGCTTGCCTCACCTAACTAATGTAATCACTAGAGTCTAAATCCCTGTCCTTCCTCGTGGAATAGTTCTCTCCCCAGGAAATAAGACAATGGGAAGAGAAGCCTTGGCTAGGTCATGGGAATTCCAGCGGATGTACGTGTGTGAGTACCTCCCACCTCTCAGAAACAGTGCCCTGTGACATGCGGGTTGCTGAAGTTGCTAAGAAGGTTATCCATGGCAGCTGGAGGATATGAGAGGAGGCAAGGATTGGGGCAGTAGAAAAGGACTGGCCTTCGTAGAAGCCTTTGGGATTGGAGATAGGGTAAGGCTAGGAAGGTTGCCTGACCTGCGTGGCTGCTTGACCCAGGTCTTGTGAGTTAGTTAATTGTGCCAGCCTGGCCGATAATCACATGTGGGGCTAATTGAAAGGCGGAGGGATAA
>NW_022103913.1:7276810-7278362 GCF_000313985.2 Echinops telfairi
TTCTCCCTTTCCGTCCCACCCTCCCTCCACCCTCCTGGTAAAGGGCTTTATTGTCCTCATGCCTGCCGTGGAGCTCAGGGAAATGAAGCAACAAGGTCATTGCCAACATTTGAGAAACCACCGTGCCACTGGGGATATTTGATAGCCAACAAGCAATTGGGACTACATGGGGACCACCTTGATGGAGTCTTGTAGTGCTGTCACATAAGTGTTGACTGATAACCACAAGGCTAGTCCCTTAAGCCCACCAGCCACTCTGTAAGAGAAATATGAGACTATCTGTTCCCTTAGAGATTTATAGCCTTGGAAACCCTCTATAGGGCCACTGTGCGTTGGAATAGACTCAATGGCCGTAGTTGGGTTCAATGGGGACAACCGTAGCTACTCTATTATGGGATGTTACAGATCAAATCATGTCCTCCAACACTGTAATAGTCAATATGACCCAGTTTTCAAAGAGAACTTTTCCTTGATGTTAATGGGCCATGTATAGTGGGCTTTAACCCAATCACTTCTACGTAGTATTTTATAACGAGAATCAGATAGACACAGAGCTATACCTTACACATAGTGGAGAGACAGGTGCCATGGCAGGACCTGTCTATAAGCAAAGAAGTGCTAAAGATTGCCAGCAGGCCAAGAACACCAGGAGAGGGGGCCATGGAAGAGATCAACATGGCAGCCCCTGATTTGAGTGTCCAGCCTCCAGCATTGTGCAAAAATAAATCTCTGCTCTTCGAAGCCTGTGGTAATTTGTTGCTGCATCACTAGGAATCTAAGACAAGAGTTGCACACAGGTGGCTTTGCTGAGTATCACAATCTTAACACATCTCTCATGTCATGAGCAAAAGCATTTTTCTGCCCCCTAGACCTGCTTCATAAAAGCCAGGATTTTTTTCTGGGTGAGCACAGTGCACTTGTTTAGGTAACACTGATCACTTAGCTCAACTTTTGACGTAGGCAGAGTAGGTGGCCTAACCATTATGATTTTTGAGGCACTAGAAAGGTGGCTAAAGACCTTCAGCATCCTCCTTCCTCTTTGCTGGGCTCCAACTATTGAACCTGCAATGAACACTCAATGCATAACACATTACGCCACCAGGGCTCCTTACAGCTCAGACCACTCACTCTCAAATTTGGCCAAACACTAGGGTATTAGTAACACTCTTCCAATTAAACCTGGATGTCTGGCACTGGTGGTCAGGCACCAATAATTTTTTAAGATCCCCGGGTGATTTCAAGATGTAGCAAAGCTCACAGACCGCTAAATTAAACATTTTTCTCTCATCAGACCCCTTATAGTGAATAGTGCAGTGCCCCCATTGTGGAGAGAGGGTTTACCTGCTTACTTTCTGCCACCCTTCCCTGCTGGGCACCTCAGCCCCCAGCAAGGTTCAGCCTGTCATTGTCCCCTGCCCAGGGAATCACACAGTACAGAGCTTCTCTTTCATCACCGAGCTGAAGCCAGTCCTAAAAACACTCACTGAGCTGGCACCCATCCCACTAACTTCTGTATCTGGAGTACTTTTCTGGAGTTCAAAACTAGAGCAAG
>NW_022103913.1:7279268-7281030 GCF_000313985.2 Echinops telfairi
GTAACTCTTCACAGGAGTAGAAAGCCTCCTCTTTCTCCCATGAAGAGGCTGGTGGTATCAAACTGCTGACTTTGCAGTGAGCAGCCCAACACGTAACCCACCCAATATGCACCAGGGCTCCTTGTTCCTTGCCTCTGAGGAAAAGAGAGGTCTCTCAATGGGTCTGGGTGATTTGACTCTGGGCTGTGACCTTACACAGGAAGGCTTACACAGTTACAAGGCTTGAGGGAATGTATTTTAAGCCCCCTTTGTTTAAAAAAAAAAAGTCCTAGTGGTGTAGTGGTTAAGCATTCAGCTGCTGACCAAAGCGTCAGTGGTCTGCTCTTTCGGAGCGAGATGTGGCAGTTGCTTCTATAAAGATTTACAGCCTTGGAAACCCTCTGGGCAGTTCTACTCTGCCCTATGGGGCCGAACGACTAATGGTTGGTCCATAGAAAACCCGGTACAAAATGCGTCTTCTGAGGAAAGGGCTTGTGTCGTAAGAGAACGGTTCTGTAATTTCACCTCTGAAGGCCGGGTCTCACTTTGTTTCCTGTCCCGTGGAGAGGCAGCAATGAAATAGTGCTCAGAAAAATGACATTCCTAGCTATTTCAGAGCGGGCCTGGCTCTTGAAGCGTGCACACGACTGCTACTTCATAAACGTGTGATAAATGAGCTGCACAATGTATGGCTACTTCCTCTGAACCATGGAGGGGCCTGAGTCCAAGGGTCATTTTAGATAATGAAAAACACAACTCACGAGTTTGATTAAAGAATTCATTAATGTGCAAGACGGTTGAGAAATCACAAACAAGCATCTTTTCCTGGGGGTGTCTGAGGAGCCAGCTCAGCCGAACGCCTGAGTAGACAAGTTCCCGAGGGAGCCGACTCCCAGCCTGTGCCCCTCCACCTCACCTCCCGGAATGACCTTGCGCAACGCCACACTCCCTCTGCCTCGTTGTCCCCAGCTGGGGTGGGTGGGGTGGAGCAGGGATTCTCATACTTGCCCCCGTTGATTCCTAGGCATGGGCGCTGGAACTGAAGTTTGCCCCGAAAAGCCACTGTCTTGGGTGTGAGCCACAGGGAGCCTGCCGCCTCAGAGGGCACCTCGGGAAGTGTGATGTCAACGGACATGATGTCCCAACCAGCAGCCCCTTTCTGAGCTCGGTGGCAGCAGTAGCATTAGCAGAATAGCAGTTTCCCCACGAATAAGCACTTCCATCCTCTTTATTGATAAAAAGGGCAAAAATGCATGTGTGTGTCTGAACCTGTGTGTCTTTGAGAGAGAGAGAGAGAGAGAGAGAACGTGTGTGTATAGAGATGTGCGTGTAAGTGTGCATTTGGTGAGTTGTGTTAATGAATGTGTAAGAGTGAAGATGCTGGGTGGGTGGATTTATGTGAGGTTATATATGTATGAGATTATGGGTATTTAAATGGGTGCATGAGTGTGCATAAGTGTGTGCATAAGTGGTTTTGTGTGAATGTGTGTGCATGTGTGTATGAATGTAAGCGTGCATGTCTGGCCGCAGGTAAGTATGATTACATATGTAAGTGCACACAGGAAATGCAGGGCCCTGTGGTGTCGATGTGTGAGTGCACAGGAGTGAAGTTTTCATGGGCTGTGTGCACGAGAGAATAAGTGTGCATGTGTGTGCAAGTGCAGGCGTGAGGCGGGCTGTTTGGGAGGTGTCCAGCTCGTTACACTTCTGTCCGTGCACTTGGCCGCCTGCTGCTCCACTGCCGCAGAAGCCTTTGCTGCACGTTATCCCCCAGCACCGTCCT
>NW_022103913.1:7281450-7283435 GCF_000313985.2 Echinops telfairi
TGCTCATTTTAAAAATGCGTATATGTTTATGAAAACTTGAATACATTTTGACCTGAGTCCATTGCAGATTGAGCTGTCGCACACAGGTGCTTTCAGCAGGATGAGCCAAAGGCACACACACAAAAGCATCCAGTGTTCTCCTTACATCTGAGCAAATGTTTGTGGATGCTGCCCAAGTCCTCAGCCCTGCCTGGATTTAAACATGCCTCCCAGGAAGAAGAATTCAGCATTCAGGGGCCGAGAAAGGGCAGATGCTCAAAAGCTATTTATTTGATAAAATAAGAGCACGTGAATGAATGGATGGATGAATCAATCAATCAATTAACCAAATAATGTCAATGAAGACAAGTGAGGAACCGCATCTGGTTTTTATAGAACAACTTCCCATGATGAGGAATTCTGCCCAACGGTCTTTTTCATCTTTAAACCTACACACTCCTGAGAAAGGTACACATTTTCAGAAGAGAATTTCAAATAGCAAAGTAATGATTTTCCAACACTGCTGTCTTTGGCAGCATGGGTATTCTATTTAAAGACCCAAATGCCATGACTGTGTCTGGTGTGAAGATAGTGGATTCTATTTTTATCGTGACTGTTCTGATCACCCAGGAAGATGTAGAAAACATTGTGAACCAGTTGGAGTCAGCTCATTTCTATTGAGCAACAAGCCGGTGCTGCAAGTTCAAAACTTACAACACTTGCCAGAAAGACCAGATCTGTTCCGTGGGGGGAACTCTTCGGGTCCTGATGGAGAGCCTGTAGCTCTCTTTCACACACCATTGTTGACAACTGACAGATCTGTGCATAAAGTCTCACTGTTTCAAGATACAAGGTGGATCGCCAGAGAGAGACACCGTGATACCAAGACGCTATGCTCTCAGATGTAAGGAAGACTAAAAAGTCCTCCAACTCTCTGTCACGAGTTGATTCTGTCTCATAGCAACACTGTAAGACAGAGTAGAGCTGCCCTTGTGGCTTTGCAGGACTGAAAAAGCCACGTTTTTCTCCCACGGAGTGGCTGGGAGCTCCCAATTGCCTTATGGTTACCAGTTCAACACATAACCCACTATGCCACCAAGAAAGGAAGAATACATCTATATCATTGATTATATAGATTAAAAGAAAACCGTTTTTAAGGGCAAGCCACCACCCTCAAAGTGGTTTCAGTTCACGGGGACCCTGTGTGTGTCAGAGTAGAACTGTGCTCCATAGGCCTCCAATGGTTGTAACTCACAGGAACCAAGTCAACTCCATGGGTAGACGCAGATAAAGGGAAGCTCAAGGTCATCAGTCAGAACATGGTTAGGAGCCAGGGAAGCACAGAGCATCAATTGCTCCCATGTGAGTTCAAACTAAGGGTAAAGAAAATGAAATAGGTCTATGAAAGCCAAGGCACAACATTGAGTCTGTCTTCCTGAAGTCCGGAAGCATATCGAGCATAGATTTTACACTCTGAACACTAATGACCACAGACAAGCAAGCTGTGGGATGACCTCAAGGACATCACTCATGAGGAAAAGCCCAAGTTCATTAGAGACAGGGAAAGAAGACCAAAAAACCAAAACAGAATATATGTCAGAAGAAACTCTGAAACTTACTCCTGAATGTTGAGGAGTAAAACAAATGAGGAGCAAAAAAGAGCTAAACACATTTCGAAGAGTTGTTTGAAAAGACACAGCATTATAATGAAATGTGCAAAGCTATGGAGCTGGAAAACGATTAGCATTTCTCGAGCTGAAAGAACTTGAAAAAAATCAAGTCTTGAGTTGTAATATGGAAGGATTCTACAGACAAAGCGTTGAATGATGCAAGAAGCATCAAAAGGAAATGAAAGGGAAAGTCACTGGACCAAAATATAGGTCAACATTCAATCATGTCAAGAGGCACCATATGATCAAGAGCCCCTGGTACTGAAGGAAAAAGTCCAAGGTGCACTGAAGGCATTAGCAAAACCAAACAAACAAACCCCCAGGGTCCAGGGACAC
>NW_022103913.1:7300647-7301843 GCF_000313985.2 Echinops telfairi
CCACGTTTGCTTATGCACACGTTTGTCTTCAGAGATCAGGTCGGGAAGGTGGGTATCATGGAATGGATGGGTCTTAATTTTAATCAGATACATACTATCTGTCGAGCACTGGGCTATGCTCATGGTGACAATTTCATTTGATTCCCATGCAGCCTATAAAGTTGTTAGTTCTCATCTCATCCTCAATTTACAAGGGACAAGCTAGGGCAGGGAGTTCCCAAGGTCAAATAGAGATCAAATTCTGAGTCCAACTGGCCCATGTTTTTGCGTTTCAACATATTGAGTCTCAGTTTTGCCTTGTATTGATTAGTAATTTCAACATGTGCCTAAATTGGGTAGTGAAGATCAAATTAGGTTCTGGATGTACCTGGCACCTAGTCGGGCCCCCATACAGTCCAGTGTTCACATTTTTGCATTGCCTGTGGGGGACTTGCTCACCCAGGGCCGCCATGTTACTCAAAGGCAAAGCCTTTTCTACAGCATCACATCACACAGCTGCCAGAGGAATTGTAATGGGCACATCCCTCTCCCAGCCCTGCTAATAAGAGAGCACCCTCCCTTTCCTCATCCCCAACCCTTCCCCTTGGGAGTAGCTGTCCTGATGGCCTGGACTTCCCCTCTGTCTTGGCCACTGTTTTTCTCCTTGGAGAAGGTATATAAATATTCAAAGAACACTGACATTTAGATGCCCTACAATTTAAGAACCTATTTAAAATTAAGCATGCTGAATAAAAGCCTTTATGAGGTGTTCTAAGCCCCTATAAAATACCATCACAACACCTCAGTAAGTGAGTTATTTGCAGCTTCATAAACAGGGCTACAAGGTGGGTGTTTTTGCCGCCCCCGTCTCTACCTCCATCTCTTATCATAAACATGAGGCGGGCCCTTGAAACACAGTGGCTATGAGTTAAGCAGAAGGCGCTCAAGACAGCCTGTGATGGGGCTCCATTGAAGAAGTATGTCCTGGGGTGGAGGTAATCTCTGAAGTAGGAAGAAAAGCAAATTGAGACAGGATTTAGGAAAATCTGCACAAGAATTCCAAGTTCTAGGGGTTCCGTCCTCTTCCAGTGGTCCAGTGCTGCTTCCAGTGGTCCATGGCAGGGGTCTCCTGGGAATGGGGGAGACAGAGACACTCCCACTCCATCTGTCCCAGGAGCAAAGCTTGTTCAAGAGACTTTGAACTCCACACTGAAGCC
>NW_022103913.1:7303094-7304386 GCF_000313985.2 Echinops telfairi
TGACTCACTCGACATTTGTTGAATATCCACTAAATAGCCTCCTCTATGCTAATCTCTGGAGTTTGATACTTAAAGGAATTTATTGCATTATAATTATAGCAAACACAAATATTATATTCCAGAAAGTGCTATGTTTTATACTATATTAAGGTCCATGTATCCTAGCACAAGCTAGTCCCATGGTCAGCACTTAGCAAAATTTTTATTGATTAGTTGACTGATTCAATACTGTTTTTCCTGCATAAATCTTGATTAATATCAATTCAATAAACAATTCAGCAAATACCTCTTGAATACCTATTATGTGAAGTCTGGAGCTTAATAGAGACCCACCAAAACCAATTATGTACTCAATGTAGAAGGACATAAATAAGTAACTCTAATCATGGCCAAACTGTGGTCATCATAATAATGGCGGTCAACCAACTCAAAGGCCGTGGAAGTTCTAGGTTTAATGCAACAGCCCTGTGGGGTAGGTGCTATCTCCCTCCTCCTCCCTCTCTTCCTCTTCTTTGTCTTCATTACCATCTTCATCATCATTGCCATTTCATAGATACAAAACTTGAGAAGCTAAGGACTCACCCAAGTTCACACAGCAGTGAGGGGTAGAGTCGGGAATCAGACCCAGGGGTTCGGTTGCAGAGTTCACATATTTTACCCTGCCCTTCCTGGCCTCCTGCTAAGAGGCATGACAACAAGTGTGCACAGTGCCACAAGGGCACCCAGGCATAAAAAGCTTACTCCAACTTGAGGTAGGAGGGTGGTCTTCCCAGAGGAGGTGATTGCAGAGGTGAGTCCTTAGAACAATGGTTCTCAACCTGCAGGCCACGACCCCTTTGGGGGTCTAACGACCCTTTCACAGGGGTCGCCCCTGTGAACATAACAGTAGCAGAATGACAGTTATGCTCATTAGTAGCAAGGAAAATAATGTTGTGCTTGGGGGAGGGGGGGTCACCACAACATGAGGAACGGTATGAAAGGGTCGCGGCATTAGGAAGGGTGAGAACCACTGCCTTCGATGGAAAAATATGCTCTATAAGGTGAGCTTGAGGGAAAGCTTTTAAGATGGAAAGAGCCCCCTGAGAGGAATGACTGGTTCCTCTGGTGTTGTCTCAGACTATGTAGATCAGGCAATGTTTCCCTCAGTTTTACATGGCAACGCTTACATTCCAAACCCCATGTGTCCAGGTCTCGTGTGATCAGACAAGCCTAGCACGGGTGGAGTGTGACTCTGCTGTGTGAGCGCCCCACGGACCTCACTTCGTCATTGCAAAGCTCTAAGTTAGCACAGT
>NW_022103913.1:7305006-7307068 GCF_000313985.2 Echinops telfairi
AAGAAGACACTGTGGCCATGACCTCATGAGTGCTGAATTTGAAGTCCCCTGAGCTAGAGTCCACATCCCAGTTCTGCTCCCCAGATAGCAATATCTGCTGGTCCAACCAGACAAGAGTCAAACTGAAAATCAGAGACTGCATGAGAAGCAGTTTTGGTATCATGAAAGCATTAGCACATAAGATATTGTTATTGTCAGCAAAGCAGTAAATAGCTCAGCAAGCATTTCCAAGCTAGACAGATTTACTCCCACCAAACAAAACTCTCCTAGGGTTCTGATTCTCACAAATGCTGGTTAGAAAAGCTGTAAGTCTTCTTTACACAGAATCAGTGAAGCCTGTTAATAAATAGAAAGACAGTTCCCTTTGAAGAACACATCCCTGAATGATAAGGCAGGACACTTAACAATGACCTAATGACAGGACAAGGAATTTGCCTTCTCTGGGCCAAGTAATAAGATTTCAGAACATGCAGTAAGTTCTCAGGTCAGTCTCTGTTAATCTGAACAAGTGGCTCCTAAGATCACACTGGGTAGGAGGTTGTGTTTATCCAACTTCAAGTTTAAAACATAATAAATCACATCCAAGAGAGTCAAGACACAGCTATTCATTCGAGGAACACTGCAGAGTCCCTGCATCCAGGCACTTGGTGGAGTGCATTGGCCGAAGGGAAGTTAGGAAGGGACTTGAACTCTCACTCGAGGAGCTAACATATTATTCTCGACGTTCGCCAAAAATTTGAAATAGCACAGCACGATCAGACTCCGTTTTTAGAAAAGTAGTGTAGCTCCCCTTGAGATAGATAAAGAAGAAAAAGACAAGTATCTCATCAAGAAAGAATGACACCTGAAATAATACATAAAGAGAGGGCAGAGGGAGGAGTGGGTCCTATAAGTAATTTGATGGGAGAGCCTACTGAGCTTGGTGCGTCCTGAGGCTCAGGAGGAGACAGAATTCTAGATTGTTGCCTAGGTGCTGGGTTGGTATAGGAATCAAGGTTGGCACTGCTTGCCAGGATACAGCATACAGGAACAAGAGTAGGCTTTGAGAGGAGCAAGATGGGGGCCATGAGTTGTGTCTGGCATATGGTAAGCTTGGAGGTCCTGTGGATGGGAGCAGTTATCTCTTAGTGGCGATATATCTTGGAGACTTCTCAGTCAGATTATGAGCTGTCAACAACAGAGTGGTAGTTAAGCCCCTGGGATGTATGTAGGTTTGGCCAGGTGTTCTCAGGACAAAACTTTCTGTTCCCCGGGTTCACAGAAGCAGAAAAGCTTCACAAGAGACCATGAAGCACCAACTAAAGAGGTGGTCTGTCAAAGTTACCCAGAATAAGCAACACCAGTTCTTCAACTAGCACAGTGATTCCAAAAGCACTTTCTTGAAACTCAAGAAGAAAAGAACAATGGAATGGGTGTTGAGTACCAGCCCAGTCTTAAACGTCAATGGAGGAACTGGAAAATTATCAGACACAATACCTGCCCTCAAAGCACCTCCATCTATAGATAAAAATGCCAGTATTCCTAAAATGAGGCAAATGAACTCCAAGAGATGTGAGGGATCAGAGAGAAAGCACGGAATGTGACAATAGTTAAGGAAAGCTTTGTGGAGAAGAACCTTGGCACGTTAAAGGTGTCTAGGTCCTGGAGGTAGACTGGAGATCCACAGAACAAAAGCAAAGGCAAGATGGGGTAAATCTTCCCCAAAGGATCCCTGGTGTGCAACGTGTAAGCATTCAATGGCTAACCAAAATGGTAATAGTTCAAAACCACCAGCTGCTCCACAGAAGAACAGATCTAGCTACGAAACATTGTGGCAGATCTACCCTGTCCTGTAGGGTAGCTATGAACGTACCCACTCCTAATGATAGTAACAGAGGGTGCAACTTGGCTGGAATCCTCACTGTGTCCTGACCTACACTCTACCTGACAACCATTTAAACCAACTGGGAAGGCCTCTAAATCTCACGCGGCTGTCCCCTGCCTTCCTGTTTCCGCTCCTTGCAGTGCCTCGCAGCCTGTCCTACACCTGACACCTGCCCTGCTTGAAAGGTGCTCTTGTAAG
>NW_022103913.1:7308957-7341720 GCF_000313985.2 Echinops telfairi
CAGGCCTGCTCACAAAACCTGGTTTCGAACTTTCTACTTCAGGGCTCCTGGGGGAATGACTTTAAGTCTCCTGACCCTCAATTTTCCTCACTTAAAAAATGAGACTTAAAATAGAGCTTTGCTCCCCAGAGCACACTTGACAAAGTCTAAAGACATTTTCCTTGTCTTGCTGAGGGTGAAAGTCATTAATGACATCCGGTAGAGGTCAAGGATGCTGCTAAGTGCCCTAGGACACATAGGAGAGCTAGCTCCTGCACCCCAACACAGAGTTAACAAGACTCCCAAGGCACCGCTGTCAAGTCTACTCCAACTCACGGTACCCCACAGAAGCCAGGAGGGCCTCCTGTGGTGTCCACGACTGTAAGTCTGGGTACGAGCAGAGGGCCACATCCTGCCCCCAAGAAACAGCTGAGGGGTTTGAGCTGCTGGCCTTGGGGCTAGCGGCCAAGTGCTTTAATCACTGCACCACCAGGGCTCCTGCCAACAAATACTTAGTCAGCCCAAAATGTTACCAGCCTTTGAAAAATTCTGCTCATAAATAGGTTCTAGAGCCCTCAACAAATGTTCACTCTCCCCCACTTAGTAGCAAAATTCCATCCTTGCCTTTGGTCACGGGCTGCTTTTCTCCAAATTCTTTCCCACCTGTTTTTCTTCCGATTGCACTGCAAATATAGCGATCCAGGCTCATCTCTGGTCACACCTGGGACCATCTTCCTGGTCTTCTTTGGCTCCCAAACTCCTGACATGATTGCGAGCTCATCACAGCCAGAACTTGGCATTCCTACGTGAGTCTTCAGCACCAGTCTGAATGCCAGTGGCATAGGGTGGGTGGGCCACGTTGAGCTCATGCCTTGTTGAGCTACTTGAAAATCTTCCCTAAGCATCACACTGTCCCGTATGACTCAATGCACTAAACCCCAAAGGATCCTTCAACAACCAAGTGCAAATAGATTAGCTATCTTCTCACAATCTGAAACTCCCCTTTCTAATATCCATTTCCACCACTGTGCGTGACCCTTCCTTTAAAGCCAAATTGGTTTATTCACTTTCTACAAAGTACCTTTTATCTATTCTTGATTCTTCACGTTTAATCCAGTAGCCATCCCTACCTAAGGGCCTTGTCTTGGCTTTCTGGATGGCCAGACTCTGTCCATCTTCACGTGATGTGTATTCTTTCCATCTTCTTCGGATGCTTCTTGCATCACTCAATGTTTTTCCCTTAGAATATTTCAATATTGCATTTGAGGATTAATTTTTCTCTTTCATTCTTTCCGTTGAAGATATGCTAGGTGTGTTCTTTCTTTTTGGATTTCTAACTAGGATTTGGCAGATTTCATTATAATATTTTACTTTGTCTTCTCAAGTTGCCCTTGGAAATATGCTGTTCAGCTCTTTGTCTTCATCATATCTTCCCATTGCCTTGGGTACTGTAAAATTAAGACAACATTTCCAAGTCTCTTCTAATATCCACTCTGATATTTTCTTTCGTTCTTGTCTTTTAAATGACCATTTGCTTTCTTCATTAATAATGTTCTTGATGTCTCTCTACAGCTCATCAAGTCTTCTGTTATTAATGTTAATTAAAGCAAATCTGTCCTTGAGATATTCTTGAAATTCAGGTGGGATAGACTCAAGTTCTTATTTTGGCTCTCAAAGACTTGTTTTAATGTTCTTTAACTTTATCCTTGAACTTACATGTGAGCAATTGATGGGCTCTTCCACAGTTAGTGTCCGGCCTGCTTTTAGCTCTGATATTGAGCCTCTCCATCAACAATTCCCACAGAAATAAATTTGATTTCTGTGTATTCCATCTGGAGAAGTCTATGTGTAAAGTAGCTATTTGTGCTGCTAAAAAAAGGCGTATTTGTTATGAGCAATCAGTTGGTCTTACAAAATTCTATCATGTCATCTCCAGCTTTGTTGCCATCACCAAGATCATATTTTGCAGATACTGTTCCATCCTTTGTTTCCAACTTTTGCATTCCAATCAATGCATCTTGATTGCATGTTTGAGCAATTTCAGACTGGAAATGTGGGTCCCATTCTTCAATTTCTGCATCACTAGTTCTAATGGTTGGTGTACAGATTTGAATATTAGTTGCATTGATTGGATTTCCTTGAATGCATATAGATGTAATCCTATCACAGGCAGTATTTTACTTCAAGATAGATGTTGAAATGTCCTTTCCGACAGTGAATGCAATGCCATTTCTCTTGATGATGTCATTCTCTGCATAATAAACCATGATTTTCTGATTCAAAATGGCCTGTTCCAGTTTATTTCAGTTGACTAACACCTAAGATATGGAGTTTTATGTGTTCCATTTCATTTTTGATGCCTTCAAATTTTCCCACACTCATACTTTGTGCATTCTAAGTTTTGATCTATAGGTTTTTGCATTGTTTTCTTCTCATTTCGAGTCATGCCCCATCAGCAAATGATGGTGGGGAATGTTTTGCTCCCAAAGGCTTCACCCAATTTAACTTTCTCACCGGAATGGCCCATCTTCTGGCACAACTCTGACAGTGTTGTGTTCCATGCTGTTTGTAAGGAAGGTTTTCAGTCGCTATTTCTACCAAGAAAGACAACCGATTCCTTCTTTGCAGTCTGTTCTTCAACTGGAAGACAATTCCCAGCTGTAGACAATTGTACATCCCTCCCAGAAGGGTCACAAGGGAAGAACGAGGCAGCCAGGGTGCAGCACAGCACCCATGGAACACACAACATTCCTCTAGTTCTTCAATGCTTCCTCCCCATCATGACCCCAGTTCTACCTTACAAACCCAACTAGACCAGAGCATGTACCCTGGTATACATAAGAGCTCTCAACATATGGAATCCAGGACAGATAAATCCCTCAGGAATAGTAATGGGAATAGCGATACTATGAGGGTAGGGGGAGGTAGGGAGAGAAGGGGGAGGAATGGGGGGCTGATTATAATGATCTATGTATAACCCACCTTACACCCACCCCTGTGGGGACAAACAACAAAAGCATGGGCAAAGGAAGACAGCAGAGAGTGTAAGATATGAAAATAGTAATCATTTATAATTTATCAGACGTTCATGAGGGTGGAAGGGTGGGGGAGGGAGGGAAAAAGAGAAGCTGATATCAAGGGCTCAAGCAGAAAGAAAATGTTTTGAAAACGATGATGGCAACATATGTGCAAATATGTTTGATGAAATTGATGTATGGATTGTTATAAGAACTGTTATAGCCCCCAATAAAATGCTTTATTAATAATAAAATTGAGTTTAAAAAGATTGGAGGCAAGCCATGCAGTAGTTCTGCTCTAACACAGGGGGCCGCCCTCAGTAAGAGTGGACTCAACACTAGGGCTTGGTCTTCTCTTCAGTTTAGTGTTGAACTGGCAAAGTCTACCTCAGAAATAAGGACAAGAGCTCTTTGTATTTTATTTGTGGGGGTGGGGGTGAGAAAAATACAAATAGTTATTAAAATCACAGCCTCTTGCCTCTCTGTGTTCTAGCCCCAGGCTCTCAGAGATGGAAAGTTGACCATATGTTCCAATAAGCTTCACCCTCAGAGCTTTCAGCCTCCGTGAATAAAAGTAATCAAGAGCAATGAAACATTGGGATTTCATTTTAATAAGTCAACAACACGTAGGAGCCTTTTATCCTTAGAAAGGAGCATCTCTTCTACCTGCAGTTGGATCTGTTTTGGAATGAGCTCAAGATGGAGGAAACAGCTGGGTGTGAATACAGACAGCCATGTGTAAATTCCACCTGAAAGGGGCTCCCACGATCTCTTGAACCAATGCCTAAAACCGCACTGCCATTGGCTGAATTTCATTCCTAGCCCCAACTGACTCCTCCCTCAGGGTCCACTCCTAAGCCTGCCTTTGAGACTGGGTCTGCCTTAGTTTAGTAGAATGCACGAAGGTCCACTTGGGAACAGAAGCAACACCAAGAACTTTCTCATTCTTCTGAGAGCCTGGGAACGCCGTCTGTTTTGACACAGTCACACACAGACTCAGAAACCCCGGTGTCTGACTGTCACAGCTAAAGCATAATGGTGGGAGGTGGAAAGGAGGACTCAGACCTCAGATCGTCCTGTCTCATCTTGGAGACGACCCCACAAGACCACAGCCATCAGAGCGAAGTCAGGAGAGTCATGGTGCTGAGGTGTGCACAGAGAGGCTGGCAGCTGCCACGTGACTGGAACCACCAGAAACTTCCAAAACCATTTGCAGTGCTTGGCTGAGCGACGGGTTCATTCATTCACACATTCAGCAAACGCCATGTGCCAAGCCTGTGGATGGAGATTACGATGAATAGTTAAATGCTCTGATAGCTGATGTCTCCTGGACTCTCTGGGGCTCATGCACTGGTTTACGTTGACGATGTGCAGGTTGGCAATATTTCTGGAATTGAAGATGCACACACCCATTACCCTATTTCTATGTGTTTATCACACAGATACACTTGCACGTGTGCAAAGTGGCCTTTGCACCAGGATATCTGTGGCAGCGTTATTCCTAAAAGTAAATAATTGGAAACAACCTGGTTTCCACCAAAAGCAGAAGGGCTTAATGCGTTGTAGTACAGCTATTAAAGAACAGGTCGTTGTGTGTACTGAGCTGAAAACTAGCAGCATAGTTTGTTACATGAAGAAAGTACTGAAGGTCTCTCTGTTCGCAAATGTGCAGATGATCTCGGGAAGCAAACCCGGGAACCTGGGACCAGCGCTGCGGTGGAATTCAGCCAGGCGTGCACCAGTCCAGCAGAACTGATAGCCAACTTTTTGTTTAGTTCTGTGAACCAGTTGTGAAAATGGCACTTGTAATTAGGGTTTTCTCGAAGGTGGTGGCGGGGACAGTTGCCCAATGTAGATATCACAAGTTTACATTCCTTACTCTTTTTCCCCCTACAGTTGTGTTGGCTTATAATGAACATATAACACAATTCAGTAGTTCAGTCACCTCAAGAAGAGTCACACAATCATCACTACCATCAATTGTAGACTATTTCCTTCAATCTTGGACTCATCATCATTATTAGCTCCTCATTTCCCCCACCCTCCCCTGCCACACACTGAAAGAGCCAGTAATCCAGTTACTGTCTCTATGCATTTACCTCTCCTGGATTTCATATACAGAAAAACATTATAAACGAACAAACAACAAAAATGAACAGGAATCGCAACTTAAGCGCTCATCTGTGCCACAGCGCATCCTAAGTCCCTAAGCGGTAACGATCATCCCATCCACAAGCGTAACAATTACACAGAACTATGCTCGTCACATCTATTCATTCACTTCATAAAACTCATTATACTTTTGAGGAAATACGACATTTTTGTTGCATTGTGTTTGTGACTTCAGTAACAAACATATAAAGCCAAGAGAAAAAGTGCCAAACAACCAGAGGGTAACATGTCGCCCTTTGTTTCAGCTTCCTCACAGGACGTTAGGAGTGAATTATGCAATTCTGAAAAGTCCCCCAAGGGCTAAAAATAATGTACAAATAATTTCTCTAGTTCAGATGCAGAAAGTTTATTTTTCAAAGTTGAACATGATCTTTTCAGAGAAGAGAAATCTCCTGTTTCTAATATATCAAACCCAGTGACTATTGTCTAATTGACCCACCTCTAAAGGAATAGAATCCTACTCCTACAGTGAAAAGATGGTTAAGGATAAATCACAGAGCCCATAATGCTCAGATAAAAGTAAAGAATATTGAAAGTGAGGAAAACAATCAAGCAACATGACAATATCTTAAATATTACTTTTATTATTTTTCAGTTATTATTTAGTATTTCTCATTAATGTTTTAAAACTTTATTTTTTTTAAATCATTCTATTGGGAACTCATACAGCTCTTAGCACAATCCATACAGACATCCATTGTGTCAAGCACATTTGTACATTTGTTGCCATCATCTTTTTCAAAACATTTTCTTTCTACTTGAGCCCTTGCTATCAGCTCCTCATTTTCCCCTCCTTCCCTCATGAACCCTTGATAATTTATAAATTATTATTATTTTTTCATGTCTTACATGATAGTGGGAGGGAGGAAGCATTAAAAAACTAGAGAAAAATTTCATGTTTCATTGGTGCTATACTGCATCCTGACTGGCTCATCTCTTCCCTATGACCCTTCTGTAAGGGAATGTCCAATTGTCTACAGATGGACTTTGGGTCTCCACTCTGCACTCCCCCTTATTGACAATGATATGATTTTTTGTTCTGGGTCTTTGATGCCTGATACCTGATCCCTGATCCCATTGACAGCTCATGACCACACAGGCTGGTGTTCTTCTTCCATGTGGGTTTGTTGCTTCTCTGCTAGGTGACTGCTTGTTTATCTTCAAACCTTTAAGATCCCCAAATGCAATATCTTTTGATAGCTGGGCACCATCAGCTTTCTTCACCACATTTGCTTATGCACACATTTGTCTTCAGTGATTGTGTCATGGAATGCCGAATTATTAGCACAAAGTGTTCTTGTGTTGAGGCAGTGCTTGAAAACTCTTTTTTATAATACAACCTAGTTTATGTACCAATTTATTGTTTTTTATATTTAAAACAGTTTTTAGGGCAGCAAACCAGTTGTTAAAATATTTGAATCCCACCACTGGACCAGTGGTTGGTTCTGGGGAGAAGAACTAGATGGAAGAGGAGGTAGAAGGGCATCTTGGTTTCAGTTGGGCCAAATGGACATTCCAAAAAATAAACAACACTACAAAAGGGGCAAAAAAGCAAGGATTTTGTAGTCAGTCCAGAGCATGAATTTCAACCTTTCCACCAAGTAGCTGTCTAGCCCGCTATAGGCTGATTAACTTGGCAGGGGTTCAATACGTGGTGTTCACAGCCACAACCTGTCATGATCCACAGACAGCCAGTGAAGACCAGCAGGTTGTCAGCATAAAGGCCACGTCCATGCCTGCATCAAAAGACTGGCCTACTCTCTCCTTAGCCAACAGCTGACCCCTAAGTGTCGCCACGACGCTACTCGGTCCCACGGTGACGTCATGGCCCAAGTGGAGCCTTCTGGAGGACCGGCCAAACTGTGGTGTCAGGCTAGAGGTGTGGCTATGATGGTCTTTGTTCAGAAGCTCTCCAGTGTAAGTCTCCTAACTGCTGGCAGGAAAGTAAATTGGATCAAAGTGGTTCAACAAAACTGTTAGGTAGTATCTACTAAGGCTCATCATAAACTACACTTATGACCAGAGATTCCACTTCTCAATATAGCCCCAACAGAAATGAGTGCACTTGGCCACACAAAAGCTTATAGAGGAATGTATGTATCTGTAATCACCCAACCTGATCACAACGAACATGTCCACGGTGAGAAAAATGGCTTCAAGAACCAAGTTATATTTGTGCACAGGAATCCCACTCAGCATTTTAAGTAAGTGACTCACTGGTCCCCAACCCAACCTGGCAAAGTCACACAGACATTACACTGGGAAAGAGAAGTCTGACACAAAACTGAGCATATCATATGAGTTCAGCAAATTTCAAAATTTATCGAGGGTAATAGAAGTCAAAATATTGATTATTTTAGGAATACAGGTACTGAAAGGGAAGAGGCCAAAAAAGTTCCTTTGTGGTGTTCACCTCATTGCCATTGGGTGGATTCCAACTCCCAGCAATCTTATCGGATAGGGTAGAACTGCCCTGTAGGTTTCCAAGGTTCTAATTCTTTACGAGTCTCAAAGCCTCCTCGTTCTCCAGCAGAGCAGCTGGTGGTTTCAAACTGCCGACCTTGAAGTTCGCAGCCCAATGAGTCACCACCACACCAGCAAGCCCTTGGGTGTGCTAGAAATGTGCATCTGGGGGGTTTCACATGGCATGTGCTTGTTGTATGACCTTCAGTGGGTGCTGATTCACAGCAACCCCATGGGAGTGGAACTACCCCCATAGGGATTCCTCGTCTCAGATCTTATCCTATAAGATTGCAGTAAGTTGGGTCCAGCCTTTCTGACCTGGCTCTCATCAGACTGCTCTTGAGAGATATTTCACCAGGACAGTTTCTTACAGAGAAGTCTCTTACACCAGGGCAGTCTCTTACAGAGATGCCACCCTGCCACCCAGGTATCTAGCTGTGACAGCACACTGCATCCCTCCATGGTAGCAACAGCCCCCCTTCCACAGCTTCCTGTGCTCAGGGTTTGGGCAAAGGAATCACAGCAAGAATGCAGGTGAACATATTGCTTTTCATTAAGGACGGGCTTCTCAGTGGGAAGCCCACCGCCCCAAACAGGGGGCATGCCATCTCTGCTCAGCAGAGGAGCATAAATCCAGAGACAGCTTCAAGGCGGGGTTCTTTGTTATTTGTGGGGTGTCATTAACAGAGAGAAACAGATGGAAATCAGAATTGCTAATGCTTCTGTCTGAAGGCCTTAGAGGCTTTTGGCTTCCACTCAAAGCTCCCTCTACTGGTTCTTGGAAAATGTGTCCACTTGGCTGTTAGCTATGATAGGACTGCACTGCCTAGATACGTATGTCAGTATTTGCTAGAAAGACTAGCTTTCATACCTCCTCCCTCCTCACTCTTCCGTCATGGACTTCTGGTCAACCCATTAGCAACAGAGGCAAAATACTAAGGGAAGTGGGAGGCTGAGCCAGGGGGACCCCTTTAGCATACTACAACCACCACCCACTCCCCCACCCACCCCCACCCACACACACAACACACTCACAAACACAGGTGACATTTCTGAAGGTGCTGATTCCTCAGGGAGAGACAAGCCACTTTTTACTCACAGAGCTGTTTCCCCAAAGAATATGGAAAATGACCCCTCTAACTTACTCAGAATTGAAGGGCAGTGAAGAGGTGGCCTTTCAGGCCAGGGTTACAGGAGGCTTAAAATAAATGCATCTATTTCCATCTCTAGGCCCCCTCCAGGGAATCCTGTCTCTCAGGAATTCTCAGGGCTGTTTTTATCTGGAGAAAGCAAGGAGATTTGCCAACTATGCCCAACTGATCATAGGCCCCTGCTTTTGTACCAACCTAGGCCTTGTGGATTCTCTCCTGTGTCATTAAAACCACTTGAGGTATAATTATAGCTCCTTTGCCCACTGACCCCTGGGAGTGGGGGCTCAAGAGGCGAGAAATGGAATGCACTCTTTTTAGCCTCTTCAGCTCTTTCTCAATGATAGCTATTTAAAGACCTGCCAAGCGAACCAATTGCTGCAATCTTGTCAGAAATATGTCTGTCTTTTTTATTTGTATTTTTCCAGTACTGAGACCCGGTTAGATTTGAGTAAAACAAAGAGTTAAAGTGCTCAGTGATGGAGAAGTTGACACATACCGAAGAAGAAAGGAGAAAGGGAGCATCAATCCCCAGTGCAAAGCCCACCGCTGGTTTGGCTTCTCTCCGGGGTCTCTGGCAGTTCTAATTTAGAGCATGGGTTTGTTCAGATCCAGAGACTCTGCTGAGACAAAGTGCAAACACCATAATAGACACAATGGACCCAGAGATAATAGATTTGTAAACATCTGGAAAATAATCCCTATCATTTGTCTGGAAGAGCTAGGCTAATATATGCACTTGGACAGATGCGATGCAGGGCTGTCCTGGGCTGTCTTGATTCCACTCCTAACTCTACTCCATGCTGTCCTTTCATTCAAAAGGGAGAATTCTGCCATGGAAGAGGGTACTGAGCATGATGCTGTTCTGGGAATAGTAAGAAATCTGGTCTAATTTGTCAAAGAAATGAATCAATCACAAAGAACAATTATTAGAAACAGGCTGTCAGAAGAAGCATTGTCTGAGTTCTTCCAGGGACTTCCATCATCGTACCCTGTCTGCCCACCCACCACTTCTGAGGTTAGCCCTCCAACGTCCCTCTTCCTTTCAGCTTGACAATGGTGACCAGGAGGAGGAACTAGTGGGATTGGCACTCAGGGTGACTGCTATATGGCCCCAGGTGCAGGACAGGAACTCCCTGGAGAAACAAAGGAGGGCTTTGGGACAGAAGAGCTGTCTGAGGGAGAAACTGCCTAAGAGGTGGGGCCTGGGCAGGAACATGGTTAAGTAGAAGTGGTATAAGTGCTTGGCAGGCTGTACTCGGTAGCAGTTCCCCAAGGCTGTTAATAGTTGCTATGACTCAGAGAAAGGAATTTTAGAAATGCTTGGTAAAAAGAAACTCCACACCACCCCCAGTCCCCACCCCACTAACTCTTCCTGCAGGGTTAGAGTTCCTAGCACTTACCTATTTTAGATCTCAGATCTCCCTCTTTGTCCAGAGGATCTCAAACTGTTAATGAGCTGCACTCTTCTAATGTTAACTGGGTCAACCTGACAGCTATGTTTCCTAAAATCCTCTTCTCTGCATGGTTCCAAGTCCAAGTTGGCTAAAAGGGGGACTTTTGTTAGATTTGGTAAGTGGAAGTGAAGAAGTGATCATTCCTCTCAGAAGCTTTTCAAAGTTACATAGGATGACAGATAGACACAGAGATGCCTGGTTGGTTTAACGTGTCCTTGCTCTCCATCACGCTATGCCTAGCTCATCTTCCTAATTTCTAGCTCTAGTCCCATGCCCACCACCAGATTCTTAGGTACCACAGGGTGGTAGTGGCTTCCATAGACATTTATCTTTCTCTGTTCAGTGGCAGAACCTGCCTAGCTTCTCTTTTTTTTTTACTGCAATCTCCACCTGACCTCCTGTGATAGTCAGGTTTTATGCCAATTTGATTGGACCATGGTTCTCGGTAGTTTAGCAGTCCTCCTCCATCACGGGATACAACATAATGCAACCAAGTCTGCAAGTAGCTAGCAGTTATCATAGGATTCAGGTCCTTACATCAGATGACATTATACCATTGATGTAATTTTAAGATAGATTCCTCAGGGGTGTGACCTGTTCCTTTTTAAGCAAAAGCTTCTGGATAGGGATCTACCACTGATTTGCCAGCCTCATGCCATATTGCTTGCTACCAGTGGACTGGCAGTGTTTGATTCATTTGACTCTGTACCTACCAGCTTGTGGTGTTCATGTCAGGGGAGGTCTCCAGCTTATTTTGTGACTCATGGACTTAAACCAGTCTGGACTCACCTCTTCATCTCACACGCTCTGTACTTACCCTCTTAGCCTTACATGCTTCATCTTGCATGTCCCTGGAGAAGAACAACATGCTTGATAAAGTAGAGAGGCAGTGAAAGAGAAGAAGACCCTTAATGAAATGGATTGACACAATGGTTGCAACCATGGGCTCAAGCAAAAGAATAACGTTGAGTATGATGCAGAACTGGGCACTGTTTTGTTCTGTTGTGCATAGGGACACTGGAACCTAACAACAACAAACAATTTTGTGAGCCATTTCTTGAAATAAATCTCTCTCTATACATGGACACACATATAAGTATTTCCGGTTTTGCTTCTCTAGAGAACTCAGTCTAACAGGCTCACCATGCCCATGCTTCAGGATGATGGCTAAGCACTCTTTCTTCGCCTCCAAATTCCTTTCCAGGCATCACCATCCCAGTTCCTCCTACAAGTGTAGAAGCTTTATTTCTTACACTATACTCCTGATACCATAATACACGTAGTGAATAAATATTCCTGTCTGAATATAGGAGGGAGGAGTCAGATGGCTTCCAGGTAGAATCACTCATCCAGTGCTCCTCTTGTTAGACCAGAAAATTAAGATGTAAGGAAACCGATACTGGGAGGCTGGGTGCTAAAAATAGATTGGGTGTGATAGGATCTGGTCCAGACCTCCCCCTGAGACTTTCATCCACATTGTGAGTCAAGAACTCACTGAAATGCTCTAAGTCCACTGCGTCTGCCCACGGGCTCCATCAACCCCTCACCAGGTCCAGCAGAACGGCTTCTGACACCCCTCCCTGCACCTAAGAACTGAGTCCTGCAGCAAGTAGTAATTTCCCCAGGATGCTGTCTAAACATGATCATAATCTCAGGCTCTCAGAACAAGACCTCACACCTTAGTTCCCTTCTCTGACATTCAGCCTGCTCCTGCAACCTAGGGTTTGGCAGAAACCCTCCCCAGCCAGGAACGGAGTGATATATCAACCATCCCCTTTCCACCTCTCCCCAGCTCCACAAGTGTCAGCATGGGTAATGTTAGATAATTAGTAATTTGCAGCAATTCAAGAACCAGTGGGTTATTTACCTATGACAGAACACAGTTCCCCAGAGCATAACCTGCAGTGCTGTGCATGACAGAGATGGGAGTGACACAGGAGTGCAGCTTGAAGACTGAAGAGCCAGTGGGCCCTAAACCCAGTCTGATTATCTGGTCCCCCTTCCAAGGGTGGCAGTGTGGCGCAGCCAAGATAACAGGGCACCCCACAACCCCATTATAAAAAGGGAAAGAAATAAAAAATTGTAATGCTTTCAAATATAGTCTATGTTCCTTTGTGTAACTTTTAATGTAAGCCACCAGAATTCTGTCCATTAACAAAGCATTAAAGCATAACAAGACAACCAGAATTCTAATCCCCAGAGCACAGCCTATAATTTTAACATAACAGAAAAGGAAAAGCCAACAGGTTCTGACAGCCAAAGCCAAAGCCAAAATCTGGCTGTACCAGCTTTGAGGTCCACATAGAGTCTTTGAAAGGCAGTAAATTGTGGTCAGACAGTCCATGCCAGGCCCATCACTTCTCTGCAGGGCTGCCCCAACCCGGCCCAGTAACATACCTACAGTGAGTTGGCTGCCTCAGCCCAGCCGCTGAGGCCCCAACCACCGCTGGCCACTAAGTTGCTGCAGCACACCACCTACATAGCAGTCCAACCCACCACCATAGTAGGCCACAGGTCATCCTAGAAAACACCTTTACCAGTCACACAGAGAGAGCTCAGGGCCCCTCCATCTCCCGGGAACATGGCACCCAGTATGTCCAAAACAACACACAGACAGCAACATACCTCAACACCCTCAACAAGAAAACAAGAATAGCAAACTGCAACAACAGAGGAAGTAGTAAACTTAATGATGCTCGTAGAAGAATCAGATATTGATCTGCTACAAAAACAAATCTTCAGAATGCTTTTTGGAGTAATACAGGATATAAAGGGGGTAAGGCAGAATAAAGATGCAATGATAAAGAAGATGAAGGGGATGAAATCCAGGATATAGGGGATGAAGTCCATGCACCAAAGGGAAATACAAGAACTAATGGATGAGGTAACAGAAGCAAAACACAAGATCACAGACCTCAACAACAGACAAGAAGAGTTAGAGAATCATCCCAGTGATCTCAAGGACAAGCAGGCAGACATCAACAAACATGAAAGACAATAAAACAAGATCATCAAAGAGACAGAAGAAAACTTTAGAACAATGACAGATGCTATGAATAGGATCAATATTAAAATAATTGGTATACCGGCAGCCAGCGGCGCGGCGTGGAGGCATGGGTGAAGATGGCAGCTGGCGTTCCTCAGCGGGTCTGGACCGTGGAGCGGCTGCGCAGCGAGCAGCTGCCCAAGAAGGACATCATCAAGTTTCTGCAGGACCACGGCTCGGACTCGTTTCTTGCAGAACATAAACTATTAGGAAATATCAAAAATGTGGCTAAAACAGCAAACAAGGATCATCTGGTTACAGCCTATAACCATCTTTTTGAAACTAAGCATTTCAAAGGCACCGAAAGCATAAATAAAGTATGTGAGCAGGTGAAAAATGTGAAGGTTACTGAAGACAAACCCAAAGAAAACCAGTCTGAAGAGACTCTGGGAGAGGGTCCACCAAAATATACAAACTCTGTTCTTAAAAAGGGAGACAGAACCAACGTTTCCAAGAAGGGTGATGCTGTTCATGTTGGTTTACAGGAACACCACAGGATGGGACTGCTTTGATACTAATATCCAAGCAAGTGCCAAGAAGAAGAAAAATGCCAAGCCTTTAAGTTTGAAGGTTGGAGTTGGCAAGGTTATCAGAGGATGGGATGGAGCACTCTTGACTATGAGTAAGGGAGGTAAGGCTCGACTAGAGATGGAACCAGGATGGGCTTATGGAAAGAAAGGACAGCCTGGTGCCAAAATTCCACCACATGCAAAACTTATTTTTGAAGTAGAATTAGTGGATATTGATTGAATTGGCAGCACTTCAAGTCTAAGGACAACAGCAACAATGATAATACCTGCCCTTGAAGAAACTTCATGTAACTAGAGCTGGTGACCATTATGTTTAAGGGAGGAGTCAACTGGTCAGAAGTAAAAACCTGTCTACTTGATCCCTGACTTTTGAGAAATGTGATCCCATATCCTTGAAATCTAAAGTATTTTTACTACAACTCTGTAAACTATTGGTTAAAGAGAATTGATTTCCCTTTCACCTTTGTGTTGTAAACTACAAGGCTCAATACAAACTTATCCACTAAAAATAATAAATAATTGGTATATCAGAAAAAAACACAATGAAGTCAACAGCTAAATTAGCAATGGGATTCCTGAAAGCAAACGTCCCCACATTATTGAATGAGAATCAGACATTCATATAAGAAGCAGGGAGGACACCAATTAGACTAAACCCCAGGAAGAACTAACCAAGGCATAAAACAGTTAAATTATTGAGCTTCGAGGAAAAAGAGAAAAATTTACGAGCAGCAAGAGAAAAAAAGGTGGTCACTTACAATGATACTCAGGAAAGAATATTCTCAGGCGGATCAGCAGATACAATGAAGAGGAGAGAGGGGAGTAACAGTTTCCAAAAGCTGACAGAAATAAACACCAGCTGGAGAATCCTCTACTCTGTCAAACTATCTATTAAGGTAGACGGTGAGGTAATAGTCTTCCGGGACAAGGAAAAACTCAAAGAACACTTCGTAAGGCACCAAACCCATTACAAAATCCTTACCTACTCACTGTGGTCAGAAGACCAATATCCACCACCAAGCACAAGCGGGAGACCACCATATAGTGCAACTCCATCAAGAAGTCAATGCACCCAAACCAATTACCAAGATAACATTCCCTCAGAGGGAAAAGAATGCAAGAATGACAACACACACACACACACATAAATACTGCACACTAATATGAAGGGAAATAGGAAAACACCTAAGACAAAAGGTCTGAGAGGACAGCAATGAATCCACAGAGGGTGGTAACAACTCTGAATGTCCACAGCCCAAACTCACCCACTAAAAGACAAAGATTAGCAGACTGGTTCAGAAAACATAACCCATCAATCTGTTGCCTGCAAGAGATATATCTTAAGCTCACAGACAGAAATAGACTAAGAATAAAAGGCTGATAGAGCAGGGAAGCGAATAAGCCCTCATGGAAGATGCACCCCAGCCTGTGTAATCAAAAAGTGTCAATGGGATCAGGTATCAGGTATCAAAAGATCCAAAACAAACAATTGTATTGATGTGAACAAGGAGGGTTGGAGTGAAGAAGCAAAGCCCATCTGTAGACAATTGGATATCCTCCCAAAGAAGAGTTATAAAGAAGGGATAATTAAACCAAAGTGCAGTATACAACCTAAGAAACACATCACTCCTCTGGCTTCCTGAATGTTTCCTTTCCACCACTACCATGACCCAGATCTACCTTACAAATCTGGCTAGACTGGAGAACACACATTAGTACAGATAAGAGCTCTTGACACATGGAATTCAAGACAGATAAACCCCTCAGGAACAGTAGTGGGAGTAGTGACTATGCAGTCAAGGAGGTAGCATATTTTCTCATGTTTGGTACTTTCCCTCTGCGAGTAAGTTCCAGAACTGTTCATGTGCTCTGGACGTCAGCTGAATGTCGCTTGTAGGGTCAAGATCTCCCAATCTGTATGAAAGTGATATGTTTTTGTCTTCTTACTTGGTCCAACTCCCCCACTCATTTTAATAAGGGCAGGGGGATGGCTGGGGAGGGGGAAGGGGGAGAAAGGGAGAACTCATCACAAGGCTGGATATAAGCCCCACCCTCCAAAGGGGATGAATTACAGAAGCATGGGTGAAGGAGACAATAGACATGTATGAGACAAAATAGCAATAACAATATGTAATTGGTCAAGGGTTTACAAGGGCAGGAGAGTGGGGAAGGAAGAGCAAAAAGTAGCTCAGGAGAAAGAAATGTTTGGAAATCACAATGGCATCATATGTACAAATGTGCTTGATGCAATTGATGTGTAGAATGTTATAAGAGCTGTAAGAGCCCCCAATAAAAGGATTTTTTTTAGAAAAAAGAATAAAAGGCTGTTGAAAAACATACCAGGAAAACAGGAGCTTAAAAAAAGCAGGCATTGCAATCCTAATGTCCTACAAAACTGACCTCAAGACATGGGTAGGAGGGGAGCAAGGCACTACCCCACCCAAGGGGAGGGTACTGTTTATATCTCCACAGGAGAAGGAGAGAGAGACCAGGCTTCAACCTGGTTTACCAAGACATGAATGCAACATATCGGCATGTACTGGGGAACCAATAGGGAGATCTGTGGGGCCGGCCCCAATCCCAACTATGTGGACCCCACCCTCTGCCTGCCAGAAGAAAGCACTTCAGAGGACAGCACTGAAGTTACAGCTTGGGGAGAGGTGCATTCTGATTAGAGCACACATGAGAAACAAAGAAGGATGGAGGGAGGGAAACACATCCTGGCCCACCAAGCCCCTAGGACGATATTCCTGCTCAGAGCAGACAATGCACAGAGAGGACCATAGGGCCAGCCCCACCATGAGACACAACACCCCTCACTGAACCATACCACCATGGGGGACAACACTGCAGACACAGTGCGGGAACTGTGCCCAATCTGACCCCATCACACTGGGGCGAAACACTAAGGGCATGCAACGGAGCAGCAAGGGAAGCAGAGTGACGAAATCCCCGGGGAATACCAAAGATAGACTTTGGAGACAGAGTGTGGCACCCATCAGACTCAAGTGGAAAACACTCATAAAGACTAATAAACAGACCTTGGACTATTTATAGCAAGGGTGCTCACACTTTTTCAGCATACGAGCTACTTATAAAATAATAAAGTCAAAATGATCTACCAACTACAAAAAGGCAAAACATATATTTATTTATTTATTAAATTTATTCATAAATACATTGAGAATTCTTTATATGTACAATGTATGTTTATGTACCTTGCATAACCGCATGAGTCCATATTGCACAACACAACACAATTAACTATGTACATTTTTGTCATTACTTGGGTTTACTCTGATGACTGGCACTGAATGGAATGAGCCAGGGATGCATAGTCCAGACAGTAGCTGCTGACAGCCAGCCTCAAGCACACTTCTAAATGATCATCAGTCATGGTGGAATGGTACTTGCACTTAATGATATTTATGTGGGAAAAGGCTGACTCACATAAACAAGTAGAGCCGAATAATGCAGTCAAGGAGGTAGCACATTTTCTCATGTTTGGGTACTTTCCCTCTGCGAGTAAGTTCCAGAACTGTTCATTCACTCAGGACTTCAGCTGAATGTCGCTTGAAGTGTCAAAAATCTCCCATTCCGTATGAAAGTGATACGTTTTTTAGTCTTCTTACTTGGTCCAGCTCCCCCACTCATTTTAATACCCTTTCTTACATTTAAGAGGGGAAAAAAAACAAGGTCTAAAAATTGGCGATTACTTAGCCTGTCAGTTTTGCTGCACTTAGTGCAGTTGTTTGCACATGTGTTTGACACCTAAGATTGCATCTGATTGGCTTACATCTATTTTTTTAATGCCATGCAATCTACCCACACTACATTTGCGACCGACTAGTAGATCATGATCCATGTATTGAGCACCCCTGATTTATAGGATTTTCCATTTTTGTCAGTGGCTTTCTTTTTGTTGTTATTTTGTTTTTGGTTTTTTTTTTTATATTGTTTTGTTGGTTTTGACTTCCTTTGTTGTTTGGTTTGGCATTGCCTGGGTTTTGTACTTACTAATGTCTCCACATGTCTATCTAGATGAGATAGGCAGGATAAACAATTCGGAGAGGATTAGTACAGGATGGATGGTTCCAGAGGGATACAGGAGAAGGGGAGGTAAGTCAAAGGAAGGGGACTGTAAACCAACCCAGGGACAAGGAAACAAATAAACTAAAATCAATGGAGAGAAGGGCATAGGATGCCACGTGGGGCTTAATCATGGGCAATGTAGCATCGAGGAATGACTAAACCTGAATGAAGGCCAGACATGATGGTGGGACAAGAGGAAAGTAAAAGGAACTAAAGGAAAAACCAGGAGGCAAACCTGAATGAAGGCCAGACATGATGGTGGGACAAGAGGAAAGTAAAAGGAACTAAAGGAAAAACCAGGAGGCAAAGGACATTTTTAGAGGTCTAAATACAAGTATGTACACATGCAAATATATTTATATATAACGAAAGGGGAATAGATCTATGTACTTATACCTATATGTTAAGAATTAAGGTAGCAGGTAGACATTGGGCCTCAATTCAAGTGCTCCTTCAACACAAGAACATTTTGTATTAATAATCTGGCATTATGTGTGGCTCACATTCCTGATATGATTGGCGAAGACAAAATGGGCACATAAGCAAAGACGGTGAAGAAAGCTGATGGTGCCTGGCTATTAAAAGATATAGCATCTGGGGTCTTAAAGGCTTGAAGATAAACACGCAGCAATCTAGCTGAGAAGCAACAAAGCCCATATAGAAGAAGCAGACCAGCCTGTGTGATCGTGAGGTATTGATGGGATCAGGTATTAGGCATTTAAGACCCAGAACAAAATAATATCCCATATGAATGGTCAGGGGGAGGTGGGGCAGGGGCATGGAGTGGAGACCCAAAGCCCATCTGTAGACAATTGGACATTCCCTCACAGAAGTGTCAGAAGGAAGAGATGAGCCAGCCAGGGTGCAGTATAGCACTGATGAAACACAATTTTCCTCTAGTTCCTTAATGCTTTCTTCCCCCACTATCATAACCTCAATTCTACTTTACAAATCGGATTAGACCAGAACGTGTACACTGCTACAGAAAAGAGCCCGAAACACAGGGAATCCAGTATAGATAAACCCGTCAGGGCCAGCAATGAGAAAGAGATACCAAGAAGATAAGGGGAAGATTGGGGGAGAAAGAAGAATTGATCACAATGATCTACCTATAATCCCCCACAGGGGGATGGACAACAGAAAAGTGGGTGAAGGTCACCAGAGGATGATGTAATATATGAAAATAATAATCTATAACTTATCAAGGATTCATGAGGGAGGGCAGGTAGGGGAGAGGGGCTGATATCAGGGACTCAAGTAGAGGAGCTGATATCAAGGGCTCACGTAGAAAGAAAATGCTTTGAAAATGATGATGGCAGCATATGTACAAATGTGCTTGACACAATGGATTATTGTATGGATTGTGATAAGAGATGTAAGAGCCCCCTATAAAAGTATTTAATAGGGAAAAAAAAGCATGGTACTGGAATAATGACAGATACTTAGACCAATGGAAGAGAAAAGAAAAACCAGAAATACAACCATTCGCATATAGACAACTGATCTTCGACAAGGGCCCAAAAAGTATCAAGCAGGAGATGGATGTACTCTAACAAGTGGTGCTGGAAACAATGGATATCCACCTGTAGAAAAATGAAACAAGACCCTTACTTCTCCCCATGCACAAGAACAAACACAAGGTGCATCACAGACCTAGAAGTAAAACCCCAAACTATCAGGACCATCAACAAAGGAATCAGGACAAAACTAAGAACCTTGGCACAGGGAATATATAGGCTAACTGTAATAGGGAAGGGAACACACACACATGAAGCTAAAATCAACAAAAGGGAATCAACAAAGGGGAGACAGTAAGTATAAATGACCTTTTGTGCATCAAAAGTGCTCACCAAGAGAGTAACAAGAAAAATCCACAGACTGGATGAGGATTTTTAGCATTGACACAACAGACACACCGGGCTTATTACAATGCCCTCCGAGCCTGCAAAAATCAGAAAACAGGTAACAACCTGAGGAAGTGATTAAAAGACCTGAACATAAATTTCAGCAGGGAGGAGACCTGAACAGCCAATAAACATATGAGAAAATGCTCAGGATCATGAGCCACCAGAGAAATGCAAATTATGACAACTATGAGATACCACCTAACACCCTTGAGGATAGCCCCAATCAGAACATCAGAGAATAACAAGTGTTTGAGGGGATGTGGTGAGATAGGAACTGTCCTTCACTGTTGGTGGCCTTATAGATATGTACAGCCACTGTGGAAAGCCATCTGGCGATATTTAAGGCAAGTGGAAATTGAGCTACCTTACAACCTAGCAATCCCTCTATTGGGCATATACTCAGAAGAGGTAAGAAATAGATGATGGCCAGTTGTCTGCACTCCAATGTCTATTGCAGTGCAATTCACAATCACACAGAATTGGAAACAATCTAAATTTCCATTGATCGACAAGCGGGTTGAACAACTGGCACATACACACAATGGAGTGCTATGCATCACTAAAAAGCACTGGTGTTAGCATGAAGCACATCATTTTATGGGAAGAGTTGGAGGAAATTATGCTAAGTTAAGTTAGCCAATCACAAAAGGGCAAGTCCAACATGCTCTCTTATACCGACATAAGTATAATCAGCACAGTAGATATAGAAGAAAAGACATTTATCTCACACTATACAGGTACAGTCAGGCAGCAGACAGGCTAAATGTATGTGTCATTCCAAGACAAAAAAGGGGACAGGGGCGGGTGGGGCAGAAAGAAGGAGACGATGGCACTGGGAGGGCGGACGGGCAGGACACTAACTCACCAAAGGGAAGAGTATTGGTTATGTCCTCACAGAAGTGGGAGTGTGCATGCAGACCCCCCCACAGCGCACCAAACCTCGAGGGCAATGTAACCACATGGAGAAATTCATGAACAGGGTGGGATAGAGGGTTGGCCACAATCAGAATCAAACTGACCCCCTCCCTAGAAGTATGTGCTAGAGGGCAACACTAAACCAACAGATTGGGGAGAGGGGCCATCCTGTCACACCCACACAGTAGCAAACCAAGAAGGAAAAAGAGAGGGTGTGGGTCTAGAACCCATCAGCACACCAAGCCCTGAGGACAACGTCCCTGCACAGAGCTGCTAAGGCACAGAAAGAACTGTAGGGACTGTAGGGCTGACAACAACTTGAGACATTAGGTCCCCTCCCTGGAGCATACCACAACAGAGGACAATAATGGAGACACGTGGCAGGGAGTGGGCCCAGTCTGACCCCGCCGCCCCCCCCCACACACACACACACAGTAGGGCGAAGGAAGAAGGGAACATAACAGATCAACAATGAGAGCAAAGCCAAGCCACAAAGAAGCCCCTGAGAACCCTCAAAAATACACTTCAGACTAGGAGGGGCAATTCCCAGAATCCCTCAGGACCGGTAGGGAGATAGTCATCAAGGTCAACAGACAGATCTGGAACTATTTATGCTGTTTGGGGGATTTTTGCTAGTCCCCCGCCCCCCATTTTATTCGATCTTTTGTTTTCTTTTGTTTTGTCTCCATTTCTGTTGGTTGGCTTACCTATCTATCTAAGACAGGCATGGGAGCAATCCAGAGGAGAAAGCAACAGGACTGACAGTCCAGAGGGCCTGGTGGGGCAGAGGAGGTAGGGGAGGGTGTGGTGAGCAAACAACACCACAGACAGGGGACAACTAGGGAATTAAAATCAACAGTGACGAGATCCCGGTGCTGTGGGAGCCACAGCAGTCTAGCTGAGAGGAATGACTAAGAGGCAGACGAAGCGCATGATGCGGGGGCAGGAGGAAGGTGAAAGGAAACAGAGGGAAAATCTAGGAAGCAAAATTATAGATAGAGATATAAACCTAGGAGTGCACATATGTAAATAAATTAATTCATAAAAATAGAGGTATTGGCCTATGTATATATATTTATATGACAATACATTGAGGTAGTGGATGGACTTTGGGCCTCTGATCAAGCCCTACCTCAATGCAAGAACAGTTTGTTCTAACAACCTGACATTCTGTGATGCTCACCCTCCCAGCACAATCTCTGAAGACAAAATGGGTGCACAAGCAGATGTAGTGAAGAAAGCAGATGGTGCCTGGCTATCAAAAGATATACCATCTGGGGTCTTAAAGGCTTGAAGTTAAACAAGTGGCCATCGAGCAAAATAGCGATGAGCCTATATGGAAGAAGCACACCAGCCTATGTGATCATGAGGTGTTGATGGGATCAGGTAACTGGCAGCAGAAGACTCAAAACAAACAAGCAAACAAACAAAAACATATTGTTGACAATGATGGGGACTGGAGCAAAAACCCAAAACCCATCTGTAGACAATGAGACACCCCCTCACAGAGGGTCACAAGAAAGGGATGAGTCAATCAGGATGCAATAGAGCACCAATGAAACACACACTCTCCCTCTAGTTCCTTGAGGCTTCTTCACCCCCCACCATCATGACCCCAGTCCTGCCTTTCAACGTGGTCTAGACTGGAGCCTGTACACTGGTACAGATAAGAGCTCAGGACACACGGAATCCAGGTCAGAAAAACCCCTTGGGCACAGAAATGGGAGTACCGATACCAGGAGGGGAAGGTGAAGGTGGAGAGAGAAGAGGAGGAAGGGGGAACGGATCACAATGATTGACATAACCACCACCACCCCACCCCAGGGGGACGAACAACAGTGGTTGGTGTAAGAAATGAAAATAATAATAATCTATAATTCATTGAGGGGTCACGAGGGTGTGAGGAGGCAGAGGGGAGAAGGGGAAAGAAGGAGCTGATACCAAGGGCTAACATAGAAAGTAAATGTTTAGAAAATATTGATGGCAACATATGTACAAATATGCTTGATAACAATTGATGTATGGATTGCTATTAGAGCTGTAAGAGCCTCCAATAAAATTATCTTTTAAAAAAAGATATACTAATATGAAAATTGGTACTAGAAGTGGGGTGATGCTGGGCAAGAAAAAAAATGTCATAGAGTTTAGGACTAGGTGGCAGGAGGCAGCTGAAGAAGTAATGTAGTCAGAGGACGTGGATTGTAGCAACAAACTAGAAGCAGGCAAGCATAGAGAATGCCCAGTGCAGCCTGCCTCCAGGCTGGAGAAGACAAGTAGAGGGCTCTGGCTTGAGAGTGAGCTGGGGGCCACTGGGTCAGGGACCACAAGTGATCCTGGGGATGAAGCAGGACAGGCAGCATTTCCTTCCATGGCACATGCGGCCACATGCTGGCCAACTCGATGCCAGTTAGTTAAAGTTTATTGTGCCAATCTGGCCAATAAAAACATGTGGGGTTAACTGAAGGGTGGAGGGATAAATGGCTCAGTGAGCCTCGCCTTTCTAGTTCTTGGGTCTCTTGCTTTGTGATGGCCGGACCAGGGTGCAATTGCTTTAGCCAGTTCCCTTCTTCAGCTGGCAAGGCTCACTTCCTGCAAAACATCCCCAAAGAGAAGCCACATGGACCTACCCTGATGCAGCCCTGGGTGCTGGAGCAGCCGTGTGGAGACCCTGCCAGCGCTGAGATGCTTACACGCTCACTGATTCAGCTTTCCTCCTGCAGTCGGCATCATAGTGTGTGTTTTGTGAGATGGAGGAGGACTGTGGATTGGTGTTAGACATATATGCTAATGTTAGACTTGTGAGCTTGGGCAGCACTGAGTTGGGATGTTTTCTTGATGTGCACTTAACCTTTATATAAAACTCTCTCTTATACATGAGTTTCTGTGGATTTGTTTCTCTAAAGTACCCAGACTGACACACCAGTCAATAACAACATTCCCAAACCAAGACATTCCCTATATACTCAAGTATAAGCCGATCTGAATATCCGGGGCACCTAATTTTACCACAAAAAAAGTGCATTTAAAATGTGCTGAAAACTCGGCTTACACACAAGCATGTACAGTATTCAACCTCCCCACCAGCACGACTCCCTCTGCTCAGAGCTAAATTCAGGATCTGAAGGGACGGCCCCTTTTCAGGATGCTGCCTCATCCAGCCACCAGTGGAGTCCCAGCCCCAAGGACACAGCCACTGCTCCAGGTGCCCAGACATACAGGAAGCAATTGGGGAACCACCTCAGAGCACTCATACAATTAACTCTTCGCTGTGTATGTAACAAACATTGCTACTCCTCCTCTCCCCTACATTATGTTCCAGCCAAAGCAAACTACTCACAATGTCCTGAAACGTCAGGTTGTTTCATGCCCCGAGGACTTTGGCTCAATGGCTCCCTCCCACCGAAAACCCCCACCAGCACAGCTGCCTAGCAAACATCTGTTCACCTTTCCAGTGTCACCTTTTCTATGAGGCCTTTTTGACACCCACATAGATATCATTTATTAAGCACTCACGATGTTCTAGAAAATGCTCACTGGTTTCCAGTAGACATACATAGGACTTCATTTGGTTTGCTCGACGGCACTGCGACACGGGTATGGTTAGTCCCATTGACAAGGGAGGAAAAAAGGCTCTGAGAAATTAAATTATTTTCCCACGGTCACCCAGTTGTAGAGGTGGTGCAACTGGACTTCCAACTCGGAGCAGTGTAAACAAGGTCAGCCTCTGAACGTGCTTGTATATGCCGCAGAAACTGCCTTTTGAAACCAGTTTTGAACCAGAGACTGAAGCTGCCCAGGTGTCCTTATTGAGATGCATTATTCAGCCCTGTGGAGGTGAGCTGTCCCACCTGAGAACACTTCTTTGTGAGCATGGTGCCCATCAGTGTCTGAACCTCCCCTATGCTGCTTGTCTACCTCAGGGGGGTGTGTTCCTTTTTCTCCATAAGGAATAGCTTGTGCTTGTCAGAAGTCCTTAGATCTCCCAGACCTGAGAGTGACTCCTAACTTCAGCCATCCCCCACCATAAGGAACATAAGACCACCACTAAATAGTACTGGCTCCCAAAATCCCAAGCTGGAGGAGGAGGGGCAAGCACTCAGTCTTTCCCTTCAGCGCCAGGCAACGGCTAAAACCATATTTGCAGGCCTTGGTTTGGCGAGACACAATTAGATTTTACGGGCTGTGCCCATCTCCACCTGAAGTTCATTCATCCTTTTTGCGTACATTCCCGCTAACCCTCACTAAAACCCCCAATTGTTGGTCATGTTAACACTGCTTTATAGAAGCTCAACAGGCAACATAACTTGCTCAATAGCATATATGCTTAGAAGAAAGGAGTTGGCTCACACTTGGTGCTGCCTGACTTAAGATCTTGAACCTTTAGCAACATCCCTTGCGCGCGCGTGCGCGCGCGCGCGCACACACACACACACACACACACACACACGTCCTCCAAGCCTCCTACTCACCCTTTGAGGCACAATGTGAGTCAGCTCCCCAGCAAGGCCATCTGTATCCCTCCCTACTCACTTCAGTGACAGCCAACCATCCTCTGCTCTACGTGCCCGCGTGCCTTGCTCATACTTTTATAGTTCAGTGCCAACTGCCCCGTGCAGACACGTGGTATGATGTGTCGAGTCCACTCCACTTCTGAGTGAATCTCAGAAGACAGAGGGCCAAAGTGTTAAAAAAGCTTTTATCACCTCTGACTCATAGCAGATCGCTGTCCTCGGACAACACATCTGCGGTGCGGTCTGTTCCCTTTCAAGTAGCCTCTTGTCGCTTGTTCTCAAAGCCGTGCTGGTGTCTCTTAAACTTTCAAGGTTGTAAGCACATATTTTGTTCTTCTGGAAACAAGAGACCCCAGTGAAAGCTGCTTGAAATAAATCCGATCCACTGCCCAGCACGGTCAATGTTGAGTGAATTCATGACGCTTCGCTATTCAAGTGCTTCCAAAGACAATTTTAATACCAGCATCCACTTGGAGTCTTTGTCCTAAAAGAAGGAATCAGAAATTGGGACAAAGCTTTATGGACAAGCAGAGAGAGAGAGAGATCTCTCGAGAGGCAAGCTGCTTAGTTCTTCTTTCCTCTGTTCTCTTTTTCTTTCTTCCTTTTCAAAACACGATGAATGTGCCTGTGATTGCAGGCAACTGCTCTGGTTTCGTCATTTTGCTTGCATGCTGAGCCTCGTCCTTCGGTTTCTAATGGGTCTTTGCCTTTTCCTCTTTCTTAGTCGTCATTTCCTTTTTCCTTTGGCTTCTTGCTGGCCACTCTGCTGCTTAGTAATGAGTCCTGAGTTTAAAAGTCAAGACTAAAGGGGCATTCATTTTCCAAATTTAAAAAAATGGTAAGCTTTGATCAGAAAATATCAACAAATAAAGAAAACTTAAGGACACGAAAGGTAACTTCTGGTCTTAGAAACTTCCAGCTGCAAGCTTTAAAAGAGGCAGAAGGGCCAAGGCCATGAGAACGTACTATACAGAGAAAACTGCATTGAATCTATTGCCTAGCACTCTCTAACAAGGCACTAAAAGTCCCAGCTTATCATAAAAAAATTTTAAAAATGGGAAAAAAGGCAAATAGTAATAAATAAAATTTTTCAAATGTCTCTGGATCCAATGACACCTGGATAGAACTCGTTTTCAGTCCTTCTAATGTGAAGCTATGAGTAGTTGAAGAGATAAACAGTACCCGTGATTGCGACAGGGGACTGTAGCATGTAACTTAACTCTCCCAAATGATTGTAAAAAATTCAGTGAAATGCAGGTCCAAATTACAATCATAGGTTAGAAGCATATGACAAATACATTCCAAAATTTATAGAAAATAATAAAAGACCCTGATTAGGTAAATACAAAGGAAACAATGAGTCCTAAAGTAGTAAACCATGCTATATATAATATAGTAATCACAACCGTATGGAACCGGCACAGGAACAGAGACCGAACAGTGGTGCCCAATAAATAGGACTTGGGCATATTGAAGAACTTGACATGTAATCAACCAACCAGAGCGCAGTGAGGAAAGGACGCCTTGTTTCATCAACGGTATTGGGAAGCTGACTCTCTTAAGGTGAAAATAAAGCCGGATGCCCACTTCATACCCACGGTTCCAAATGGAGCAAACACTGAAGCATGGGAAAGAAAAGCATAAACCACATAGAAGAAAATGTAGTCAAATGCCTACAAACAAACACCTCAAAGTGCAAACCATGAGAATAAAAAGAATGGAAGGAAGGAAAAAGACTTGAGGGGTCAGGAGGGAAAAAGAAGGAGGAAGGGAGGGAGGGAAGAGTAGCTCTCACAGCGTGTCCAACAAACAGCACACAGACAATGGCAGCCCAGAGGAAGGTGTTGCATACACAATGGCAACAATATGTAGCCGAAGCTCTACCAGAGATTCTGGGGCCATCAAGAAAAGGACAGGGAGCCAGCATAGGTAGGCCATCACAGAACGGGAAGCCAGATGAATTGATGCTCATGCTCTTGGTGACCAAAGACATTAAAATTAAATTATGAATGAAGCAGTACTTTACACTCCTCAGAGTAGCAGAAATTAGGAAACTGGGCGATTTGAGGAGATGGGAACTCTGTGTACCGCTCGGCGGGAATTTTAAGTTGGTACAGCTGTTTCAGCAAGCAATTTAACAGAATTTTGTAAAATTATGGGTATTTATGTGCTATGATCCAACAATTCCACTCCCATTTATGCAACCCAGAGAGTTCCCACAGCTCTAATAAGGAAATCAGAATGAGGATGTTTGTCAACAGCCTTATTATTTGTAAAAGCAGGATGTTAATTAAGCTTGGGGTCCACCACTGGGGGGTAGGGGGCGGGAAATGACTTGAAATGTGCTGCAGAAGGAAAGACCAGGCAGCAGGGACATAAATCAACAGGGACAGAGCTTAAAAGCAAACATTTGAGTGGGGAAAATAAGAACACAGTACTTTTATACGAATTAAAACCTGAGGATGCATAAAGCGACTCCAGACATTTTATAAGGGGACATATATCTTTCAGTTTCTACATCACACTTGTTAAACTTGGGGCTATGAGGGAGAAAGGGGGGAGGGCATGGGGATCAGAGCTGGAGGAACAGGGCAACAGCAAACAGACAGATGGTTGGGGTCTCTGCATGGACTGACTGTGATGGAGAGGAGGGATGGGAGGTCCTAAAAGAGGAGGAGGGGGAGGGGGAGGAGGGGGGGAGGAGGAAGAGGAGGAGGAGGAGGAGGAGGGGGAGGAAAGGCACGCGAAGAAGGGAGAGCACAGGATCAAAAGCCAGTGATCCAACAGTGGCTCTCTTAGACTGCCTACCTGCTAGTCCCGGTTTGTCCTTAATAGATTGAACCTTAGCAGACGGTTCCACGGGGCTCTGCCTCTGCTTCTTCAGCAGCCAACAGTCGGGCAGATAGTGTCTGTCGAAGAATGCTCGGAAGGTGAACTGCCCTCCATGTGTAGCCGGGGCTGGTGAGCATCTGAAAGGAAAGGTAAGTCTGTGAGTCGATTCTCACTCCTGGCAACCCCATGGGTGATCAGAATAGAACCGCACTCCGTGGGGGTTTCAGTGACTGATTTGGGAAAAAGAAACGGGCAGTTCTTTCTTCTAAGCTGCCTCTGCATGGACTCAGTGCCCCAGCCTTTTAGTTAACAGCCAGCACATTAACAGTTTGTACCACCCTAAGATTCCTAGTGAACAGCAGCCACCTGCTATCTGTGTATGAATTCGGGTTTACTGGTAACATTCTATACCTGAAAGACTTAAAGTGATAAGTCAAGAAGGATGCACGTGGGCTGTTGATCAGCCAGCACTACAAGACAATGTGTCCAGAGCATGAGTTCCACCCTGGACCCCGTCACTAACGCCTTCTCCTTAGAAACTTCAATGGCTCCTACCCGTGTTGAGCCACACGTGATCACAGAAGCCCTGCTGAGGGCCGAGCAGTGGGAAACCGCAGTGAGAAAGGCCAGAGCAACTGGTTTTGTGTCTTGGGAAGACCAGCTGTGTGTTTTTTTTTAATTTTTTTAAATCTTTTCTTTTTTTAAAAAAAATCATTTTATTAGGGGATCATACAACTTTTATCACAATCCATACATACATCAATTGTATAAAACGCATTTGTACATTCATTGCCCTCATCATTCTCAAAACATTTCCTCCTCACTTAAGCCCCTGGCATTAGGTCTTCATTTTCCCCTCCCTCCCCGTTCTCCCCTCCATCATGAGCCCTTGATAATTTATAAATTATTATTTTGTCATATCTTGTCCTGTCCGACGTCTCTCTTCACCCACTTTTCTGTTGTCCGTCCCCCAGGGAGGAGGTCACATATAGTTCCTTGTAATCGGTTCCCTCTTTCCAACCCACTCTCCCTCTCCCCTCCCAGTATAGCCACTCACAACACTGTTCCTGTAGGGATCATCCACCCTGGGCTCCCTGGATTTCCAGTTCCTATCTGTACCAATGTACATCCTCTGGCCTAGCCAGACTTGCAAGGTAGAATTCGTATCATGATAGTGGGAGTGGAGAGAAAACATTTAGGAACTAGAGGAAAGTTGTATTTTTCATCGTTGCTACATCGCACCCTGACTGGCTCGTCTCCTCCGTGAGACCCCTCTGCAAGGGGATCTCCAGTGGCCGACTAATGGGCTTTGGGTCTCCACTCCACACTCCCCCCATCATTCACTATGTTAAGATTTTTTGTTCTGATGATGCCTTATACCTGATCCCTTCGACACCTCGTGATTGCATAGGCTGGTGTACTTCTTCCATGTGGGCTTTGTTGCTTCTGAGCTTGATGGCCACTTGATTACCTTCAAGCCTTTAAGACCCCAGACGCTATACTTTTTGATAGCCGGGCACCATCCAGCTGTGTTTCTTAACCTCTCTCGACCCTATTTGATTTTAACTATAAACATAGATAAAAAATAGTAAACCCACGAAGTTGTTGGGAATGTTTACATATACATAGGAGATATGCTTTAAATATCAGGTACTATTATCATTATGGTCAAGGATGGTAGAAGTCTCATTTGGGCATCTCCAAGTGGAAAAAGAATTCAATATAAGAGCCACTCCCTAAACACCCTTGGATGATATCAAATCCCCACAAGACACCAACGCTAACCCCCAACACCTGCTAGGAGCCATGAAGGTGGCAGGACCCCCAGATCTCTGTGTCTGCTTGCCAAGGGATGGGTTCAGTGGGCAAGTGCTGGCTCCTGCTCTCTCGCCTTGCAGGTCCATGAAGTCCCTCAGAGACATGAAAGACAGTGTGCAGGGTAAAGGGTGGGAGACATGGCCCTTGTGGGATAAAATAGCCAGAAGAGATTCTAAAAATTAAGCAGCCTCAACCATTCTAAAGCAGCTTTTGGGTATTTCTAAGGAGGGTCGAAGGCAGCCTTTGCCAAAGACTCTGGAGAATTTTGGCTCTGGGCATTCACTCTTACCAAACCAAACCCACTACCATCATCGGATTCTGACTCAGGTAGCCTTACAGGACAGAGTAGAACTGCTCGTCAGGGTTTCCAGGCCCATACATCTTTACAGGAGTCAATAGCTTCATCTTTCTCCTGAGGAGCAACTCATGGGCTTGAACTGACGACCTTGTCAATAGCAGCCCAACACATAACCCACTGCATCACCAAGACTCTTCGCCCAATGAAAAATGTTTTAAATATTGAAGGCCAATTTCAATCTACTTGTCAACTAGTAACTCTCTGTGCCGCTTGGATTTTATTCTTCCAGCTGCCTAATGACGGGGTTTCTGGAGCTATGAGGCTTTAGGAAACTTTCAACCACATGGCATGCTTGCATTGCTAGGGAAGGCAGGAGAATCCTCTGCATTATTGAGCAGCCATCATTTCCTGAGCTCCTCCTGCTGGTGTCCGGTCCTACAGCAGGCTGCCAGGTTCTCGAAAGTTCCTGCCCTGGAGATACTGTCATCATTACAGATACCATTACCAGCAACCTCCAAAGATCAATGTCCTAACTGATGCTTATTGAACCAGCACCTCGTCGTGGTTTTTATGGGTCCTAGACACTGTTGCCAACAGACACACACACACACACACACACACACACACACACACACACACGAGGGCTTTTTAAATGTTCTTGGAAAATGGAATTGAAAGATCGTGGAATTTTCCCATGGAGCTTTTAGAAGCCCCCTCATATTTTATTTGGACCTAAAAAAGAACTAGACACATAAAAACCTTGGAAAAAACTGGGGCAAATCTTTAACACCTTCTATTGGACAATCAATTCTTAACTATAACACCAAAATCACCAGCCACAAAGGGAAAAACTATATCAAAGCATTGGTTTTTATAAAAATAAAAATATTGGGGGCATCCAAAGGAATAAAGAAAATAATAATCATCTACAGAATAGGAACTATATATCTGATAAGAGTTTAACACCCAGAATATGTAAACTCTCCTACAACCCAACTGCAAAAAAAGAAACAATCCAATCAAAAGTGTTCCTTTGCACTAAGGACCTGAATAGACATTTCTCCAAAGAAGCAGGTAGGCAAGTTCAACAGCACACGAGATTATCCCTCCTCCGCACCCCTAGTTCTTAGGAAATCAAATTCAGACCAAGATGAGCACCCCTGCTCACTCACTAGGATGACTTTTTTAAAGGAAAATAATAAATATTTAATAATAGTTAATAATGTTGTTTAATAATAATAAATAACAGTACTTGACACCGATGTTCACTGCCACAGTATTCCAGCAGCCAAAAGGTAGAAGCAACCTGAGTGGCCCTTAAAGGTGAAAACGTGAACAAAAGAGGAGCTACACAAGATGGGGCTTTAAAAATTCACGGGAAATTCCATCAGCTTTTCATTTCATTTTTCCACAGACTGTCTTGAAGTGCCCTCGTACGTGCACTAGTTTATCCAGCATGAAGAAGGCTGAAGTGCAGGCGTGTGCTATAACATAGATGGTCCTTGAGCGCTTTATGCTGAGAGAAATAAGTCAGACCCCAAAGGACAAATACTGCATGGTCCCACTGACTGGCAGCCTCTGGCTTACAAATGTTTGACTTATGTCCAACTGGTCCATGCCCTCTGATAGTATGCAAATTTCCCTCACTTTGCAATGATTGAACCCGCTCTTACTTGCCCAAAGTTCTGCATTGAAAGCCCCTGCCCTTCCTGCGTGTGCAGCTTTCCCGCCATGCACAAGGCAATCTGAATGAGAGCTGGAGGCACCTGCTCCAATTTCCCTCCTCATTCAACTTAAAGACTTACTTAGACTTAAGGATGCACTCAGGAGCAAGTCTGCCTCGTTTGTAACCCTGTGAATGCCGGTGCATAAAATATGTAGACTAGAATCGATCAGTGAGTGGGAAGGACATCTGGGCAGGTAGTACTTAAGGAGGATGGAGTTTCTGTTGGGCTGACGAAAAACCTTGGGAATTAGATTTCGGTGATGGTTATGCAATACTATGAATGTAATTAATGTCACTGAAGTTCACACTCAAAATGGCTAAAATGGCAAAAACAAGTTATCACCATAATCCTATAAAGGTAAGTCGTGTCCAGGCTAGGCTCATTATTAGATACTTCTTATCACACTCCTTCTTTTCTCCTGATCTTTACAGAAATGTAGACTGTCATATTTTCCTGGTTCTCTGAGACAACTGTGAGCTCCCAGCACTCTACCAACGGTGTCCTTGGGTGAGGGGGCCTCTGTGGAGCTTCTGCAATGTGCTCCAGGCTGTGAGGGGCTTGCAGATATAGGGAATGAGGAGGAGGAGGAAGGGGAGGATAAAGTTTCCGTTTACTGATGACTCGTTTTAACCACCAGCACTATGCCAGGGGTTTTACCAAAATTGTGTGCTTTTAATACTCACAGAAGCACCCTCATAGGCACATGGGCTGTGTAGTTGTCTCATAAGTGACCTGTTCTTGGCTCTGTGGCCCCAACAGAGATAGACCTGGAGACCAGTTTCCATAAAGGTTAAGCCTAGAAAACATGAAGAGGAGCATGCCGGGCACCTACCAGCAACGACACCGCAGGC
>NW_022103913.1:7342224-7351840 GCF_000313985.2 Echinops telfairi
AAAGACCCTCTTTAAGTTACATGCAGCTTTGCTGGGTTTAAAGGTCTGTTAGCAAAACCGAGCCCTAAGAATCAGCACCTGCTTCCTAGCTGAGGCCGCTGGCCAGCAGATACTGTCAACCCAGGAAAATGATTTTAGTATTCTTATAAATGATCATTCTACTTCCCTTGGGAACTCAAGAGGAGCTTATAAGAAAGAAACTCAGCTTCCCAATGACTGGGCTGTTTTCAAATCCGAGTTGGCATTTGCATCAGTTTTGCTGAGAATGAGCAATTCCTTTTTCCCACTCCAGCGTGACGGGGTGGGATCAAAGGGTTTGGTTTCTTACGCCAGAGGAAAAGATGCTTGAAACTGGCGTCTTGGAGAAAAGATGAGGGCCCGTAGGTTCCACGAACGTGGTAGGGAAGATGCCTGTGGCAAGGACCGCCTATGGGTTGAGGATACATTATGGATATCGTCAACTGGGGGCGCTGAGAAGGGCTGGACTTCTCCCCAGAGGTCCCCTGGGGAAGGGAGAGAGGCTGCTGCATCCCAAGTTCTCCCAAGCACCCATTGGAAGTTGCCACCTGTTCCCAAGTATGTTTCCCTCAGTGTGTGTGTGTGTGTGTGTGTGTGTGTTGTTTTAATTTATTGACTTACTAGGTACCTTCTGACTTGTCTGCTTTCTCTTACTTGTCTCTAAGCCAGCTCCTCACACATGCTGGAAATCTTCCCAAAGCTTTTTCTTGTCAGCGTTTGCTGGTCTATTGCTCAGACAGCTCCCACGCTCCAAGCAGACTCAATTGCCCCTCCCTAGCAGTTGAGACCTCCTACAATCTCGCTTTTCTGACCTGGACTCCCTGTGGACTCTCTGCTCCCCCAAGCCTTCGGCAACCCCTATTTCATCTATTTCTATTGCAGTACATTTGTTCATACAGTTGCCCCCAGTCCGGATACCCTCCCCACCCGCTCCCAACTCTCATAAATAACTTGGCTTAGCCAAAGTTTACTGGGCTCCTAACCTGGGGCAGACCTGGGGCACAGGGAGGGCAAAGCTAGCTCTCTGGTCTTATGGGCTCACAGCCTACTTAGGAGACGGACAGGGAGACGTGGAAAGACTCCATGGTCACCGTAATCGTCAAAGAGAACACATCAGACAGAGGGGCATGAGTGATTACTGGCCACAGGAGGGCCGGGGTTGACGGTCCCTGGGAGCCTTCTCTGACCCTCCCAGCGTGACCCCTCGAGAGTGGGAGGCCAGCGCTGAGGGGCTCTCGAGTGCCCACCTTGGGGTCTAACTCCCTGAATTTTGAATCCCAGATCCTCTCCACATCAGCGGTGTAGCCTTGGGCAAGTTACTTAACCCGTCTGAGCCTCCATTTCCTCATGCATAAAATGGAGATACCAATCGTGCGGACCCCTGAGGAGCAGTATGAGATTCGAGGAGATAACTTCGGAAAGCGCTACTTCACACTGTGCGGGGCGCTGTTTGGTTTATTGTTTGGAACCTATAGAATCCGCTGCAGCTGGTCTTCTCTCACCCACCATGGTGTCTCAGAAACACCGTGGGAAACAACCTTGGGAGGACGTTGACTTTCATCCGCAGCAAGAACTACCTATGGCCCCAGCACTCTGCCTTTATTTCTGTCCTGAAGATTCTTGCCTTGGTGATGTCCTACCTCACTGGCTCAGGCACTCTCCCACATGCCCAAAGAGTGCCGGTCACATTATATTTTGAGTGGTATTTTAAAAGTTAAAAAACATTCTATCTTAATTGTCCAAGAATAGACTGCAGTAAGTCTTCCAGTTTCAGGCCCGGGCCAGAATTGGAAGAGGAAGTGATCATTTGTCGTCTTTCTTTATAGGCTGCATTTCTGGCATCACTCGATGCTAAATGGGACTTTTTAAAAATAGTCCTAACAAGCATTTTGACAGAGACTCCATCACAGACACCAGGGCGCTGTGCCCTGGAGACCAGTGTGTGTGAAGTCTGACCCAGGCCCAGCCACATGGACAGGGACTCCAGCCCCCTCCCAGGGGTTGTGTCCAGTGGCTTTGGGTGGAGCAGTGGGCCTGGGGTGGAGAGGATTTGCAAAGAGGGAGCAGCCCGGAGCCTGTTCTTGAAAAGAAGCATTACCGGGTGTGGGGGGAGTGTGGGCGGGGGGTGCGGTGGGGAGCGGGTAGGGTGTGTGTGGAAAGAAATGGGTCTTTGTGGTTTTCTGCCTGTGTCAAACCTTGTGACTTTGTTTCCCTATCTATAACATGAAGATGGTAGTAACTGTCTTGTATTGCTATCAGACGGAGAACATCATAACATCTATTATGGCAGACCCATTAAAGCTGTTTTATTGGTTAATATGTTCTGCTTTCTTATTGATTGAGGTTTTTCTGTTTTGTCTACTCATTGCTGCTGGACTTTGTTTTTTCTTTGCTTCCTGTTTGTGTTGTTTTATGATTTTCTGTACATGAAATCCAGAATAGGTAGATCTGTAAAGACAGTGAGTGGGCTGATAATTTCCTAAGGGTATGGCAGAAGGGGCTGGGGGGGGAATGGGGAGCTAAGAATGAGTATGAGAAGAAAATGTCTGAAATTGATTGTGGTGATGATGGCACAACTCTTCTTAATATGATTGAGCAATTTAAATCGTGTGAAACATATGCCAATAAAACCACTTTTAAAATCATAATTATCCTACTAGGTGTGATGAAGAATGACAGACAGTACCTTTGGTCCTGAGTGGGGCGGAAAGCTACCTGTCGGCTTGTTCACTGAAAAGGGGACCTGTGAGTCCACCTAGCAGTGTCTCCCAAAGGGCCGCCGGCCAATCTCCTTCTAGAAAACCCTCTGGAGGACAGTGCCCCCCTGACACACATGAGGCCCCTGGGGGCAGATCTACTGACGGCAACTGGTTAATATGGTGAATGAGGGAGCACTTGCCACTGTTAGGATGCTGCTGGGAGACGGGCCCTGGGGAGGTGGAGTGAATCTGTGCGCGCTAAGACTACACCGGGCAGGTGAGCAGATGTCTCATTCTGCTGAGAAAGACCTGCTGCCACGTAGGACCCGAAGCAGTCACTTCCCTGGTCACTACACAGAGTGATCCCGAGATCACCTGACAGACACCCACTCTATGCCACCCTCGCCCTGCGCTGGCCCGCAAACCCTTCATCATAGGCAGCTGCCAACCAATCCCAGATCCCTCTGCGTCCCAGGGCATGGAAGCTACTTCCCTGCCGTCACGTCCCTCCCGGTGTGCTGTCTTTTCTGTTTGCGGCCAGACGGAAGGGGAGCGCACATTCGAGTGGAGAAAGGAGAATGAAAGGAAGGGAGACCATCCCTCGAGTAGATGTGGCCACGCGTGTAGCCAGCGTGCAGGTCTGGGTCTGGGCATGCGCTCGTCTGGAAGGCCACAGCGGAAAGGTGGAAGAGGTCTGGGAGACCTCCAGGCCTTACTCAATGCAGAACACGTGGGCAGATGCTGGCCCGGGGAGGAATGTCATTTAAACCCTGGGGACGGGGACTGGTGGCACACCTAATACTCTAAGCCACACTCAGAGTCTTTACACACTCCAGGTCCCTACCCTAGACTCTGTCACAGGCATTCAGGCCAAAAAGCCTTTGATATCGGCTATCCAGCCTACACTTTCCCAGGTGGGGAATCATGTCTATACGGGATGAGCTATAATGCACTCACCATGCAAGTCATTGTGTAAAATGTAAAATTTGAGAAATCCTTGCAAGGTAGCAGTGATAACAAGAGAAGAGATCTGCTATGCAGATCCTCTTCAACAAAGACCCCAAACCAAGAAAGGCAGATTCAGGTGACAAGCCTGAAAACCGGGGCTTCAAAGGAGTGGAAAAAGAAGCGGATTCCATCCCTAGTGGAGAAAGACCGGATGAAAAGCCTGAACAAAGAGGCGCGTGAGGCGGTGACGCGCAGCGGGCCTGGCACAGAAAGCACGGCCATTCTAATGAGAACAGGCAGTATCCTGATCGAGGCAGGAGCCAGGGACATGTCTGCTCACCCAGAACTGCACTGGCAGCCACAGCAGGGATCGGAGACCAAGGCACTGTGATCCCCTTCCCTCCCGTAACTTCCTGGTCACCAGAAGGGTGGCCCCTCTCACCTAGCAGCCAGGCAGCCCCGCCTCCCTTCAGTGCTGGCCTTTCTCCTGCCCTCCGTGGCTTCCTTCTTTACTTCCTTCCTTTCTCCTTGGTTGGTGCCTTTCGTTCTCCTTTTCTAAGTTTCCTCTTTTTTTATCTTCTTCTCCCGCCCCTGACCCTTTATTGTTATCACGACTGCTCTGACCCCCAGGAGCAGATGTCCTGGGCAGCCAGCAGTGCCCGCGCTCGTCCTCCAGGCTCGGCAGTGAGCACCCTGCTCCCACTGCGGCCTTGTTCGACGGCCAGCACTGGAACCACGACTGTGCTGTTTTGTTTATCCGCTTTATCTTGCGCCCACTACCATTGCATCTGGAGAAAGGTGCTGAGCACCCCACTGTTGTCAAAATAGCAAACTAGTCTCACACTGCCCCAGTGCTCACATGTATTGAAACAAAACAGGAAACCTAGTGAATCAAATCAACCTTCAGTCTCCAAAATGAATCCCATAGCAAAACAATGTCTCAAAGACAACAGATATCTACATATCACACATACACACACACAGAGAACTCAACACAAGATAGTTCAAATAGATGACCAAACGACAGCAGACACTTCCTAAGAAATGTATTGGAACTAACTGATGGGATATCAAAAAGAATTATACTTAGTTTCCTTAGCAGATTAAGAAATAGATCAAGGAGGGAAAAAAGCACCACCAAGAAAATCATACTTAAAATCAAGGAGAATACAGATAGAATACTAGAAGAATTCAGGAAAATAGCACAAGAATGAATTCATTTTTTTAATGAAAAAAGTATAAAATGCACAAGCCAGCAAATAGAAATACACAGGATAAATACTAAACTTCAGAAATCAATAATTCATTAAAGGGCAAAAGAGTAGAAGAGAGTCCTCTAGCAAACTTTAGAACAAATACCTTACTACCATCTGCTAGAGAAAGCATCGGGGAAAACAGAATGCAGAAGAAGAAAACAAAGAGGAGGAGGAGGAAGCCCAAGAATTATGTGAGACACAACCAAGAGGGGTAATTTGCATGTGATCAAAATTCCAGAACAGGTAGGTGCCAAAATGAAATGCATTGAGAAAATTATTGAAGATTTGTTGGAAGAACATTTCCACTATAATCATAAGAGATGCAAATATATGCTTTCTAGAAGCTCAACAAAGACCAAACAGGATACACGCCAAAAGAGCACAATTGGTGTTGGAATTGGTAAGGAAGGTTGGGAGGGTGGAGGCATAGTCTGACATCAGCCTTGGGCACCTGATGATGGTCATCCTCCTGCACTCTTGTGACCAGGGAGCAGGGGTCAGATGCCACCCCTATGCCCTTCTTAGAATATACCACGTTTTAGATTATACCACGCCTGGGCTATTTCCACATTAGAGCTGCTATGAATGTGCTACTATGAACCCCTGAGTTCAGGTGCTTTGTGGACATATGTTTCCATCTTTTGTAAAGTACAAGGAGAGCTGGTGGCACTGTGGGGTAAATGTTAAGACTGTTAACCACAAGATGGTGGTTCAAACCCACTCCCCGCTCCCAGGAGAAAGGATGAGGCAATCTTTTCTTGTAACCTCGATGGTCTCAGAAACCCTGCAGAGTCACCAGGAGTAGAAATGGACTCAATGGCAGTGGGCTTCTGATCTGTAGCTAGAAATGGAAATGTTGCGTTAATATAACTCTGTTGAAAGCTTTGAGACCCTACTGAGTAGTGAAGTGCACCTTGTGTGTGAGCACTGCCGGCGTTTTCCTCCATGGTGTCACTGGCCAGCGAGGACTCCTGGTGGCACAATGGTTAAGAACTCATCTGGTAACTAAAAAGTTGGCGATGCTAGATACTGGTGGATGGGGTCGCTAGAGTTTGAGGTTCCTTCAAGACCTGCTTCGCCATGCTGCTGGTGCGTACATTGCTGGATCCTATCACCGCGCTTCAGTTCCAGATCCCAGGGGGCCTGCCTCACTAAGCGCCCGAGCTACAGACTGTTGCTGACCCACCCTGCTGTCTGCTGCCTGCGGGCAGACTCTGCCTGCCTTGCCTGAGGGAAGACTCCATTGTCTGTTTCCTTGACCTTGGACTCAGCAGCCCTCATAAGTTGAAGGATTTCCAGTATATTAATTGTTCCATGAAAGTGAGTTGAATTGAGCCTTCTGTATTGCTGTAAGGAATTATTAGCTGTTTTATTCCCTCCTGCTGTGTAAACCTATATATCTATCTCTATCTCTATCCCTATTTCTAGCAATATCTATATCAAATCCTAAGTGTCCTGGTTTTGTTCGCTAGAGAACCCTGCCTAACACAAGCATCTTATCTCACAGTTCTGGAGGCTCAAAGTCTGGATTCAGTAGGGCCACATTCTGTGAAGTTTCTAGGGGAAGATCCTTCCTTCTCTCGCCCTACTTCCAGTTGTGCCTGGCAGTCCTTGACATGTAGCCACATACCTCCAGTGCCTGCCTCTGCCTTCACGTGGAGTCCTTCCCTGCGTATCTTCTTCCCAGGATACCAGGTATAATGAGATTAGGGCCTCCTACTGACCTCAGAGTAACCAATGACATCTGCAAATACCCGATTTCCAAGCAAGGTCATATTCACAGATGTTAGAAGTTAAGGCATGTCTTTGGGACCACAATTCAACTCAGGTCACATTCACTGCCCTTAATCACAGTCCTGAGGGAACAGGCAGCTTCTGCTCGTATGATCTGTAATTTGATAGGGGGAGCTTGGGGTCACCATGGGAGGGATTAGCCCAGCTGTCGGGGAAGGCTTCTTGGAAGGAGGACCCCAGGCTGACCCTTAATAGTCAAATATGAGTTATTCAGCCTTCCCGCCTCAGTACACAGCACGATAGGGGAAACTGCAGCTACTGCAAGTTCAGGTTTGTTTGATCAATAATGTTATCATAAGAAAGCATCAGGTGTTTGCCTTTTTCTTTGTCCTTTTAAGAAATCTCAGACAAAGGCAAAAACCCTACCTATGAGCAATTCCTGAATTCCTCATGTGTTTTTTTTACTTTCTATTTTATTCAGCTCCAGATAGAAGCATGCATTTTAATTTTCATAGATAGATCGTAACTTTCTTGTAAGTATGGACTATGCAGATTTTTCTTCTGATTTCCATGGTGTGAAAATTAAGGGTGCGTGTCCTCTTGACTGGGCCCCGGATCTCAGTGATTTGGCATTTAATCCCCCAGGACCTAGCAGGATGTCATTACAGCCAACCCGTTGTAAGCCAATTGTAATGCGATAAGATGAGGGTGGATGCAGCGCCCTTACTCAGGTCACAGCTTTGATGCAATTAATTGTCTGGGGGGAGGGAGGGTGGCCTGCTCCAGTATAAGTGGATGCTGTGGGAAAATGCATTTTCTTTTTGCTGGGTTCCCATCCTGCATCTGGCTCATCAACTTCCAATTATTTGGGATTGAACCAATTGCCTGCTGATCCAGCCTGTTACCCTCACTTGCTGATCTTGATTCAGTCCCCTCTGCAGCCACCAGTCTGTGTGTGGTCTTCTTGCTATCATTGGGTTTATCAGTCCCAAAAGCTACAAAAGTGAGGAGAATCCTCCAGCCTGGCAGTTGACCCACAGAATTGGAACCTGCCTCGACTTCGACCTTCTAGATTCATCAGGAAAGATGCTGATGAGACTAGTTTATCAAGCCTAGCCTATCAAGTCATTGTCTTGATATATATCACTGGCTTTGCTTCTCTAGAAAACCCAGCCTAAACACATGGCAAGATGGTGAACTCCAAGAACACAGGAGCTGTATCTTTTTGATCTTTGTCTAAACCCCGTTCTGAGAGCAGAGCCTGGCGCACAGAGAGGCTCCAATCTACACCACAGTGAGGGAAGACGGTTTCAACGCTGAATGAAAGGGGCATGACCTGATCCCTGGGGCACAGACACTTGGGGTTCATCCAGCTACTCACTTTGAGGTCCCTCGGGCATGGGGCTTTGCAGAGTTCTTGAACACATTGATGCTCAGTCAATGTCTACCGAATGCAGGTGAACCATTTTGAATCATCAAATACAGCTGACTCATGTTGACAGAAAGATGAACTTTGTGATGAGTTGGGAGCAGTAGTGTTTTGTGCGAGCCTCTGTCCCACCAAACTTGAGAGTCTGTGAGGACTGCCCTGAGCTCGGTCCTGAGTTCTGCCAACTGAATAGGAGCATCTACTGTTTCAAATGAGCTCTCTCCCAAAGCAAGGGCTCTACTGAAGAGTAGTGGGTCGCAGCAGGTGGGATGACAGCTAGAGGTAAGGTGAGTTGACTTTGTCTCCAGGATCCTTGTATGACTGAATCTTGGGCATTTGAAGGAGGGGTATAGGTTTGTTTGTTTTTCAATTCTAGAACTACAGCTGCTAGCTAAGTAAACACAAAGTTTCTTATGAAGATTCACATTCATCACTTTCAAGTGGGCAAGGAAGAACTCTGTTCACGGAGCAAAGCAAAGATGTGAACAAATACCAACATGTCCAAATTGGTTTGGGCTAAACACAGGTCATGAAGTCAAGTAGAAATGGTATGATGGAAGTGATACTATCGATTGGTTTATCACAGTGCACTTCTTTTTCAAGTATATAAAATAATACATGTACCTGATGTTAAAGGATCCTTGATGGTACAATGGTAAGCCTGTCCGCAAACAAAAAGATTGATGGTTCAAGCCTACCAGCCATTCAATGGAAAAAGACCTGGTATTCTACTTCCTTAAAGATTAACCAAAACCCAGGCTACTCATAGTAAGTCCATATAGGGTGTGTTAGGGCAGGTTTACTTGAGAAACAAATCCAGAGACACTCGTGTGTAAGAGAGAGCTTTTATATCAAGGAGTAATTGTGTATTGAGAAAACATCCCAGCCCAGTCCAAATAAAGTCCATAAGTCCGATATTAGCCCATAAGTTCGATACTAGTCCATACATCACTCTTCAGACTCACGCAGTCACATTAGGCGATGTAGAATGCAAGATCACAGACCGGTGGGCGCAAAGTCTTGTGGATCCAATGTGGCTTGTCAACAGTAAGATGGAAGCAGAGGATGTGGCCTACCTTCAGGTTGAAAGAGGGGAAGTTCCCAGAATCCTCATGAGAAGGCCACACCCACAAGGAAGCAGCATCAGGCTGAGACCTGATTGACAGGCTGGACTCCACCCCTTCACTCAATAGCCTCAAGTTAACACGAGATTATGTAACTGACATATAGGGTTTCTAAATTTGTTCATATGAGTAGATAGAGCAGCTTGTAGGCGTGAACCACTAACTTGCTTTTAGCAGTCCAATGCTTACCCGACAATGGCACCTGGGCTCCTTCCCTTCAAGATTACACCGTAGAAAACTCTATGGGGCAACTCTCCTCTGCCACCTGGGGTCATTATAATTCAACAATCAACTCAATGGCCCCTCACAACCACAGAAACTATACTCATAGGTCATCATGAGGCTTATAATAATGTTTCTTGACCTCAGATAAGTAACTGAAACAAGTTCCAGCCCCTAATTGTTCAT
>NW_022103913.1:7352507-7361689 GCF_000313985.2 Echinops telfairi
AAATGTATAGATGTGCTTTACACAATTGATCTATGTATTGTATTATTATGAGCCCCAATAAATTGATTTTTTTTAAAAAGGAAAAAAAAGAATTCAAAAACACAATGTCACATATAACAGAAGTCACTAAAAAAGAAAACCAGATCAAGGACAGCCCAAATACTACAAGTTATATAATTCAAGAAAATAAAAGATTTGAAGCTATAAAAAAAAAGAGGGGACCCAAATTGTGTGGGTACCATAAACACCTGTATCTACCCTGTTTGACCTTCTTATTTCCCCCATCCCACCCCCATGCTGTTTCTAAGAGGAAAAAATTTCCAATTCCTCTGCATGTTTTTACTGTTTATCTTAATCATCTGAGTAAGATGCTCATAAGGCTAGTGTATTTTCCTGCACACTTTCCATTTCTTCTGAAGTTGACTTAGTTTTACATTTGCTTGTTCTTCTTGGCATCCGTAGGTCATTCATGCTAAACTTTGGCTCCGTGGAGAAACTGTTTTCATTAGGATCGAAGATACATGCCTATCTCCAAATTCTATATGTTCCTGGCAGCAAGTCTTCGGATCCATCCCTCTTCCTGCTCCAATCTGAATGCGGTCTTTAGATCTGTCACCTTCTGATGCTCATTGTCACCATCTTGCAAATTTCTTTCATCCGTTGATTCTTCTGTCTCCTGCATCTCATGTCATTTTCTGTTGTTTCTGTGTTGTTGCTGTTCCCTTTGACGCCTTCACTTTTGTGGAGCAGTCTCCTGTAAAAGATACATGTTTGCCCCTGACAATGTGGCCCTACAGAGAATTCTAGACTGGAGAACATTTTCCCTAAGGGGTCTGAAGGATTGACCCTTATCTGCCAGTGTTCTGGGTTGGCGTTAAGCACTGTACCATTTTTCTTCCCACTTCTTTCTATACCCATCTCCTCGTCCTCCTTGTCTCTTCCTTCTCTCAAAGTTTTTAGAATCTTTGTCTGCTGTGAGGGTCGGCCTTGCTGTGGGTCATCTTCCATCCACTGTGCTGGGCATGTGACAAGTCATTTCTATTGGAAACTCAAGTCCTTCAGTGCTGGGAAATGTACTTTTATGCTCCCTTTGATAATTTCACTTCACTAATCTTTTTCTGTTCTCTCTTCTTGGAGTTTCTATGAGACTGAGACCTCTTAGATTGAATTGGTAATTTTGTTTCCTTTTTTTTTTTTTTGTAATTTTATTTTTCCAGTCCAAGTTCTACCTTTTTGTTCCTGTTCTGGAGTAATTTTTCTATCAACATTCTTCTAGGAGCTCAGAAAAGGAAAGGGTTGGACCTCCCCCAATTTACTGTGCACTCTGACTTGATTCCTCTGTGTTAAATGCCATTCCCTGGAGCCTCGTCTGCTCTGGTCCCAAGGGTCTAAGGTAAAATTTCTGCAGAGTCATCTACCACAGTCAGCCAAAAAAGAGGAGTACACGGTGAGGGAGCTGACTGTCTTAACTGTTCCTTAGAAAGACTTCCATCCAACCTACTTTCTTGAAGATTACCCTTGCCTCCAGCAGTTCCTTAGTGTCCCACCCCCGAAACTTCCAGGCCTGGCATGTGTAGAGCGCACACCCTCGTGCCAATCCCTTCTGCAAACATGGGCATTTCAGCCGTCTTAACCACTCCACAACCTGTCTTCCCCAAGGGCCTCATCCACACTCTCACTGTTGCTTCCACATGTGTCTAGGCCGACATATGCTTGTTATTATTCTCATTCTTTCTCCCTTCTACTTTAGCGGCATTTTAGGGGGCAGCCGATATAAGTGTCTGTATGTAAACCACCCTGTTTAACTCAGCATTTCTATTTTGACTTCTTTTGTTGGAAAAATTGAAATGTTATAATGTTGTGTACCAAATAGTGTTGTGATTTGAATTCCACAGGTCTTTTGTCAGGAACCTTCTACTTTTCCAAGAGGGATGTTCTTTTCCAGGGACTGGTTTCTCCTGATAAGACGTCGAAAGTCCATACAATGAAGTCTAGTTATCCTCAATTTTAGGGATTATTCTGGCTGTACTTCTTCTAAGACATATTTGCTTGTTCTTTTGGCAGTCCATGGAACTTCCATTATTCTTCGCCATCACCGTAATTTAAGCGCATCAATTCTTCTTTAGTCTTCCTAACTTAATGTCCAAATTTCACATTCATAAGAGGTGGTTGAAAATACTATGGCTTGGGTCAGGCACTCCCAAGCACTCCTTAGTTCTGAGCGTGACGTCCTTGTTCTTCAATGCGGCAAAGAGTCCTTGTGCAGCACTTTTACGCAATGCAAGGCATCATTGATTTCTTCTCTGTTGCCTCTTTGAACATTGCTTGTGTATTGAAGCAAAATGAAATCCTTGACAACTTCCTTCTTTTTCTACATTTATTGTGAGGTCACCTTTTGGTCCAGTTGTGAGGATCTTCTTTACATTGAGCTGTGATCCATATTGAAGGCTGCAATCCTGGATCTTCATCAGCAAGGGCTTCAAGTCCTGCTCACTTTCACCAAGTAAGGTTGCGTCATCTGCATATTGCAGGTTGTTAACAAGCCTCCTCCAATTCTGATCTTGTGTTTCTTCTTCAGATAATCCAGCTTCTTGGATTACCTGCTCAGAATTCAGATTTCAGATTTAATAAGTATAGTGAGGAGATTACAACCCTGAAACATAGCTTTCTTTATTTTAAACCAGGCGCCATTTCCTACTTTATTCACACAACTACCTCTTACTCTATGTACCGATTTCACATGAGCACAATGAAGTGTTCTGGAATTCCCATTCTCCTCAATGGTATCCATCGCTTGTTACAATCCACACAGCTGAATACTTTTGCATAGTCAAGAAAACACTAGTAAACTTTCTCATATTTTCTGCTTTCAGCCAAGATTCATCTCACATCATCTAGATGTCTCTAGTTCTATGTCCTTTTCGCAATTCAGCTTGAATTTCTAGCAGCACCTTGTCCAGGTACTGCTGCAACCAATGTTGAATGACCTTCAGCCAAATGTTACATGCATACAATATTGATGATATTGTTTGATCATTTCCACCTTTAGTTAAGCCATCTTTTATTGGAATGGGTACAGATATTTCTCTTTTCCAATCAGTGGACCAGATAGCTGTCTTCCAAATTTCTTGGCATAGAGGAATAAGCTCTTTCGGTGCATTGCCTTGTTGAAACTTTCGGTTGGTATTCCATCAATTCCTACAGCCTTGTTTTTGGCTAATGCGGTCAGTGTAGTTTGGACTTCTTGGGATTCAGAGACAACTCCCTCATGTTTGGTTGCATTTGAGAAGTAGGTGCCAGGGATACAGTGCAGAGATAAGCTGCTCGATGCAGTCTGATGCTTTAAACCCGGTGCATGCATTTCAGAACACCCCACACATCCATATTCACAGATGAGTTATATAAAGGCCAAAGGAAATGAGAAACTAAAGGTTGCTGGGTGGTCAACCACGGTACAGCCCCTGCAGAGTTGATGACTATTGGATTTCAGGAGTTGACAGTGCGTATCGTGGGGTCTACAGGGAGAGGTGGGCAGAAACATCAACAGGACACAGAACACTTGTGTGCACCTCTCAGGAAAGATGTGGAGTTCCAAGTGTACCTCAAATACCGCTGAATCGTTTAATTTTTCAAAGATTACAAGCCAGCCTTCCTTTCCTGTTAGAAATTGTGCAAACATGGCACATCTTTCACCATGCCTTACCAACCACAGATTCCATTATGTGTTTAATAATTGACTATTCAATAGAGCATTGATGCATTTGTGTCTGGAACTAATTCACCTTTGTCTGGGCCTCAGCACGAATGTTCGGGGAATCACACATGGGATCCGTGTGTCGGGCGCCGGCTGCCGACACAGAGCCACATCCTTGGGATTATTCATGTCAGGCCCTGCGCTCAGAAATGTTCTCGCATGCTAAAACCACCTGAAAATGTGATTTATGAAGGCTGCGGAGTACGGGACTACACCTTCTCCCTTCTAATGAGAACTAACAAATCACAGTCTGCAGGCCGGCTGAAACCGAGAAGAAATTGTGGGCTGAAAAATTAACAAAAACGAAAGCCCTTACAGCTCGTTAAGGCCACAGAGCCACCCGGTTGGAAACACAGCTGAGACGTGTTGGGGTGGGAAGTAAGTAGTAGCAAACGCATGTGTCAGGACCCTTCAGTAGGGAAAGGAAAATCCCTGCTCCCTCCTGGAGCGCTGGATTGATGAATCTGAGCAGCGCTGCAAACAGCACAAATGATGCGCTGCTCACCTTGCGATGAAGGTAGCATGCGGCCTGAGGGCGGACGGGGAGCCCCGGCCCGTGGCTGGGCTTAGGTGCCAAACAGCGTTGGTGTTTTATGACTGCTGCTGATTTTCATATGGAGGCCTGGGCGTAGTTAGAAACTCACACCCAAACTATTCTCCTCCAATGCTGTTCTCTTTGCATGGTCCTATCAGGAGAGAAGTTGGCCAGGGCCCTTTAGGGGAAGCCCAGGTAGTGCTGAGGTGGAAGGGCCTTCCAGCAGGGCAGGCCTGGCTACTTAGGTATCTGGCCAGCCACGAGATTGTGTTCTAGACATGGGTGTGGGGAGCAATTGAGGGGCGAGATTGCTGCCATCCTCTTCCTCCTCCTCCTCTGGAATAGGATTCCCTAGCTGATGCACTATGTCTCTGAGTGAGTGGGTGGTGCAAATCAGTTAGCACCCCACTACTAGCTGAAAGGTCAGCAGGTCAATCCCACCCAGCAGCACCTGAGAACACAGGCCTGGTCATGGTTCTGGAACGTTCACAGCTATTGGAAAGGCTGTAAAGCAGTTGTACTCTGCACACAGGAGCTCACAAAGAGTCGGGATATACTCGACAACCACATACTGTCTCATAAAATCAACCATTTATCTCAACTGTCTTTTATTTAGTGATTATTCTGAAGTAACGGAATTAATTTATTTCATTAAGAGACTTTCCTCCTGAGTGGACAGAGGAGGGAAAACCTTTCTGTCTTCCTTAATGTTCTGGTCGGTTCCGTTTCCCTGACTGGGTGCCAGCACACAAATCGGCCCGGGCGCGGGCACCTGTGACTGCTCGGCTTTCTTGGGGCAACCAGACACGGCAATTCCAGTTGTAGTTCGCTGCATCGCACCTGAGCAGGACTGGAAATGTTCGGCCTGCTGATCAATCCTTTTCCTTTCTTTCTTTTTTAACTGATCAGCAAAGATGTTAAAATGCCCTCAAAATAATTGTCCAGACCTCAAAGCCTGTGAAACAAACAGGATTCAGCTACTATTTTGCCTCTATTATCCTGCTTTAGTAGAGCCCAGCTAGAAAACTAGCCCCAGCATTTTCAGCTATCACAACACCAAGTTACGCATATATTCATATGTGGTGGTCATTAGCTGCTGTCAAGTTGCACAAGTTCTATTCTAAGGGGTTCTACCTATAAAGTTATCATGGCAATTGCACAAGAGAAACATCAAAACAACAACAACAACAAGCTATGGAAACTGAGGTTAAGCAGCTTGCTGGAGGTCTCACAGCCCGTGGTGAGACGGGGCTTAGACACAGGCAGTCTGGTGCCAGCCTGCACTAACTAGTCCCCCAGGCTAACTGCCTCACCTGGGACAGGGATGCAACATGCTGCTAGATCTTGGATGATATAACGGCTTTTGATCTTTTCGCCATGGGTTTTTTCACTCCGTTTCTAATATGTGCACAGCATTCTGATCAATCTTAAAGACATAATAACATATAGAATACAGTGTCTCTCTGCCCTCACGATTGTGTAACAGTACAGATGGGTTTGAAGGAGAGAGGAGAGGGATAGGGGTTCAAATGCCAGCTGGGCCTCTCGATAACTGTGCCAACAGCCTTGCTCACCTCCCAGAGCTTCCGTTTGCACATGGGTACAGTGGGTCCAACCAGCACTGCTCCGTGGCCTGGTCCCCCTGCGGCGGGGCCGTACCTCACACCCCCAAGCTTGCAGTGAGGAAAGGCGGCTGAGGGAGACGACAGTGGGCTAAGGTGCCAGCATGGAGCATGTGCCCACATGGCTGAACACAAGTCGCTTGGGCTTGCTTGAGACAGCGTGTGCACTGCCGGCTTTTAAAGGGATCACAGTGGGCTCACAGACGACAGGGCACACCAATTGCACAGACTAAGTGAACAGCACTCTCTGGAGTTGGATTCGGTCAGAGGGAAGCGCATTCCTGGGCAGGCCGAGGCAGGGAGATGTGGGGAAAGAAACAGGGCTGCACGTGTCCTTTTCTAAAGGACATGCACAGTGCGCTGTAAGGCGTGTGATGAAACTCCTCCCTCGCCTCCCTGTGAAACCTTGCAGCGAAGCCATCACCCTGCCCTGTAGAGCTGGCTGTGGGAAGAGCTTTCAAAGAGGTTGCTGGGAAAGAGAGACGGCCTATGTGAAACCTGACCTCCCAGGAAGAGCAGAGAAATCCAAACTCTCTCCTCTCGTTTCTGGCAGAGATGCCACTTCTAGATTATAAAAGTGCCCGTGCAAGTGTGGGCTGGAGACTGAATGGTGCCTGGACACATTTTGATCAAAGCTTCGATAGAAGAACCCGGATCCAACATGGGGAAAGGCAGAATAGAACTTCCAAGTCCCGTGACTGCAGCCACCCCAGAACCAGGAATGTTGACTAAACCTCTATTGGCCTAAGATAATGGCTAAACTTTGAGCAAAAAAAAAAAAATCCCTAGAAGTCCTTCTGAAACCAAACAGCAGTTTAACTATCAAGAAATGTCTGCTCTGAGCCTATGTTCTTCTAAGAACCACCCATGGGGACCAAAGTGACAACAGCAACTTTAAAGATCAGACAGAAGACGTAGGGTCAGTGGGTCTATGTTAATAAAGGGGGACAGCTCAGAAAATGAGGGGGAGATAGTTGTTCAGATGGTATGTAACCAATGTCACTAACCTCACACATCGAAACCGTTGAATGCATGTTGTTTTGCTGTGTGTATTCTCAACGGCAGCAACAAAATAAATACAATTTTTAAAACATATTGGTTTGAGTGAAACAAAATGTATTTGTGAGCCAGATGTTGTGTAGACTGTAACTTCTGAGTTTGAAAGTGTAAGCACAAGCATGGCTTTCAGAATGTTAGGAGACATAGCTATCCTTTGGGGGCTCTCAGAAGCCCCTATCCTACCTTAGTGCAAGGCCTCAGTGCAATGATAAAGATAGCACCATATAACCCAGAAGGAGGGTAGGGGTCTTCTCAAGAAATAGAATAACCCTCAACACACCTACCCAACTCTACCATCTTCCCTGAGTGAAAACGGGAACAGGCCATTTGGAATACAATGGAAAAAAGATATTTCTAGAATAAGCTTCCTGGACCCCATGAGTTGGTCGTCCTATAGTACTGTACTGGGCAGTGGTGGGGCAGGCATTGCTGGGGACAAACAGAATCGGGGAAGAGGGCAGACAGCTCTGGCGTTTATTTAACAGACATCTGCTGAGCTCGGTGAAGAGCCCCAGCTAGCTATGAGAGAACACCTGCTTCCCCCTCAAGGGTCTCTTGTTCAAGGATATACAAATAAATCCCCAGGTGCATATGCTCTCAATCAGTCTATAGACAGTCGTTCTCCTTAAGGCAAGGCTTTCAACCATGTGGGCACCCACAGCAAGTTGTCTGATGACGGCTTGGAGGACCCGAGGCTGCCCCAAACACAAAGGGCCTCTCTTCTGGCCTCAAAGCCCATCTTAGTGCTTGTGTTAGGCCAGATGTCTAGAGAAACAAGTCCAGTGATGGACATGTATAAGGAAGAGCTTTATATCAACAAGTTATTTTCCATCAAAAGAAGATATCCCAGCCCAGTTCAACTCAAGTCCAAAAGTCCAATGCAAGGCAGTGTCCTCGCTAGAACCATGAAGCTACAGGCTGATGGTGCAGAAAGGTGATGCGGAATCCAGGAAGACCGCAGGCTGCTGGGTGCAGAGTCAGATGGATCCAAGAACGGTGGAAGCCAGGCTGGGTGATGAAAGATCTCGGGGTCTAGAGACCCACATGGGGCCACCCCCGGAGGCATAGTACAAGCAGTCAGGAAGATGATAGGGCAGAGGGTCCCCAGTTTCTTCTTGTAAGAAGGCCACACCCCCAAAGAGGCATCATCAGGCTGTGACTTGATTGACTGATTGTACTATACTTTTGTTAGAGTAGCAAAACAAATCGAGAGACAAATCTTATATATGTATAAGAGAATTTTATATCAAGAAGTTATTATGTGTCAAGAAAACATCTCAGCCCAGTCCAACTCAAGTCCGTAAGTCTGATGCTAGTCCATAAGGCCCTCTTCAGACTCATGCAGCCACATGCAACATGATGCCGAATGCAAGAAGATCCCAGGCCAGTGGGTGCAGGCGAGTGGATCCAATGGCAGTGTCTCAGGGTGGCTCACCAGCAGGAAGGTGAAGGCAGAGAGAGAGGTGGGGCGGGAGGTTTCCGGGACCCTGGTGAGAAGGCCACACCCACAGGAGGTACCATCAGGCTCTGACCTGATTGATATGTTGAATGCCACCCCTAGACTTTTATATAGCTTCAAGTTGACATGAAGTGATTTACCACAGTATTCCAACACGTTGATCACAAATTCAACTCAATAAAGCACAAACTCACTGTCATCAGGCTATGTCTACTCACAGCACCCCTCTCGGACAGGATAGAACTGCCCACGAGGTTCTGAGAATATAACTGTATATGGGAGTAGGAAGGCCTGTCTTTCTCCCACATAAATTCAAGTTGACATAAAATCATCTGCCACGGTGCTATAATGACAGAAATACTACCAGAGGGTGGCTTTCAAGAACAGACCTTTATTTTCTCACAGTACAAGAACCCAGAAGTCTGAATTCACAGTTCCGTATGCATTTGATGCTAGTGGCCAGCAATCCTGGAACTTCCTGATCTTACAGCTGCACCTGCTCCATCATTGTCAGAGCGATGTGTTTCCTCTTTGCAGTCTCTCATCTCGGTGTCTGTGCTCCTCTCTGTGCTACTCCGACAGGCTTAGTTTCCCTGCACTGACACGGCCTCATTATCATAACCAAGACCACCCATTACCAAACAGCATTACATCCAGAAAGATTGGGGTCTCCCAAGTACATGGACAACCCGCTTTCCCCCAGAACAATTTACTTCAGAGGACAGCATTGAAGCTACAGCTCAGGGAGAGGGA
>NW_022103913.1:7363631-7381356 GCF_000313985.2 Echinops telfairi
GCCCCAACAGAGAGATTGGAATTTGGGGCCCATTGAGGCTCTGAGTTCCATGGTTCTGGACACAATGCCATTAAAAAATTGGTTCTTCTTGGTACATCAATGCTCTATAGGATATATTAAGATATATATTATTCTGGCAAACCTGTGACTGACATTCTCAGTGAATATTATTGTAAATTTTCCTTGACGATCAACTCCCATTGTTTGTGTAAATGTCCAGCCACAAAAGAAGTGATTCTATACAGGTGAATAATTCAGTACTATGATATGGAGCTATCCTACATTGGTCCAATACCCCCCTCTCAACAGTGCTTTGAAAACTAGTACCAAAACAATATTAACAGAAAATGTTTATGTACCAGGGGGATGAGAGATAATACAGTACCATAAATTAACAATGAAGATTTGAAAAGGAACCAAAGGCAGATAGATTAAAAAACAACAACAACATAGATCCAGGAATGGGTTTGGGGTTCCCACTCAATCCTAGCTCCAATTTAAGAACAATTAGTTCTTACACCATGGCCCTGCTCAATACTTGATGGCAGGATGGGAACATAGAAGATATGGGTGCTGTAGCAAAGTGTGGTGAAGAAATTAGATGATGCCCAGCTATCTGATAAAATAATGTCTGGAGTCTTAAAGGTTTTTTCTAAATAAGCAGCTTTCTAAGTGACATGTCAACTAAATCCACATGGAAGAAGCACATCAACATCAGTGACTGAAGGACTGTAAATCATATCATCTGAAGCCAAAGGAGGGATCATTATCAGAGCCTAAATTGCGAGAATCTGGTTTGCAGAAGGCTATGGATGACAGTGGGAGCCCAAGATTCACTGTGGGACCTACATAAGAAGTATGCCTCTGGTGATTTCCCACTATGCATAATAGAGGAGTGGGAGGAGCGTGGTTACCAATTAGAGAGTATGGAGAATGTTTATAAATGATGAAAGTGATAAGCCTGACTTGAATGGTTAGAACTTTGCTAGTTGATCCCCCCTCTGATCATGTTAGACCTGACCTGGTTTTCAACATTCACTGTATTTTTATTTTTTGTTTTGGGAATATTTTTTGTACATTTTGAGGTTTATCTCAGATGTGTTATGTCATTGGGGTCACCCTCCTTAACTTTTGTTAGTGTTGTTCTGTTTTTCAGTATGTGAAACCTAGGACTGATGAACCTCTAGGGAAAGCAGGTAGATTAAGGGTCTCAGTGTGTGGGGGGGGCAGGGGGTAGGGAAAAAGGAAGCTGACCTCAAGAAGGAAAAGAATGGTTTGAAACTGATGATGGAAGAAATTGTATAATACTGCTTGATGTGATTGAACTATGGAATGATATCTCTGTATTAACTCCCAATAAAAACGGTAAGAAAAAGAGTACACAAATGGTTGTGCAACTCAGAGATTGTAATCAATGCCGTCTCATAGTGTATATACAATGGTTAAACTGGTGTATGCATTGCTGTGTATATTTTCAGCAACAATAACAGTATAAATATAAAATTAGAAAAAAATTAAAATCCTCAATATGCAAAAGGGTTGGGGGGGCTCATAAATGATTGTACTGGCAAGGAAGGATTTGCTGACCAGATAAACTGACCTACCCAGTTTCCTGTCTCACATTCGCTTCAATCCCCATACCTGGAGAGGAGCTGGACCATGGCTTGGAGATACATTGCTATGAAATAGGTATTAGAAATCCCACTTATATGCACACACTAGGAAGGTGAGTCTCAGGCATCAGACACAGCTGCCAAGGAGCAGAATTGGGATTTGAAGCCACTGCTCGGTCCACAGACTGATTGGACCTTCTTTTCCCTGTTTGTGTATGTGGGGACATCCAATCGGTTCTGATTCAGAGCTACCCCATGTGATAAGAGTCTCACCGACTCCATGTGGGGTGGGGGGTCCTGGTTGTGAACCTTTTAAACACTGGTCACCAGAACTTTTTCCAGAGGAGCTTCTGGGTGGGTTAGAACTACCAACCTTTCAGTTAGCAGCTGAGAATTGCATCTCACATACTGTGTGCCTAGACCTAGCCTGTCTCTGTCCTCCTCCCTTTCTGTTAGGTAGTTTAGCTTAGGGACTGGGGCATGGGACTGGGGCGTCCATTACACATGCTCTGAGGTCTGAGCTACCTGGCCCATGAAGGAGTGTTACACTGCACATCCTCAGAGGCTCAGGATTCTGGCCAGGAAGGGGAGGAACTCCTGGGTGGGCACTGCACCTGGACTGGCCCACCTAGGCCAGGTAAATTCAATTCAGCCAATGGGGTCAACCAGGGTTGTCCACCATGCCGCCTCGCAGAATAATTGAAAAGGCAGGAGCCCGGAGCCGACCTCTTGACTTTCCGAGCAGCTTCCAGGGAGGCTGCACAGGGTGAGGGGCCCTGCGGGTGCTCGTGTAAACCTGAAACTTCTTGGATCACAAACCAGGCTTCTGCGTGAATTCTTTCTCATGCAGAGCCAAGAGCCGAGGTATATCTATCCCCAGAGAGATCTAACATAAGTGGTGCTGTGTAACTCGGATATATAAGGTAAGCCGGCTCCCGGAGCAGGTCTTCACATCCTGGTCTCACGGGTTTCAGGCACCTTCTGGGCTCTTTTTCACCTTACTACCCTCGGGAGATGGCGCGTAGCTGGAAAGGAAGCCAGGCTGAACTCTTTCCGCAACACCGTGGAACTGACTCATGAGGATCCTCGTAATGTATTCCCACAGCCCCATCCTTTTGTGTCCATCTTTTCGTCTTTTCTTACTGGTGTACGGGATTTTACTTCTGCCTTTCTGTGCCTGCCTTCGCGGGAACTTGCATGCCTTCCCCAGTCTGGATTTCTGGGAGGGGGCTGGGACGCTGTTGCCTGCAGGCTGGGAGGATTTTGACTCCCACAGCCTTTTCGAGGCTCAGCGGTCTGCTTTGTGTTCCGGCCAGCTGGATGGCTGGGTGCGCCCGCGTAAACCCTGTTGGTTACTGCAGGACTCTGGTTTTGGTGACTGGCCCCATGCTGGCTTTTGGCTAGGCCGCAAGCTGTGGCTGCCATTTTCCCAGCCACGTGACTCTCCGTTCCCTGGCAGCATGGCACACTAAAATGGTGTCCCCAGTTTAGCTGTGGGGAAAAGGGGAGTGTGACCCTGGCTAAGATGGCACCCACCCCTCCAAACACGTGGTGGGGCGGGGCCTAAGTAGCTAGTTGCTTAGTCCTGGGAGCTGAATGTTTCCCTTTTCCCTTCCATCCCCTTTGGCTTTCGCCTGGTTTTTCCAGCAAGCTGCTTTAGTGTTCTTCCAGTGTGGGTTGGTTCCTTGCTCCCGGCTGGTTTTCTGTTGCCCAGGCCTAGGTCAAAGGCGTTCGGAACCCTAGCCTGAGTAATTGTTAACTTTCGCCTTTCAGTGATGCTGCCTCCAGCATTTTTGGGGATAGCTCTTAATACAGTTTCTCCACCACGATATTCCAGCCAGAAATTCCAATTTCCCTAGCTCGTTCCCTGAGCTGCCGGATAGACGTCCCTTCCCTTCAGAGATTTGAGAGTCTGCTCCTGTCGGCAGGCACTCTTTTAAGGCCATGGAGCCACACCAAGCAGTGGCCCTCCTAGCTTGTGGTCTAGAAAATGGTCAGGCCTAACGTCGGATGCAGTGACTGGTCTTTGACCACCTTCCCTCAGGCGGGGGCACCTGCCTGAGGCCTCCGACTCACGGCACCCCAGAGGTGCACGCTGAAGCTGCGGTTACTGACCTTGAGGCATCAGGCTCTCAATAACCCCCTTGTTTTGTGCTTTCTAGATGGGACTTAGCAGCTCGATACCCAGGAATTGCCCCCTTGTATGTAGCCTGTCCAATTGGGACAGATTTGATACAGAGAAGCTGGACAAGCAAAAGCTGATTACACTTTGCAACTCTCTTTGGCCACAATATCTTTTAGAGAAAGGAGAATCATGGCCACAGAATGGTAGGCTTTCCCTTCCATCCCTGACCCGGCTAGAACATTTTTGTGGAATGATGGGGAAGTGGGCAGAGATCCCATATATTAGAGCATTTTTCCTTTTGAGAAGCAGTAAAGACCTTCGTTTCCAGTGCACCCAGGACCCGCTAAGGGACCCTGGATTTAGGGGCAACTATTCCCCCAGCCCTGAAACAGCCTTGAACATTCTACCTGTAGTAGAGGCAGCAGGGGAATTTGGTCCCCAGGCAGTTTACAAGCCTTTCACTTTAATTGAACTCAAGCAAATTCAAAGTGACTTGGGCAGTTACTCTAACAAACCCGAACAGTACATAGAACACTTCCAGCACCTCACCCTAGCCTGTAATTTAACCTGGAAGGATGTAATGGTCAGACTGGGACAGACTATGACAGACTTTGAGAAAGAACGAGTGCTCAAAGGTGCTAGGAAGTTTGCAGAGGAGTTACATGTGATGAATGAAAAGTACCCTATAGGGGAAACAGCTGTACCTTTAACTGACCCTGCTTGGAATCACAGTGAGCCTCAGGAAAAGTGGTCACGGGAACATTTCCTGGTGTGCATCACAAGTGGACTAAAGTCAGTTAGGCAAAAGGCCATTAATTATGCCAAGGTAACAGCGACTCACCAGGGGCCTACGGAGTCTCCTGTAAGCTTTTTAGTGTGGCTAAAGGAGGCCCTGAAGAATCATACTGCAATAGATATAGAATCCTCTGAGGGGCAAGTCTTAATCAGGGACAGGTTTCTCACACAGGCTGCACCGAACATTTGTAAGAAGCTCCAAAAACTAGTGCTGAAACCTGAAGGCACTACCCTGGAGGAGATGGTTGCTTGTGCTAATACGGCCTTTTACAACAGGGGGCAGGAAGGGGAGGCTCAGGCCAAGGAGAAGGAGAGAAGGAAGGACATCCGCATGCCCAGGTATTGGCTGCACTTAATAACCGACGCCCGTGGAATGCCTCCCAGGTTTCTCAGACCTTTGAACCAGGTACCAGCTGCTACATTTGCTGGCGACCAGGTCATTGGGCTAGGAACTGCCCTAACTGGAACAAGCCCAGCAGCAAGAGATAGCTGTTACTGGTCTGGAACCTAGGGTGAGCATCGATGTGGCAGGTAAGTCAGTAAATTTCCTTTTAGATACTGGGGCCACTTATTCTGTCCTTATCTCCTTCTCCGGACTCCTGGCCCCTGCTCCATCCTGGGAGTGTCAGGCAAACCTGTAGTTAAACATTTTACTGACTCTCTCAGGTGCCTATGGGATAACTTCCATTTTTCTCATAGCTTCCTAGTAATCCCCGAATGCCCTGCTCCTCTCCTAGGCCGAGACATCCTGTCCAAGCTACACACCTGCATAGTCATCGGGCCTCCTCCTCGTCCCTCTACAGCTTTCCAAATATTTCTCACAGTGGAGGAGCCACAGATTCCCCCACAGGAACTGTGGGAACAAGCCATAACTCCTGAAGTTTGGGACACAAGAGTCCCCAGCAAAGCTAAATATGCTACCCCTATAAAGATTTTCCTAAAAGATCCTACCCAGTTTCCACATCAGTGAAAGCATCCTTTGAAGCCTGGGGCCATCAAAGGGTTACAACCCCTTATTAGTAAGTTCCTCCAACATGGACTTTTGGTCCCTGTTAACTCCCATTGTAACACCCCCATCTTACCAGTTAAAAACAAAGATGGGTCTTATCGGCTGGTCCAAGGCCTTAGGATAATAAATGAAGCAGTGATCCCACTGCACCCAGTAGGGCCAAATCACTCTGCCCTCCTAGGGGAAATTGTGAATGCTTTTGCCCCCGTTCCTGTGTTTACAGTGAACAAACACTCATGCCTGATAATCCTAAGATTTCATTTATTTCCTGTGACACTAACCCAACTTCAAGGGCACTGCCCTTGTCTCACTTAAACTATTCACCTGTTTGTCCATTTGTTTTTCTAGAAGTTCTCAGGTTACCAAGGCCTCTGAATCAAGTGTGCCAGCTCCAGGACCACCATCTCCTGGACCACCTCAACCTATCCATCCTGGGCCTTGAATGGACAACCCCATCTAACAGAGTAGGAAGGGTATGGACCCAAAACCCCACTTCGCCCCTTTTGTCAGCAGGAAGTAGCTAGAGATGTCGTCACCCAGTACCCCAAAGATTTGGGTCCATATCTCTTCAGGGGGGAATGTTAGGTAGTTTAGCTTAGGGACTGGGGTGTCCATTACACATGCTCAGAGGTCCGAGCTACCGGACCATTTAGGAGTGGTACACTGTGCATGCTCAGAGGCTCAGGATTCTGGCCAGGAAGGGGAGGAACACCTGGGTGGGTGCTGTACCTGGACTGGCCCACTTAGGCCAGGTAAATTCAATTCAGCCAGTGGGGTCGACCAGGGTCATCCATCACATGTCCCCATGGAATAATTGAAAAGGCAGGAGCCCAGAGCCAACCTCGTGACTTTCTGAGCAGCTTCTAGGGAGCTTGCATGGGGTGAGCGGCCCTGCGGGTACCTGTGTAAACCAGAAACTTCTTCTTGGATCACAAACCAGGCTTTGGCATGAATTCTTTCTCATGCGGAGCCAAGGACCGAGGTATATCTATCCCCAGAGAAATCTAACATTTCCACTCTTGCTCCCCACAGTGTCACCAGACCACTGCCTATGAGGTGTTTGAAGTCCCATGTCCAATAATTCCTAAACTTCAGCTTCTGACAGGGCCTTCCTGAACACCACATCACTGCCACCTCCAAGGCTGAGCTGCCCTGTGAGCTCCCACAGCACCTTTGCTTCCCTCTCTCCCTGCCGATCAATTGGGGTCATCGTCCTCTACTCCTCTGTGCCTTGGGAGGGGAGAGTCATTCTAGAGGTCAGAATCATTGTGTAGCTCAGAGCTGGATCAGGACCCTGCTCAATGGAGGCTCAATAATCACCGAGGAAAGGAGGGAGGGAAGCTGGGTCCCACTGACCTACCATGCCCCTCCCCTCCAGCCCTCCTTGGCCTGACTTCCCACTACCACCTGACCTTTATGTCCAACCCAGGGATTTACTTCTCTACCTAGAGATCAGGGCTATCGAGTCCCTGGCTGGGGCCATAAATTGACACTGCAGTCAATTTTTTGTCTTCCCACAGGGCATAATTTGTAGGCTGACGATCCACAGTGAATTATTAATCACAGATCAGCCTCCTCTCCCCACCCCCCACCCCCCCCAAGACAGGACTCTGTGCTGCTGTGCATTGAGAGAAAAGGCCTCTGCTTGACTCGACTCTTCAGTAAAACTCATCACAAAAGGAAAACTGCTTAAATCTCTGTAGGAATTGCTGAAGCCTAATGCAAATATTTGTATAAGGCGACTTGCCCCTCTGAGCTAGGACCACCCAGAGCTGAGAGCATGGAGAGGTGGGAGGTGTTTTTCTCACACCTCATCACGAAGGCCCCACCATCACTCAGGATGAAGCCGAGGGGCGCTTGGAAAGTTGCTGTTGTCAGCTTCCATCAGGTCTGCTCAGAAGGAAATGCTGCCCAGCCCTGAGCCATCCTCCCAGTTGATTGTAACCATTGCTGCAGCCACCGGTGAGAGAACGGTGGCACATTTCATGGACTCTGGTACCCACAGCCCCTCTCTTACTGTGTACTAATACTATTGACAAATAAGGCAACGTTTTGACTTCTGACATTTTCAATAGACCTATGGACAGGCTCTGTCCTTGTCGTAAGGTGCGGTGGAGTCAGTTCTAACTCACAGCGACTCTGTGTGTGACAGCAAACACAGCTACTGTGTCAATCCGTCTTGTCAGGGACCTTCCTTTTATTCACTGCCTCTCCAAGAATGATGTCCTTTTCCAGGGCTGATCTTACCTGACAATATATGCAAAGTACATGAAAGGAAGTCTCCTCACCCTTGCCTCTAAGGAGCATTCTGACTGTATCTCTCCCAAGACCGGTTTCTTTGTTCTTTTGACAGTCCATGGGGAGGCCTAGTGGCATAGTGGTTACAAGTTGGGCTTAAATCCTCATGGTCGGCAGTTCTAACCACGAACAGCTCCTCAGGAGAAAGATAGCTATTTACTCTGGTAAGCAGTTAGTCTCGGGAACACACAGGAATTGATAGGAGTCAGCACTGACTGGACGGCTGTGAGTTTGCTTTGGTTTGCAGTCCATATTACCTTCAATATTCTTCTCCAGCACCATAACGCTAATGCATTGATTCTTCTTCAGTGCTCCTTATTCAACACCCCTTTCACGTTCATACGAGGCAGTTGTAAATACCTACCATGGCTTGCAGCAGGCACATCTCAGTCCTCAAAGGAATATCCTTGCTTTTCAATTCTTTAAAGCTATTGCAAGCCTATCCAAGGCGATGCTTCATTTGGTCTCTTAACTGCTGCTTCTATGTGCGTTGATTGTGGTTCCAAGCAAGACAACATCCTGGATAACTTCAATCTTCTTTTCTCCAGTTATCAGTATTCTCCGTTTATCTCCTCTTGGTCCAGTAGTGAGGATTTTGCTTTTCTTTACTTTGAGTTATCATTCATAATGCAGGCTGCGATCCTTATCTGCATCAGCAAGTGCTTCAAGTCCTCCTCGCTTTCAGCAAGCAAGGTGGTGTCGTTTGCATCCTCCAATCCTAATGCTGCATTCTTCTTCGTATAATCCATCTTCTCTAATGATTTGTTCAGCATACAGACTGAAATAGTATAGGAAGAGGATGCCACCATGACGCATAGTTTTCCTGATTTTAAACCATGTAGTATTGCCTTGTTCTATTTGCACAACTGCCTCTTAAACCATGCACAGATTCCACATGAGCACAATGTTGTGCTCTGGGATTCCCATTCTTCTCAAAGTTATTCATAATTTGTTATGGTCCTCACAGTCGCATGCCTTAGTATAGTCAATAAAACACAAGTAAACATCTTTCTGGTTTTCTCTGCTTTCAGTCAAGATCCATCTGACATCAGCAATGATCTCCCTTGTTCCACGTCCTCGTCTGAATCCTGCCTGAATTTCTGGCAGCTCCCTGTCAATGTACTGCTGCAGCCATTGTTGAATGATCTTCAGCAAACTTTACTTGAATGTGATATTAATGCTACTGCTTAATAATTTGCAAATTCTATTAGTTCATCTTCCTTCGGAAAGGGTACAAATACAGGTTTCTCCCAGTCAGTCAACCAAATAGCTGTCTCCCAAATTCACTGGCATAGACCAGCGAGTGCTTCAGGTGCTTCATCAACTTCTTGAAGTTTTTCATTTGGTGTTCCATCAATTCCTGGAACCTTGTTTTCGGTTAAGGTCTTCAGTGCAGCTTGGACTCCTTTCAGCACCAAGAACCATGGTTCTTGATTATATGCTACTTCTTCAAATTATTGACTATCAACTAGTTTCATTTACTTGGTAGAGTGACCCCGTGTACTCTTACCATCTCCTTTTGGTGCTTCCTGCATCATTCAAAAATTTGCCTATGGAATCCTTCAATATTGCAACTCACGCTTGAATTTTGTTCATTACTTCAGGTTAGCATATGCTGAGTGTGTTCTTCCTCTTTTGGTTTTCTAGGCTCTGGGTCGTTGAACATTGCATTACAATATTTTGAAATATCAACTATTTTAAAACATGCAATTATTATATTATTATTAAAATATTATTTACTTTGTCTTCTCAAGCTGCCCTTTGAAATTTTCTGGTCAGCTGTTTAACTTCATCACTTCTTCCAGTTGCCTTAGTTACATGATTAAGAGCAAGTTTCAGAGTCTCTTCTGACATCCACTTTGATCTTTCTTTCTTCCTTTTCTTTTAAATGGTTTTGCTTTCTTCATTGATGATGTTCTTGATGTCCTCCCACAGCTCATCAGGTCTTGTGTCATGCTGAGTTCGTAAGGAGCTCTCACAATCAGTGGACTCAAGGCCGTATTTTGGCTCTCTTGAACTTGTTTTCATTTTCCTCAGCTTCAACCTGAGTTTACATATGAGCAATTGATGGTCTGTTCCCTAGGCAGCCCTTGGGGTCATTTTAGATGCTGATATTGGGCTTCTCCATCAAGTCTTCCCAGGGATGTCGTCCGTGTGATCTCAGGCTCTGAGTGCTGCTCTAACAGAAATAATGCAAGTGGGTGCCTTTACCAAATACAATTTTATTTTCCTGCAATCTAAGGAGTTAAGGAGTATGAAGTCAGAATTTGTGGTGCTGGCTCTAAGGGAAAGTTCTCTCCATTCTGTGGGGGGGGGGGTTGGTGAGGGGGGACATGTCAGGGGAGGTGATCCTTGTCGCATTAGATTTCTTCTCTGTGCTTCTTGGATATCTCCAAGCATCATTTGTATTTCCCCAGTCATCTTTCTCAAGCTAATATTCTCCTTCTATAACTCAAAACTAAGTAAGTCTAAGACACACCCTGCACTAATGTAGTCTTATTGAAATGGGATTACATCCTCGTGTATGGAGTCCTGGTGGCATAGTGGTAATACATTGGGCTGCAATCCTAAAGGTCAGTGGTTCAAAACCATCAGGTGTCTCATGTATAGGGGCTAGGATTTGAATACACAATTTGGAGAGACACCATGCAATCCCTAGCGATGGGATGGTTTGGGGGTGCTTAGCAGATGCCAGTCATTGTGCACATGTGCTTTACATACTCTTGATCCTTTACGTATGAGAAAACTATGAGCTCTTAGGACTCTTATTTTACAGATGAAGTTCAGGAATGTTAAGTTTTTTCTCAAGTCACACAGCTTAAAGATAAACTTGAATCCAGGTCTGTTTAATAACACAGGCTATGCACTTGGTCACCTTGGAAAGCAATATTCCCATTTTGCAGACGAAAAGTTTGTCAACAATGACATTGGGACAAGATTTGAACAAAGGTGCAGAGAAACAAGTGTAGACTTTGTAGTCAAATGGAATCGGGTTTCGATCTTGAGTATGCTAGCTATAAGAAATGTGGTCTTGTACAAATTGTTGAGTCTCTGTTTCCTTAACTGTAAAACAGGGAAATATGAATGATTACAAACTTGTTTGCTGCAAAACCCTTCAACATGCTGCTTTGAGAGAAAACAAACAAGCAAGCAATCCACTAAGGATTGTCACTTTGGCCATTGTCATCAATTGAATTATGCCTTCCACAAAATATGTGTCAACATGACTGAGACATGATTCTCAGTGGTTGGCACTTCCATAACAATGTGATCATCCTCCCATACTGTGACCTGATGTCATCAGTTTCAAGGGGTTTAGGGTGAGATTCAACACACTTACTCAGGTAACGGTCCTGATGTAATCAAAGGGGAGTCTCTCTGATGTAATCAAAGGGGAGTCTCTCTGGGGTGTAGTGTTCATCACCTTTTATCTCAAAAGAGAGAAAAGTAAACAGAGAGAGGAGGGGCCTGACTATCATCAAGAAAGAAGAGCTGTCCAATTGTCTACAGATGGGCATTGGGTCACCACTCGATGCCCCCCCCCCCCCATTCACCTTGGGTATGGTTTTGTTCTGGGTCTTAGATGCCTGATACTTCCTCACAGAGGGGCCACAGGGAAGAGATGAGCCAGTCAGGGTGCAGTATAGCACTGATGAAACACACAACTTTCCACTAGCTCTTTGGTGCTTCCTTCATCTCACTATCATGACCTCAATTCTACTTTACAAATCGGATTAAACCAGAGCATGCACACTGCTATAAATAAGAGCCCACAACACAGGGAATCCAGGATAGATAAACCTTCCTCAAGACCAACAAGGAGAGTAGAGAAACCAGGAGGATTAGGGGAGGGTGGGGGGAGAAGGGCGAGTTGATAACAAGGATCAACCTATACCCCCCTCCCAGGGGGACGAATAATGGAAATGTGGGTGAAGGGCGATGAAGGACGATGTAAGATATGGAAAAAAAGAGAATCTATAACTTATCAAGGGTTCGTGAGGGAGGGTGGGAGATGATATCAGGGGCTCAAGGGGGAAGAGAATGCTTTGAAAGTGATGATGTCGGCATATGTGCAAATGTGCTTGACACATTGGAGGAATGTATGGATTGTGATAAGAGATGTAAGAGCCCCCAATAAAAGTATTTAAAGAAAGAAGAGCTGATGCTAGCCGAAACAGCTCAGTTGGGAGAGCATTACACTGAAGAAAGAAGAGCTGAGAGTGGAGCACATACTTTGAACCCAGAGTCCCTGCTCTATGAGCCGCCTCAGCCGGTGATTCTTCCCACTAGTCACTTCAAAAATCAAAACCAAATTCACTAACATCAAGTCAATGCCAACTCATGGCAGCCCTATAAGGACAGGGTAGAAATGCCCTGTCGGTTTCGATATCATAACTCTTCATGGCAGTAGAGAGCCTCATCTTTCTCTCACAGAGCTGCTGGTGGTATCGAACAGCTGACCTTACAGTTAGAAGCACAACATGTAAACACTATGTTACCAGGTACCTTCCAGGAAACCACATAATTCCAAGTCTCACCTATATAGGTTTGACTGCATTTTAGACAGCACAGCTCTACTGGGTTAAGAACTTAATTATTTGCTTCCTCCCCTTTTTAGGAGCTTTGGTGTCATGGTGGTGAAGCACTCAGCTGCTACCTAAAAGGTCAGCGGTTCGAACCCATCAGTGTCTCTGTAAAGGAAGAGGTGGCAGTCTGCTTCTGCAAGGTTACGGCCATCGAAATCCTATGGGGGAGTTCTGCTCTGGCCTACGGGGTCTCCCCAAGTTGGAGCCAACTCTATGGGCATGAATGTGGATTGATTTAGGGGTGTGTGTGTGTGTGTGTGTGTGTGTCTGTGTGTCTGTGTGTGACAGAAACTCATCATGTGGGCAAGAGCTTCTATCCTTCTGTTTATAAATAATATTATTTAGCCTTCTTTGTTTCAAAGGAAATTTGCCTAGGAGTAAAGAAGAAAGAAGAAAAAGAAAGAAAGGGATCACAGTGAATTGAAGACCTGGGGGACATAATTACAGAAATACTGCAGGTTCTGCATTAGCTGGGAAATTGCAGCCATTTCATTGTGGCAGTAAAGCTACTTTCCTTTATTTTAAAGTGGATCCTTCACCTTCCACAGGGCTAATTATGGGGCTGCCTACATGTGGTGCTCATAGGCCCCAATTTTATCTTTTCAGTAACCACACTGACAAATAACACAATGGCGCCTGCACTCTGGAAACATCTTTGTGACAGCTCCATAGCAGGGGAGGGAGATGGCAATCACTCACCTCCTGACTCGGCCCCTGTTTGCAATAATTAAGTCCATCCAGGACCTCGTCAGTGGCCACTCCAAGGAATTCCTAAGACTAAGCAGGTGGGAGGTGACCCAGGCAGGGACAAGTTGTAGAAGCATAACTCAGTGACTATATAAAATTAAATGCATAAATAAATAGGTAAGTGCCCTAACATGGTGTTATGAAGAGTTTGAAAGAATGTGGGAGAATGTTTGCAGTAGAATGCTAAGGGGGGGAAGCAGAATATATAATGTGTGGTCGATATGACTTCAACGATGTAAACTATATACAGGTATGAGAATGAGTCAAAAACTATTGCTACTACAGTTCCCGTACATACGTGGGCTTAGTCCAAGGCAAACACGTGTCTGTGGTTGGTGGAGGGCTGCAGGTAAGTCTTCAAGTAAAATACTTGTCTTAGTCTTATTAGATGCCTTCAAAGAAGGAAAAAAAAGGTCCAATCCAAACGGAGAGTCCCTTGGGACTCCCTCATCTGTTTGGGGTGGATTCCAAAGGGGTAATCTTGCTAGATTTCTGTCCAAGGACACAGAACAATCACAGGGGCTCAGTATGAAGTTTTCAGGACCTGGAAAGCTGTCTTTTGACAACCAGGCCAGGAAAGGAGTACTGCTCCGGGGAGCGGGGCTGCACTGTGAGAGAGAATGTCCAGGGAACGCCCTGCCTCAAATCCAAAGAACTTTGAAACGGAAGGTGCTTTGAGTCCCTTGAGGATACCGCAACTGCTCGGTCGATGTGGTATAAACGGAAGAGGTCCTAATTCAGGTGAGATGGGTTGGAGAGATGGAAACACTGCCGTTAGACCTAGATGGAAATATGTCCAAAGACAATCGCTTCATTTTTGATGCTTTGTTTAATAAAGGATTTTATGATTTTGTAGCAATATTTTATGACATACTCTTCTATTTTCAATAGATGACATCATTAATGACAGACATATTTGCAGGAGGCAATGGTAATTCAGTGACAAAATTCTCATGGCCCATGAGGGAAACTCGGGTTCCACCTCTAGCCCACATCCCTCCAGCTCAGCTATCACCTGCCCCTCAGGGCAGCCTTGGATGCTGCTATGGTGTGAGCTCCGCCTTCACTGGTGTTTCCAGACAGGCAGACAAGGAAGAAAGGCTGGCGACAGACTTCTGAGGAATCGGCCCGAGGGTCACAATGGCCTGATCAGCAAACCGCCAAGAGGACAGTGCGGGACTAGGCAGTGCTTCTTTCCCTGGGTGCCCAGGATCACCATGAGTTTGGGGCCAAGTTCATGGCAGCTAACAACCAGCACCATAGTTCATATTTCCTGTCTATCAACGAACAACTGCCTTTGCCATGCACCTAACCTTCAAACTTCAATCTCACGGCAAGGGTAGGAATCCAAAGTCTCTTCCTTGAGATTCCAAGGATACCCCAAAGACAAGGGATTTCATTTCTCTAGGAGTTGCCCCTCCCCTCTTCCCCACCTTCCACTCAGCAGTCTCTTGGGATCGCTCTGCACATGTCCATTGTCTCTGGGCCGCTGTCTGAGCCGCTTTACCCTCGCATGCCTTTCCAAGGCACCAGCACCCCCGGCCGCTTTCTAAAACACTGCTGCACTCTGGGTGTGAAGACAACTGTCGGGGCAGGATTGGGCATGCAGCAGAAAGGCAGGAACGAACGGGCATGCAAGGGTTAAGGTTCCGACTTCCGTGGTGGCTCAAGTTCATTGGACATGCTGGGCCCCTCAAGATCAGCCTGGCTTCTTTACTTCGGACAGGTGGGCTGACTGTGGTGACTGAGTGTCTGTCTTTCTCCTGCCAGCGTGCTTCTTTCGCTGTACTTTGCTCTCCTTCGGGCTCAGGCTCAGCCCTGCCCTCCTCTCCGGGGGGCGGGGGCAGCCCTCACTCTCTTCCAGGGCGCCCCTCCCTCGGATAATCTCTTAGACTACCCACTGTGTTCACACATCTTTGCTTGGTCCAATTTCCAGAGACCCAGGCCTGAATCTCTCTCCCTCTCTGCTTGGGGCAGAGAACTGAAAACCCGCTGTTTGATTAGGACACAGGGCATTCAGAACGCTTTTGTTCCCAGGCTTCTCACCCAGCCTAGCTGAGGGGAGCGAGCGAGGGAAGGGAGTAATAATTAAGGTGCCATCCCAAACAAGGACTTCCTTGTCCTTGGTCACACGCAGAAGCAGCTGCAGTTTTAAAAATAGCATACTTTCATCTTTTGAAGGAAATATGCCAAAATTTTAACACGGGCTATCTTTGGGTATCAAGAAATGCTTTAGTGTTATTTGTTTCTCCCTAATTTTCAGAATTTTCCTAATTGACCAAAGCAATCCCCATCTGTTTTATCAAAATGCAGTCTATGAGTGGTACTCCCCTAAAAACGGAATTCTTTTTCCAAAGCTATGTATTTACAATATTTTACAAAACAACTTTATCACTTTCAAAGTACTCTCCATGGTACTCAATACATTTGTCATATCTGCTATTCCCTTCTTGGAAACCTTTTTCAAACTCATCTATTTGAATGGTTGACAGCACCTCCCTCGTTTTTCTCTTCACCGCTTCTACTTTGTCAGATCGCTGACACCTCGTGTCCCTCTTCATTTGCGAAACACAGAGAAGCCGCAGGGAGCAAGGTCAGGTGAGTAAGATGGTGGGGCAAGAGAGACATGCTGGTTTTGCTAAAAACCAACGCCCTGAGATGGCTGCATGAGCAGGTACACTGTTGTGGTGGCAAAACCAGTCCCTGTCTGCCACAAATCAGCCCTTTTTTGGTAGCACACGGTTCCACAATCTTTTCAGAGCCTCTAAATAGAAAGTTTGATTAACATTCTGACCTGGTGGAGTGATCTCCAAATGCCCTATCTCCCTCATATCACAACCGGGTTGTTTTTTTTAGGGGGCGGGGTACCCCGTCATATGTCACACTTGCCACATCACTAAGTTGGTGCTCAGAGCAGCCTTGAGAAACAGGTATTAATATGCCCATTTTGGAGGTGCTGGAAGGTTAGGGGATTTGCTCAAAGCCACACCAACAGAGGTGACTATCAAAGTCACATTTGGACCCTCAGCCACTAACTCAAGCTGCCAGTGGGGAGGTCTTTCACATACCTGAGAGCTGGCAGACACTCTGGGCTTCAACGAATGACTCCTTACTATAAACGTAAGTTCTTCGGTACGTCGTGGTTGACAAGATCAGCCTCGCATGGGAAGGATTGTAAAAGAGCCCCAGTGGCCTCATCGGGATGTTAACCGCAAGGTCAGCAGTTTGGAACCACCAGCTGCTCAGCAGGCGCGAGACGAGGCTTTCTAATCCTATAAAGGGATACAGCCGTGGAATTCCACCGTGGCAGAACTGCTGTCTCACAGCATCCCTGTGAGTCCAAATTGACGTGATGGCAGTGCGTTTGGCTTTGTTTGGCTTTCTTCCCACACGACTGGCACTGGCCACGGCCCTGTGGAGGAACACATATCCTTAGTTGAACTTGGAAGTACCACACGGCTTGCTTTAGTGACTGGAACTTAATGACATGTCATTCTGCACAACAGCGTTCCCAGGCAGCTCATGGTTCCCTGTCTCTCGCCCTTCTGCCCGTCCCATCAGGATGAGCCTGGAGTGGAACAGAGTTGCGCTGGACTCATCTGGGACTGGCAACCAGGCCAGAAACCCATCCTTCGTCTGGTAAGCTGCTGGGATCTGGGGGAACGCCCAGTGGTTAATGTGAACCAAACACACTGCTATCAAGCTGGTTCCCGTTCACGCCGTGAGCGTCTGAGAAGATCTCCTCTTTCTCCAGCTGAGAGAGCAGCTGGACTTCTCCAACTGCCAACTTGTGGTTAGCCGCTGGACGTTCCACCCATTCCCCACAATGGGCACTGTTGGGGCTGCAGTCCACCTGGAAGTGCCTTGTAATACAAACCCCAATAAATCAGCCCGTGAACACCCTAAGAGGCACAGTTCTAGTCTGACGCTCAGGGGTCTCCGTGAGTCAGCCCTTGCTTTGTTACCGCAGCGTAACACAGCCTGAGCTGGCTGACTCAGGGCAAAACAAGCAAACTCCCTGCCTAGAGCTGCCTCTGTGGGTTTCTGAGACCGTAACTCTTTACAGGAGTAAAAGTCTTGTCTTTTCCCCTCACAGCCGCTGGTGGTTTTGAACTGTTGACCTTGTAGTTAGCAGCCCAGCATGTATCCACTCTGCCAACAAGGCTCTTGGACTCAGTATTGAGAAGACTGCCAATGAATAAGCAGTTACGGTATTTCATAAACCCTTACCTTGGAAGGGAAAATTAGAGGAAATCTCAACCAAAGCATTGGTGAGAAGTTCCACTTGTCTTTTCTAAAATGAACTTGGGGGAATTAGCTCCAGTGGACATGATCAGGGACAGGCCGGCTGTCTGAATTAGTCGCCACAGCAGGCTCTGGAACAGCAGGTAGAGGAATTTGGCTCAGAGCCATCAGAGGGCCACGTGGGGGAGGCACCCAGCCTGCTTCCTCCCTGCAGGGCTGCTGAGCACTTGTCCACTGTGCCCACACCCCGAGCCTGGGGAAGAAGGGTGTGTGTGTGTGTGTGTGTGTGTGTGTGTGTGTGTGTGTG
>NW_022103913.1:7381456-7397459 GCF_000313985.2 Echinops telfairi
CTTCTGCTAATGGGTCCCCCTCCCCATATAAAAATAAGAAAAGGAAAGCTGTTCGTCGCCTGCCTTTCTATGAATAGGAGAAACAGGAGCTTTATTTCGGAACCAAAACGCAGGAGCCGTTGGCGTCTGCTCGCTGTCAGAATGTGTAGCCTCCTGGGGTCACCTCCAGTCCCCCCCCACCCCACCCCGCCCTGCGAGCTAGCGTGACTCAGCCGTCTGGGTCAGCGGCACCTGCGGCAGCCCTGGGACTCCGGGCTTGTCGCAGATGGTACCGCACACGGGTCATCAAGCAAACTTTTAACTCGGGAGCAGAGGGCCGCCTCGCTGATGATGTAACTGGGCCTCGTGTTAGGGCAGTTTACTCAACGGGAAACGCTGCAAGCCAGGCACGTTCTAATCTCTGAGTGTAGATCGAGAGGAAATCTCAGCGCACAGGCCCAGGATTTGTTGAGGATGACAAAGTCCACGTGACTTAACTTGCCCAAGTGCCTTCCCTCCGCTAGCAGCCAAGCCTGGGCGATCCCTGCAATGACGCAGGCCTGCAAACTAAGCCTGTCCGGAGCGCACAGAAGGACTGACGGACAGTGAAGAGAACTACAGAGGACATGTGTGTGACAGTGCAAAGCCATCTGGACACTGCTGAAGAAGGCTGGGTGTGTGTGTGTGTGTGTGTGTGTGTGTGAGTTAACACCTGAGCTTGGCCTGAGCTCTGGAGAGCCTGTCAGCCTTCACAGGCACTTCTCCATACCTTTCGCAAAGCTGCCCTCCAGGAAAGAGCAGCCACTTCACCAAAAGCTGCAGGCTTGGAGGAAGAAGAATAGCTGTCACCCCAGGTGAACAGGCAGGTGAGCCGAGAGAGCAGACACCGCTCTGCCACTGAATGAAGCAGCCAAGTGGGTTTGAAAGCAGCCCTGTGGGGTGGACAGGATCACCCGAGTCCTGAGTGGCTCCATCGGTAGTTGTGTTGTGGAGAATCTTTGCTCGGTTGCTCTTCCCTCTTCCTATTTCATCATTCGTGCATTCTGTCCGCATGCTCTCCTCCATCTCCATCCATTCCATAGCGTACTGCCTCATTCTGGCTTTGGCTGCCTCAGCAGCACTCAGGGAGAGGGAGCGGGCGAGGGGCAGCAAGACCAGGCAGGCCGACCGAGGAGACGGAGCACAGCTGAGATTGCGAGAACTCAGGGGTGCAGTGTTCAGTGCTGGCTGTTATTTCTGTGGGGTGAGCTGCCGTGCAGGGGGCTCTGACTCTGAACGAGCTTCTGTCTGAGAGAGGGAGATGTGGCCTGACCTCATGCCCTTGTCTCCCTCACTGTTATGTTGGAAGTCACTGTTGTGCCTATATGGACCTCCCCTGCAGAGTCTGCTTATGGAGACAGACCCCGAGTCAGGAGCTATGTGGGGAGCTATGTGGGGAACCTCAACCATGCCGGGAGCTCCTGTGACCAAGGTCTCTACAGAAGGTGTCTCAGACATGGTGAGGCCCTTCTCAGATCCTCCTGCAGAAAGGACTCCACCTTCAAGGGGGCGAAGTGTGAGTACCTGCCTCCAGCTGGGGTCTCTTGATAGTCTCAGGCAGACCCCAGTCTCAGCAAAGTGGGGTGGCCATTTCGACCTCCTGCAGGCTCCTCTAGGGAGTAGTCTGAGCTCCAGAGCTCCCCACATGGCTGGAAGACTGTGCAGCCTGCATCTTCGTCTAACGGTTCCTCCTGTCCAATCCTGCTTCTTCCCTTCGCTACTCATCGATGGAACTCCCACGGAAGCCTTTCGCACCCTTGAGTCTGTCTGAGTGTCTGCTTCCTGGAAGACAACAGGCACACAAGGAACAGGAGGGAAATGGAAGGAAGGAGAGGTAAGCCAGACGCCTCTCCTCACCAGGGTTTCTGTAGTCTGAGGGCAGCCAGTGTTTCTGGCCAGCGTCTGACTTCTCAGGAGTGAGATCAAAGTTAAAGGGTCTGATTTTGGGCTAAGGAGTCTTGTAATCCTTTGAAAATTTGTCTGGAGCCAGGGCAGCACCAAGTTAGGTGAGTCAACTCGAATTGGCCCTGGGGTCCTCACAGACAAGCTGAGTAGGTGCAACATGGATAGACTGCGTGGACCGTGAGAATTAGCCCCAAGCATGAAGCAGGACATTGAGGGTTCCAGAACCTCCTGGCCTGTTCAAGGTCAGCTAGCAAAGTGGGAAGAGCAGCAGGGTGTGACTGAAGAGCGTGGATCAGGGAGGGCTGCGTGGAGGAGGAGGTGATGCTGCATTTGAGCAAGTCCAAAAGGGCCCACAGCCTGCTCTGCACTTCTCTGGTTAGAGAGTGAGGTTGGACCAGCCTCAGAAATTGACCCCATCTGATGTAAGAGGGGGAAAAAGATTTGCAGGGAAGGTCATTGGGGAAATCTGAAAAAGCCAAGCAGGGGGCCAGAAAGAAGCCAGGCAGCTCTGGGATCCTGTAGGACAGATTTCACACCAGTTCCTCCAGGGCATGCCACCACCTCTAGGGTCTTTGTGTCTCTGCTCACAATTCCATTTCTAGGAGGGGTGCATGACCTCTCATTAGCTAGGGTTCGGTCTCATGTCTTGATTAATGGTCACAGCAAGGCAAGAAATAGAAGGAGAATCAGGAGAATGGAAGGTCCCAGAGCCCAGGGGGGAGAAGGTTCCATGAAGGGAGCTGCAACTTCGTCAGATGCAGCACACAGGTCCAGCCAGATGAGGACAGGAAAGTGCCCAAAGGAATTAGCCATCAGCAGATGCCATTTCTGTGTGGTGGCCAGAACAGAAGCTCGATGCAATGAGCTGAGGAGTAAGCAGGAGGAGAGGATGTGAAGATAGACCAGTTCCTTGAGAAAGCCAAGTAAAAAGGCAAGGTGAGAGACTGGTTATTAGAGAGAGCACCGGGGAGTGGAGGGGCTTTGCTTGTTGCTGTTGTTTTAGCAGAGGGGGGGCTTGAGTTTCTCTATATGCTAGGGGAAAGGGGCAGAGAAGGGACGGCTTCAATGCAGGAGCCTGGTAATGGCAGGGTGATCACACGAGGATGGGACCAGGGCCTGGGCAGAAGGCTGACAGCATTTGCCACTGTGCTGTGTTTGAACTACTCGAAATATATTGTATATGTCACAGGCTCTTGCTCTCCAGTTATTTCAGAATTTTACTTTAACCCATCAATTAGATAATATTGTCATTGAAGGCCAGAACCATGTCGTCCCCAGAACAGGGACGGTGCCACAAAAAAGGGCTCAATACTCAAACCAAACTCACTGCCACAGAGTCCACTCATAGCGACCCACAGGGCAGCGGAGAGCTGCTCCTGTGGGTTTCTGAGACTGCGACTTGTTACGGGAGTAGAAAGCCTCATCTTCCTCTGACAGATGGCTGCTGGGCTTGAACTACAGACCTTGCAGTTAGCAGCCTAACATGTATGCCACTTCGCCACTGTCAGTTAGTGCTAGACTGCCTGCTACAAATACCCAACTACTGGCCAGGCTAAACAGACCTTTCATCTTATTCTAAAACAAGAAATCTTGAGTAGCAGGTAAGGCTTGCACAGGAACTTCAGGGTGAACAGAGCATCGGATACTTTCTTTCTACCTGTCTGGAAGTCCTTACGAGATGGTTTTGGATTCATGCTTGTCACCCCACGGACTCAGGATGGCTGATTGGCCTCCAGCCTTCCATTTATAATCCAGGGAGAAAGGGGTTCTTGCTTCCTGAAAGCACACCTGCCCTACTAACCTCAAGTAGACTCTTTTTTGCTTCTCACGGTCACCTCTAGATGCTAGGGAGTCTAGGAATCTAAATAAAATGAAATTCAATGGATTGTCGTAAGATTGTAAAAGCCCTGAAATGATTAATAATAATAAAACAGGAAAAAAATTGGGGTTATTTTATATGCTGGCTTTCCTGCACCCATGCCTCCCTCCTAGCTGCACCCTTTGGGATTTCCTTTCGGGAAATTGGAATCCCTATGTGGTGCAAAAGGTTAATGTGCTCAGCTGCTAACGAAAAGATTGGGGGTGCAAGTCCACTCAAAGGTGCCTCAGAAGAAAGGCCTGGCAATCTCCTGCCACAAAAACCAGCCACTGAAGGCCCTGTAGAGACCAGTTCAGAACTGATACCCACGGTGTCTCCACTGGTTACTGGTTTGGGGCTTGCCTCTCCCCACTGTGAGAATCTCAGTGGGAGAGCAGGGTCTGGTGCCTTCACTTCTGCATTGAGAGTCGAAGGCATTTGCCAACACACAGAAGCCAGGGGAGTGTATCTTAATCGTGGCCACTCAGAGATTCTCTCCCACGACTCTGACTCATGAGTAAGTGACACAGTGACAGAAGAACGGCCTGGCGCTTGATCATGTAGCCCTGCAATAATGTCCTACGAAAGCACTTCTGCTCAGAGATCATTTCTGTCGGTCTTTTCCGGCCCATTTCTAGGCTTTGCTCTCCCGCCTTCCTGTGAGTGGTGCAGGCCCAATTCTGCCAGTGACTTCCCCATGGAAGTAGTGAGTTAGCAGAGATTTTTTTTGTCCGCTGTTTATTAAAAAGCAGGGAAAATCCTGACATACTCCAGCTCCGTCTCTGACTAGCTTTGTGATCATGAGAAAATGACCTAACCTCTGGTTATCTTTCCTCCTCTCGAAAGTAATGAACTATTTCTTATGAGATTCCCTCATCCAGAAGCCTCTCTTTGTGCCCAGTGGGTACAGACTGACAGCAGTGCCTGGAGCAGGTTTAAACAACAGGGGTGGAATATAAAAGCTCACGTAGGAAAGGCAAACAGCAGCCCTGGAGTGTGGCAAGGAGAACGTTCCTTAGGCAATTAAGCCTAGGTAAGCAGGGAGCCCTGGTGGTGGGAGTAGTAACTAGTGGGGTTGCTAACTACCAGGTGAGCAGTTTAAAATCACCAACTGCTCCATGGAAGAAAGATGAGGCTTTCTGCTCTCATCAAGAGTCCGTCTCAGAAACCCACAGGGGCAGTTCCACCCTGTCTGTAAGGCTCACTATGAGTCGGAATCGAATTAATGGTGGTGAGTCTGGGTTCGTTTGGAGAGATTCTAACAAAAACCAACTGCATTGCTTTCAGCAATATTTTTATGAGTAAGTAGGCACTATTTTGTCTCTTCTTGCTATCATTTCAAAGGTCCACTTGCCAATTCTATGGTTTCAGCTATTCTTGGTGATAAGTGATCTTAATTGTCCCTTGGTCAAACCTGTTCTAAGGGAGCATTTATTTCGCATTTGAAGGCCTCTTGTGCATCAGGTCTGCATACACCAGGTCTGCTTTACAGACCTTCTGAATGCAGAGCAGAGGCCTCTATAAATTCTTAGTTCGCTCCTTCAAGGAAAACTTACTTTGTTAGAACAGCAAAGTGGCCCCAGGTTAGCCTTATGTTCTAGCGAAAGCCCATTGCTCAGCTGCATTTAATAAACCATGAAATGTTTCTATTACCTTCCCTGTGTGAATGGTGTGTCTGCAGAATGGGTTAAAAAAAAGGGAGGGAGGCAAATGGAAAAGATGCAGAAAATGAAAATAAGTGAGATCTTAAATATTTGATCAAGACCTCTTTTTCCAGGTAACTGGTTACAATGTTGAGCTCTCCAATGCCAACAGCCATCACTGAACACCATTCTGAATTATTAAAATGACCAGGGGACTCTTTTTCCTTTTTACCACTTTTAAACAAGTCTGTACCCTTTCAAGTTAACCTTTGCTTAAAAATTTAACACAGACAACGCATCACATCCAAAGAAGCTCGGGTTCCCAGTCTACTGCTCACCTGAAATTAGGAATCAGATGATCTAGTGAGCTTCAGCCACTGCAGTTGATTTTATTTTTCTCTCTCTTTACTACAGTTTATCCCCATGTGAGAGGAGTCCAGCCTGGAACACTTGGGGAAATCTGCATTTTAGAGCAGTTTTGAACTGTCAATCTATTGATTTGATTTAGATTTCTTTCATTCACTCAATGCAGGGAACCCATTCATTTCTTCAACAATATTTACTGAATACCTACAAGGCACCGGGCTATGTTCTGGGTGTGGCCATGTAGCAGGAAACAAAATATATAAAGACCCATTTAAACATTAATGCCACTGCCACGTCTTCCTTTCTTTTAAAATTTATCATTTTCCTGGTGGGCTTTTACAATTCCTATAACAATCCATCATTCAATAGTATTAAGCACACTTGTACATGTTGCCGTCAACATTTCTAAAACAATTTCTTTCTATGCCAAGTCTTTCTTATCTGGTTATTGAAGCAACCTTCCCCTAGGAGGCCGCTGTTCTTTTAACCTAGCTCCACTGGTCACACTTGCTGAGTGAAAGTGTTTAAGTGTTTACATCATGAGCTAGTCTATCAGTTCTAGGATAGTTTTCTCCTTAGAGACAGCCTTCTCACCACCTGCCTTTGGGCGGGATAATTATGATACGGTCTTTCACCGCGTTCTCGAGGTTTCCCACCAGATCAAGGTCCAATCTCTTCTTACAGAAGCTGACTGAGCATGGCATCCTTTGTCAGCTAGACTTTCCTTCCCTGTGCTGTGCCTCCATGTCTCCATGGCCTGCCCTGCACCTCCCAAATCAAGGAGTGACTTAGGCTCTTGTCTCTGGATCTGCTCCTACGGAATCCAAACCAACCCAGTTCTGTGTACAAAGTCCTTCTCCTTCCTAAGACCTAAGGACACGTTGAGTCAGGAAAAACAGGCTGAGATTCAAAAACAGAATGCTCATTATACACGCGAGCCGGTTAAATCTAGTTCTCTCTCTCCAGGTGGAATTTCTCAGCCACAGCTGTCCCTTGGGCGCCCCCTTCCCAAAACGAGAAGGAAACAAACAGCACTGGCCAAGTGCAGTCTGGCTCCCGGCAAGTCTTGTGCATCGGAGCAGAAGTGTGTCCACAGGTTTCCGGTCTGGCCTGTCGGAATGGGGTCACTAGGCCTGACTTTGGAGGTGCTTCTAGGTAAACTTGGTCCTCCACTCTTTGGGTTAAGCAGCCCAACACTTAACTGTATTTGCTAAACGTTGTGCTGTTTTGCAGCACCTACAGGGAACCCCCTGGATCCCTGGTAGCCTAGTGGTTATGAGTCAGGCTGCTAACTGCAGACTTAGTAGTTCGAAACCACCAGGTGCTCTGAGGGAGAAAGATGGGTTTTTCTACTTCTATAAAGAGTTACAGTCTCTGAAACAAGAGACTTGTCCAGAGACATAAGGGCAGTTCTACCCTGTCCGGGAAGGTGACTAATGAGTTGGAATTGACTCAAAGGCAGTGGCTTGAGTTGAGGGACACCCTCCTTCACCCCCCACCCCCTACAAAGGATCCTGGGACATCTCTAGTGGGCCACGGGTTGTGCTGCTGACGGCAGGGTGAGAAGTGTGAGCTCACCAGGTGCTGCCCAGGAGAAATAACGGGCTTTCTGCTGTGGTGTATGTTTATAGCCTTGAAAACCCTGTCCTATAGTATGGCAATACGCTTGGATGTTTGAGGCATCCCCTCCACCGAACAAAGCAAGTATCAAACTGCTGCCCTCCGGTGGATTCTGGCTCCGGTCAGTCCCACAACAAACCTGAACCAAGCTCGGCCGAGTTGACGCCGACTCAAAGTGACCCTATTAGCAGGGTTTCCGACACTGTAGCTGTTCACAGGAGTAGAAAACTCTGTCTTTCTCCTTCAGATTGACCAGTCTCAGGCCAGAGGGTAACCACAACACCACCAGGACTTCCTGGGCAACCCCAGGTTAAGTAAATCCTTGGATATCACATGAACCTGGTACTTCCCACCACGAGGGGGCACTACTTAGCTCACACAGACAGGCTTCCTCCTAGCCCAAGCTGTAGTCTCTTCACTGCCCTCAGAACAGAAAACTGGCCTTCAGGAACACCCGTGGCTCTTCTGTCTCTCCGTGCCCAGGTTCTGTCCTTGGCCCAGGGCCCAACACTCAAAATGAATTGGTCCTGTAATCAGCATGCAGTGCACATGCTGCACACACAGTCCTAGACATCCCTAAACTTTCTCCACTCTCCTTGATAACAAGTGGATCAGTAAGAGAACATCCTTGCACCCATGGACATTAACCCACGTAGTCCTCCCTCCAACCTAGTGCAGTAGGGACTGTGCTAGCTCCAGGTGCAGAGAAGGAACCTGGGTTACAGAGACTTGTTCAAGGACACATTGTGGAACCACATTTCATATTCAAGAGGAATTACTCCAAGATTCAGATCTTTCAGGAGCTGAAGATGGGAAGGAGAGAGTTCCAGAGCAAGAGCTAAAACCAAAAACCAAACAAACAAAAAACAAATTCGCTGCCATTGAGTCCATTGTCCCTCAGAGTGACCCTACAGGACAGGGTAGGACTGCCGCTGTGAGTTTCCGAGACCATATTCTTTGTGGGAGTAGAAAGCCTCATCTTTCTCCCAAGGAGCCACTGGTGGCTTCAAACTGCTGACTTTTCAGTTAGCAGACCAATGAGCAACTCAGTACTCTACCCGGTTTCCTCAGGAGCTGGAATGAAGAGGCGAGGGAGGCTGAGCAGCAGAGGGGCTGGGGAAAGGACGAGCTGAACTCGCCGAGGAGAAAAGGGAGGACCAGAAAGGGCAGGGTGCTGTTTCACTCTGAATAGAGAAGAGGGAATCAGGCCTTCACCCTGCTCTTTTGGGGTACTAGCTTTGTGTCTCACCCCAGAGGCAGGCAGGTACGAGAGCACAGGTGGACAAGTGTATAGGACCTCCTAGGAGTAGGGACGGTGTGCTTGAGTGACTGCCCTCTTGGGAGTACTGTGAGGATCCAGTGATGGTGGAATGGACTCTCGGCCAGCTTCATGATCCCCCTCCCCTCTCCCCCACCCTAATCCCCCTCACACTAAGGTGAAGACCTGTCACCGATGCTATGGAAAGTTGGAAATTAGGCGTCTAACAATCACAAAACCTTGACATCATCCTATCCTCTTTTTTTTGTGCACACCGAGCCCACTAGGAAATCCTGTTGCCAAGCATGTCAAATCTGACCCCCAGGGCCTCTTGCCTGCACATCTCTGGTGAGTAATGGGGGCTCTGGAGGTTCTGGGTGGGAAGCAGAAGGCAGGCTGCATTCAGAAAGTCAATGACCTGAGGGGATCTCAGGATAGTGGGCCTGAACTCCAAGGTCCCAGGAGTTGTTGTCATTTCTGTTCTCATTTTCTCAGATTGCAGGTTTGGGTCCAGACCGCAGCAATACAGTGGACATTGCAGTGAAATGAGTCGCACCAAGCTTTGGGTTTCGCAGCGCATATCAATGTCTGTCTATTGTAGTTAACATAACAACATTATGAAGACTTTAAACTGTGATGAGAATCACCAAAATGAGATAGAGACAGCGAGTGAGCGCAGACGGTGGAGATGGTGCTGATAGTCTGACTTGGCACAGCCGTGACCACAAACCTACAATCTGCAACCTGTATCTCTTTCTAAAAGAGCCCCGCCAACAACCCACCCACCCACCCCCGCTTCAATCCACAGAAAACCTGCATTGCTTCGTGGCGTGGGGGTCTCACAGCTCACCAGAGCAGGCCGTGAGAACAGACGTATACATATGTCGGAAGAAGGGAGGCTGGGCACCACAGGAGAGCAAATCCTCATCCAACATGGCAGAACAGTCAATAGATAAATCAAGAACGAGCCACGTATGCTGCTTTTTTCCGTGACTACGGAGTGACCACCAGAACTAAACACAAGAAATGATAAAAGCCCTGTGGGTGGGCCGTCAGGAAAGGAATTATTGTTTTTTAAGTGTAGCTGGATAATTTTATTTTTTTTAATGTGCTCGTGCATTACTTTGGTGTCTTTTAAAACTCAGTTTTGATACAGAAAGTTAAATATATATTTTGAATGAAACACAACTAAATGAAAAACATAGGACAATTTTATAAACGCAAAGGACAACAAAACACAACAGGGGCCTGGCACTAGGGAGTCAGTGGGCAAGCCTGAAGGAGCCCTAGTGGCGCAGCGGTTAAGCTTAGCTGCAGGAGGTTGGTGGCTCTAATCCCCTGTTGGAGAAAGGTGCGGCAGTCTGCCTCTCTAAAGATTTCAGCATTAAAATCCTATAGACGCTTCAGGTCTCAGAATCAACACCACGGGCTGCAACGGGCTCGGTTCGGGTTGAGGTAGGAATGGCAAGGGTGGGGCCAAGGGGAGGGGCATTAGGCTAAGGGGCGGGGCGCGCAACCGCAGTCTCCTAAGTTGTCCTCAGACTCCGCCCACAGCGGGGGACCCGCGGAAACTCAAGGTCCAGTGAGCCTTGGACCTGGCCCTTGACCTAGGTGACCGAGCACGCTTATCCAGGGCCTCCTCCGCCCAAGGAGACCTAGCGCCCCGCGGCCCGGCGCAGTGCCCGGCCGACCCCGACCCGGCGGCCCCCCGAGGCGCGCCGTGCAGTCCCGCGACCTACAGGTAAGTACCGCCTGCTGGCCCGGCAGCTCGCTTTGCTGCTGCGGCCCGGTGCGCGGCCCCTGCTGCACGTGACCCCAGCGCGCTCGCGCCTGTGCAACAGGTGGCCTTGGGGAGCGTAGCCTGCAGCCTGCCCCGGCTCAGAGCACCTCCCCTCCACCTCCCCGCCGCCCTCTCGCAATAGCCAATCAACCGGGAGCTCGGGCCCCAGCCTGACAGCCTGGGGTCGGCTCATCTTCAACCGCTGCGCTTCCAACAACTAAGAGAAGTATCCAACAAGCACGAATCTCCTGCAGGGCGCCGCCACTGAGCTAAATGGGGGCACGAGAACTTGGGGCCCCTCCCGGGGTGCTCACTGTCTATTGGGGGACATCAGCAGCAGACAGCGCCAGACACAGCAATGTAAACTTTAAAACGGCGCTGAGCACTGAGAAGAGAGAACAGGGGGCTGGGAGGGCGGTCTCCGTGGTGGCACTGTCTCCTATGTGTTGGAATACTAACCCTAAAGTCAGGGGTTCAAACCCATCAGCTACAAAGATGATGCTAATCTGCTCCTACTGCCCCGGAATCCATTCAGACCTGTAGAGATTTACAGCCTTGAAGACCTGAGTCGGAGTAAATTCATTGGCTGTGGTTTTTGTTTTGTTTTGTTTTCTCCATTGGTAAAGGAGTGCTAGTGATGTGTGGAGCAGTTCCAACCCACCGACTGTTCTGAGGAACAAAGACGAGGCTGTCTGCCCCCATCAAGATTCAGAGCCTCCGAAGTCCTGTCTCTAAGACAGATTAGACTTGATGGTTTGGTTTTCGCCATAGAAGGATGCTGAAGTTAAAACGTAGGAAGGAAGCAGAGGCTTGCCCCGGGAAGCGGCAGAACAAACGCATGGCGTTGGGAAAGAGTGTAGCCTGACCATCCTTGTCTGTAAAATGGGACTGACCTGCCTGTGGAGGGCTGAGCGGTCTAATGGTTATTACTCTGCAGCCTGGGGTGACAATATCTCCAGATGGGGGCTGATGAAACACGGTGTGCCTGGCTGTGAGCAAACACACTCTCTTCCCCACCCCCCCGCCACCCCACCTCCTTTGAGTCCCGTTTCCTCATCTGTCAAATGGCACACCCTGGGTAGAGCCTCTCAAATGAGCTAGTCTCTCAAATGGTGACTGGGTCTGAGGATTCAGAGAGCAATCAGACCAGGCCCTGCACTCCCGGAGCTGACCTCTCAGTGAGTGGCTGAGAAGAAAGACCCTGGCAGTCCCAGCCCAGGAAGCCTTGCTTCCCTGGCCTCCTAGAGAAGGAGCACCTTAGTGGCCTTGCCTGGGGAAAGCTGCCTCCCCTGTCCTGCTGGCTAGGGACCCAGTTTCCAGAAGGCCTCCCTGGGGATTACCAGCTCCGTAGCCCTCCAAAACCGAGGCTCATCCTCCACAACTGAGCATAAGCTTCTTCCCCGCGTTCCCTGGTGGCTCTCGGTGTCCCCTCCTCAAGCTCTCCAGAGACACAGTTCTGCTGGCCCCTCCTTGAGGGCCTGTAGGACTTTGAGGAATTGGTGGGAAGAGGGGAGGGGTGTTGAGCCTCAGGAACTGCCTGTCTACTGCTGGAATCCGGGTTGAGCCCAGTTTGTTCTTTGACTTTGCTCAAGCCTTTGGTGGAGCCCCAGGAATTGTCCCAGGAAAACGGGCAGGAGACCCAGCGAACAGGCAACACAGTGAGGGGAAGAGCCTGCACTCTTCGGGGGAAGTGGGAAATGCAGAGGACAGACAAAAGAGTGCTGGAGAAGGAGGGCAGAGGGCAGCTTTAGTGCGCTGCCTCTGTAGCCTTGTGGGTTATGTGTTGGTCTGCTAACTACAGGGTCAGCAGTTCAAACCACCAGGCCCTGCATGAGAGAAAGATGAGCCCTTTTGCTCCTGGAGAGTGGCAGTTCTACGCTGGCCTGTGGGGTCACTATGAGTCAGAATGTATTTGATAGCACTGAGGCTTTGGTTCTGTTTTCCCTTGCCAACAATAGTGGGGCATCACTGCTGAGAAATGAGGGGTGCTTCAGGCTTTGAGATTTCAGATCAGATTTCAGATTCAGACTCTGTCTCTTCCCAGCCCTGTGACAAACCCTGGCTGGCAGCTCACTTACTGCTTCGGAGATACGAGGACTGTGCCCTTAAGGAATATATTCACTTCTCCCCTCTCCTTCCTCAAATAAACTAAAATAGGAGTAATACTTGGGAGCCCCGTGGTGTAGTGGGTTACGCATTAGATGACAGGTTGCAAAGTCAGCTGTTTGAAACCACCAGCTGCTCTGTGGTTGAAAAATGAGGATTTTTCCGCCCATAAGGTAGGCGTTAGAGCACCTACCTCAGCATGTTTAATAGCTTAATACCTACCTTATGGGGGTTTAGTGTGTTAATATGTGTAAAATACATAGAGCAGGCCTGACATGCAGAAAGCTACTTTGCATATTCCATTATTCGGGCATGTATTGGTGAAGAGGCGGCTGGTAGAGTGGGTGGACAGGAGGGACTGTGCCAACTGATTAGTGGGGGAGTTGGATTATCAGTTGTGGTGACTGTACCAGAAAGCCATGGCCCTGGCAGGAGAGAGGGGTGTTCTGCCTGATAAGGGCGTGTTGAGCAGCACCCGCCCCCCACCCCCACCGCCAGAAGCCTGCAGGAATTGGAGCCCCTTTGAAGACTCAGGGTAAAGGAAACATAAGAAAAGTCCGGAGAAATGAGTGTTGAAAAAGACATAGCATTGCCCTGGGTCTCTAACACATGGCTGAGTGTAGTGTGGGCCCCTTTAAGGAGCCGTCATGTTAATCCCTGACCCCCCTTATTGCCCCTGATTCAATTCCAGCTCATAGTGACCTGATTGGACAGGGTACAAGTGCCCTGCGGGTTTCTGACCCACAGCTCGTACAGGAGTAAAGCCTCATCTTTATTCCTTGAAGTGGCTGGTGGTTTCCAACTGCTGACATTGTGGTCACTGCCCCACTAGGGGTTCTTTCTGACCTCCTCCTCCTCCTCCAAGCCCCCCCACCCCCCCACCCCCCATCGAAAACAACTCACAGCCAGTCAGTTCCCACTCAGAATGACCCTTGAGTGACCCAGGATAACTGCCCCAGTGGATCTAGTTCCCCTACTGGACCAAGAGTCGTGCTGACCTATTGAGTAATGCCCAGACCCAGCAAAGTGTAGCCCATGATGAATGAAACGAACAAATAAAGGAAGGAACATGGGCCTTGGAAACACACTTTTCTAGGTGTGCAAGTGTGCTGGGAAGGAAAAGCAAATTAAGAGGATAAACAGAGAAAGTTAATGTTTTCTTGGGCTAGCTGAGGGCTAAGCATTTCCATGGACACGGCAGCTTTGTCACGATTGCCAAAGCTTGGAAGTCGTATACAATTGTCTCTGACCTTCCTGAGTCACCAAAACTTTCTAAGCCTGCCTAGCTTTCTGCATCTGGAACATGGGCATCTTTGTACCTAACTTTGGTGGCACAGTGGTTTAGAGCTTGGCTGCTAATGGAAAGGTCAGTGGTTCAAACCCACCAGCAGCTCCTCAGGAGGAAGATGTGGCAGCTGCTTCCATACGTATCACAGCCCTAGAACCAGTATCAGGCGGTTCTGCTCTGTCGACAAGGGTTGCTTGTTCTAAACCAGTGGTTCTCAATCTGTGGGTCCCGACCCCTTTGGGGGTCGAACGACCCTTTCACAGGGGTTTCCTAATTCATAACAGTGACAAAATTACAGTTACGAAGTAGCAACAACAGTAATTTTATGGTTGGCGGGGGGGTCACCACAACATGAGGAACTATATGAGAAGGTCGCGATTTTAGGAAGATTGAGAACCACTGTTCTAAACATTGTGTGAGTTGAATATGTGAAATGCTGACTGCCCGGGACATCGCACATGGCATGGTATGTGCTTGTTCGATAGTAAGTGCTGTTATGATTATTTTTACTATCTTTGTTAATCTCCCCACTGATCTCGGGGTAATGAGCAGAGGCCACGGGCACAGATGGGGCGCGTGGATTCTGAGCTCAGGCCCGACTGGGAGCAAAGCCTCCCTGCAGACACGAGCCAGACAGCTCGTGTGGAAGGGGACCAACCTATGTGCTTTTCATTCATAACTTAAAGCACTTGACGATGGGAAATCTTAGAAGGAAAAAAACCACGCAAAATTAAAATGTATGTGCCTCTCAAATGCAGGTATTTTATCATCCAGATAAATCTTCCATGCATCTGTGTTAAACCACTCTGTGCTGTCGAAGCTCTGAAATAAAGTGGCCAGTCCTGGCCACTGTCTGTCTGTGCGTGTTCATCATCTTCCCTCATAAGCACAGGCTGATCCCGTTTTGCTGGGGCAGGCCTGGGGACTGCGGCTCCTGGCTGAGCCTTGCAGCCCTGCCTGGTGGTGGTGAGTGAGCCCCAGTGGGCCTGCGCGTCCCTCGTCACAGTCCCTCTCACCTGGCACTGAGCCAGGAATGAGGATCAGAAAGACAGGTTATAGCTGTGTGAACCTGGGGAGACCTGGGTGCTCAGGAATGGCTTTGGGGTGAAAGCGCCTTGGATGAGGGTGACAAGATCACACACATCTGGATGTTGTCAGGACTGCCCTTTCCACCCAGGGGTGCTGTCTCTGGCCTAGCCTCTTGCCCCATGCAGGCTGACCTGTGTCTCCCTGTCCTCCTGCTCTCCGTCTGTGTCTTTTGCCAGAGCTGCCCCTGAATCTGCGCTCTCCGGGCACGGCCTGGGCTGGGAAGCCTGCCTGAACGGGCTTCTTGGCCCTCTCCCAGCCCCATCACTTCCTCGCGAGCATGCTCAGGCTGCCCTGGAGTTCCCTTCCCTTGTGGGCTGTGAGCCCGTCCTCAGTTTATGGGCCAGGTGTTCCTGGTACCCAGGTCTGTGCCTGGCACACTGCCTGTCCTTCTCTCCTCTCTTCCTTGCTCCTTCCTTCCGTCTCCCACCCCCCTTTCCGCTCTCCCTCCTCCCCACAAATACCATGTCTGAGATCGAAACGGTGGGCCTAAATGGCACCATCCTGACCCTCAGAGAGCCCACAGGTCTCCTGAGACAGACTTAGTGAAGAGACCATTAAACATAAACAAACTACAGACTAGGTTCATAGCCGGCTTCAAATCTGTTCCAACTGGTTCAGTTATGACCAACAAGACAAAATCGGCACAGACCCCAGATTTTAAAATGTTGAGGGAAACCAGCATGGGGGGAAGTGCAGGTGAAGCCCCCGAAGGGGTGAGTGTGAAGAGGTGTAGCGAGCAGCCCTTTCAGAAGCCTGATGCTAGAGACAGATTCACTACCCAGCCTGTGGCACAGCCAGCTACCAGATTTGAACCTGACACTTGTTTCCAGCTCTGCTGGTCAAGAGATTTGACTGCTACCGGATCTGCATGCCGCCGTGGTTTTCAAAGAAGGGGATTTCAGGTTTTAGCAGACTGTCCATCTGTTCCAATAACCCCATCCCAGGTTGTCTTTCTGGTTCACCCACAGTTCACAAGTTCAGCTCTGTTCTGGTTTCCCAACACTGGCCATGCCTGAACCAGGAAGAACCCATTCAAAGCCTTGGTTCAGTCTTGAAGACGAGCCCGGCATGC
>NW_022103913.1:7398243-7418662 GCF_000313985.2 Echinops telfairi
GGCTGGCGGCCTGCCACGTGGCAGGAGAAACAGGCCCGCCTGTGCGCATGCGGCTGTGGCTGGGGGAGCTGGCAGGGCCCCGGGACGCAGCAGTGTCCTCAGAAGGACACCACGCCAGCTTTCCAGCCCCTTCGGCCCCACTGAACGCTAGAAGCGAATAAAGCTAAACTGCCGGTTTTAAAAAAGATTATGATCTAGCAGCCCTGGGGAAATACTCTCCCTCCTTCCTTTGAATATTATCAGCTGGAGATTTTATTTGTTTGGCGCAAGTCCTTGATCAGGCCCCGCCAGCCTCCACCTGAGACCTGATCCCGGGAGCTGACGCTGCATCTTCCCTGTGCGGAACGGAGGGCAGCATCCTGCGGCATCTCTGTGCTGTGCTGCCAGGACGGGAAGCCCTTCCCGCAGGCTGGTGGGGCAGGGCTGTTCTCCGGGGGCACACCTGTCATAGGACTGGAATCCACAAAGCCACGGAGAAAAGAAATGACGCTGGAAATATGCCTTCCATAACGCTGATGCACAGTGACGCTGTTTACGGCTCCAGACGGTGTACGTGAAGTGGTGGATATTTGTGAAAAGGGTGTCTGTGGAGTCAACCTGCCCGTCAGTCAACCTGGAACTTTTTAGAGCCCCGAAGATGGTTTTAAATTAGAGCCAATCTTCCTTCCTGCTTCCCTGGCCCATCAGCTGGCCCCCCTCCCGGGCTTCCTTCGATACAAATGAACTGTCAAGGTGGGACAGAGCCGGGACACGAGTGGTGGAGGTGACTCTCAGAAGCACTTACTAGACTTAAGGACTAAAGGCACTGGGGCTTGGCTGCTGTGATGCTGAGCCTTCAAGCCAGCTGGCCCAGTGCTGGGGATGGAGGGTGGGTGGGTGGGTGGGTGGGTGGGAGGCCTGATTGCCTCCTCTCCACTTCCAATCAGGCAGCCGGGCTATCAGTTACGGATTCAGCTCTCAGCTCTCTGGAAGGAGGGTGCAGTTGGAGAAAAGCAGAAAGTGTTTCCAACTAACCTGAATTTGCCTTCAGCCAGTGGCAGCTGGCTGAGACTGAATGTCAGGGTCAGTGAGGCAGTCCCATCAGGTTAGGTAGTGAGAAGGCTTTCAGTGGCAAAACGTTTCTCTGGGCAGGCAGGTGACCATTCGGACAGAATGCCTGCTGCAGGGATTAGCTGTGTAGGAGTTTAGTGAGTCCATGGTAACAAACCAGAAACTGCCGGGGACACAGTTGTTTGAAAGATCAGAAAGATCAGGCGGAATCAAAAGGCCACTTTGCTTTTAAGTTCCCCACCCGGCCTACTTCTGTCCAACTCCTGTGGTGCTATTGACCATTCTGTTTTGCTGTGTTGGTTTGGGTCCGTTGGGAGAAAGAGGATGCCGGTGCCGTTTCCATCCTTTCCTGTGAGTATCAAGGGGCAGAGATGTTAACGTGAGCGAGGAGTGCCTGCATCTGGCACCGCTACAATGGCAACAACACCGGTTGGCCACTCGTGTCCAGGGTCCTCTCTGAAGAGGGGAAGGGGACACTATGCAAAGGTGCTGTACTGATGGAGGTCCTTGCCTACACCTATTCCTCACTTATCGAGGAACTTGCTTGCCAACATTCGTCATTTACAACGATTGCAAAACTAGCTACTATCCGTCTGCGTTTCCTCCCCTGTCCAGCTCCTCACTCGCATAGCCACTGCTGCCGCAATTCATGCAGAAAACGGCTGCTGAAGTGGGTTTTGAGAGAACCTTTCCCAGAAGGGCTTGTGAGGGGCTGGAGGGTCCGGAGGAAGCAGGGCTGGGGCGGGTTGCCGCTGCTGCTCGCCCCATTCCTGGAGCACTCAGCTGGGACCAGTTCCCTCAAGGGGAAGGAAACTGGGGCTTACTGAGGGCCTAGGGGTTGTAGCAGAAGCCAGACACCCCCGCCCCCGCCACTCTGGCCAGGGCTGCTGAGCTCTTCTGAGCAGTTATTGGTCTCCAGGCTCTCGGCCTCAGATTCTAAGTCCCCCAAGACCAACAATGCATCAGTCATTCTCTGGGGTTCCTTCCCAACTAAGGACCCGCAGCAGGGGGCTGGGACTGCTGTCTCCATGACAACTGTGGGCAACAACCTTACCAAGTGTCTTGACCCCTAGCTCCACCAGCTCCCCAAGTACAGAGCAGCCAACTATGTCTCTAGCCCAGCCACTGAGCTCCAGGCACCCTGACACCAGGCCCGTCGGCAGGGCTTTAGGGTCCAGAGTCCAGCCATGCGGGGACATAGGAGTTCTGAGGGTCAGGGATCAGGGACTGCCTTTGCATCTCCCACCTCCTTACAGAACACTGATTTTGCCTCACAGCTTGGTCTTTGGAAGGTAAGCATGTCTGTCAGTGAGAAGTGGGTGCATATAATACAGGAGGAGAGTTAGATTGTAGCACAGCTGATTGATGGAAGAGAATGGTTTGTTATTAGGTACCCTCGAATTGGCTCCCACCCATAGTGACCCACCCCATGGTCAACAGACGGAAACACTGCCCGGTCCTGCACAATGCTCACAAGTGTGCCTGTGCTTAGGCCCATGGCTGCAGTCTCTGTGTCCACCATCTCCTTGTGGGCCTTCCTCTCTCTTGCTGCCCCTCGAGTTGACCAAGCATGATGTCCTTCTCCAGGGACTGGTCTCTCCTGACAACATGTCCAAAGTATGCAAGACGATGTCACACCATCCTTGCCTCTAAGTACGGCACTCTCCCAGACTTCTTCCAAGACAGATTTGCTTAGCCGGCCTACTTTCAATATTCTTGCCCAGCACAATTCAAATGCATCCGCTCTTCTTTTGTCTTCCTTACTCCATGTCCTTTATCATGCATACGAGGCAACTCATTAACCTTCACATGCATATGAAGCAATGGAAAATAGCATCATGATATGGGTCAGGCACACCTTAGTCCTTGATGTAATATCCCTGCTTTTCACACTCTGAAGAGGGTTTGTGCAGCAGATTTGCCTAATACAACACATCTTTTGATCTCTTGAAGACTGCTTCATTAGCCTAGATCCAAGCAAGACAAAATCCGCCACAAACTGTATCTCTTCTCCATTTATCGTGATGTGACCTACTGGTCCAACTGTATGGATAGCACTTAAAAATACAGTATTAGCAACCTGGGAAGTGTCAGTACCATGAGGGGGAAGCCTCAAGTCGGGGGTGGGGGGCTGGCGGGGATTTGCATATGAGCATTGGGACTGTGGATTTTTTTTATATTTAAATGTCATTGCCTTATTATTTCTATAACTTTTTTTTAAATCCTAAAATGAACCCAAAGTAAAGTGATTGTGTTAGTCTGGGTAGACTAGAGAAACAAATCCAGGGAGACACACAGACATGTATAAGAAGGAGCTTTATATATATGAGCAAATGAATATTGAGAAAACATCCCAGCGCAGTCCAGATCAAGTCCATAAGTCTGATACTAGCCCCTCTGTCCGATTCCAATCTATAAAGCCCCCTTCAGACTCATGAGACACAATCAGTTATGCGGAATGCAGGAAGATCACGGGCCAGTGGGTGGGAAGTCTTGTGGATCCAGTGGTGGTAGAGGCATCTCAGTGCTGGCAAGGGTCTCCACGTTGTTCCTTCAGCTCCAAGACCCTGACTGCCGTCAGCCTGTGTCCATCTGGCTTGTCAAGGAGGATGTCTCGCAGGAGTGAGAAAAGAGAGAGTCTCCCGCCTCCAAGGAGGAATAGCAGAATCCTCAGGAGCAAGCCAGGCCCACACAGAGGCCTCATTGGCTATGACCTGATTGACAGGCTAGACTCCACCCCTTCACTCTTAATCTGCTCAGATTGACAAACGATTATATAACTACCACGGTGATGGACTTCTGTTGTTTGCTGTTTGTGACTTTACCCTGAAAAATTAATCATAGTCAACGATTCCTAAAACCAGGCTTAGCTCCTTGCCATCATGGCTCTGATGTAGGGACTAGGCTAGTGTCCTGCCTGTGTGCTCACTCTGCCCCTGCAGACGCCAGTCCCTGGGCTTAGAAAGTGAGCTCTGAGCACTCTCTGGAAGTCTGCTGCCTCCCTGGCCTCCAACCTAGCACCCCTCATTTCTTCTGTGTTTTGTGTCTGGAGCCCAGAAGGAAAGTGTTCGGATTTGCAACCTTTGCATCCTCGCTGATGCAGGCACATTTTCAGCACCCCTAGCCCCCAAACACACACTCACGAGCACACCTGCAAGCCTGCATACCCTCGGTCAGCATCACCTGTAGCAGCCCTACATCACTCCAGGCATTTTGCCTTGTTCAGCCCTTAGTCCCTAGCAACAGTAACGAGGCCTGCTCTCCCGCTGAAGACTCCATGCCCAGGTGTCCTCTGTGGCCTAAGGCTGGCGGGAGCCTAGTGCATGGCCAAGGCATGTCCTCAGGTTGAACTCCGTTGGCCAAGCATTTGGGAACTGTGGTAGGTGCCCTTACTTGGCTTTCGCCAGAAGCAGATTCAGAGACAAGATCTCTGTGTGAGTCTTTTGTTCGGGAGGAGATCCCAGGAAGCACTAGTGGGGAAGTGAACTGGGGAAGGGTGATGTGCACTGCCACACAGTCATGCACTGTAGACAACTGCAGGTTAACCCACGCAGGAACCTCTGGGAGCTGGGATAGACTCAGGGGGCTCAGGGACAGGGCGTATACACCCTATCCCTGTGGCTTAGTGGTTATGTGTTGGGCTGCTAACCACAAGGTCAACAGATCAAAATCACCAACCGCTCCTCAGGAGAAAGACATGGACGGTTCTGCCCTGTCCTATACAGGGTCACCATGAATTGGCATCAACTCAGTGGCAATAAGTTTGGGTTTTGGATTTGTCATTAGCTGTGCATTGGTCCCATTGCTCTTGAGCTGAGCACTTAACCAACCACATAATCGGGACTCTTTAAAACCAACCATATCCAAACCACTACCACCGAGTTGTAACTAACTCATAGTATAAGACAGGGCAGAAGTGCCACTTTGGAGGTCGAGGCTGTACATCTTTAAGAGAAGCTTTCTCCTCAGGAGCTGCTGGTGGTTTTTGAACTGCTGACTCTGTGGTCGGCAACCCAAAGTGTAACCCACCACACCACCAGGACTCCTTCCAAACACCACACCAGACTCACTGGCATTGAGTTGATTCTGACTCCTAGTGGCCCAACGGGACAGGCTGGAACTGCTACTCCAAGTTACCAAGGCTGTAAATCTTTGCAGGAGCAGCCAGCCTCACAGTTCTCACCCAGAACAAACACCCTCGCTGCCATCGAGCCCACGCCGACTCGTAGTGACCCTATACGACTGCCCTGAGTTGCTGAGACGGTACTCTTTCAGGGAGTGAAAAGACCTGTCTTTCTCCACCAGGACTCCATAGAGGGTGTTTATCCTCTGGTACTTCCGGCAGGCACTAGACTAAGGTGATCAGATTTTAACATTGGTAAAGCGGGACACTAAAGACCTGTCTTTCTCCACCAGGACTCCATAGAGGGTGTTTATCCTCTGGTACTTCCGGCAGGCACTAGACTAAGGTGATCAGATTTTAACATTGGTAAAGCGGGACACCATTGATAAAACTCATATCCTGGCGAAATAGCCACATGGCAGCCGAAAACCGTATACCCTAGCTTGTCATGCATTCTTTCCAAAAATCGGGACTTTTTTAAAATACCACGGGACGCAGGACAAATTGTTAAAAAGCAGGACGTCTGGTCACCTTACACTAGACGCCAAGGCTAAGAGATCCAGTGTTGGTATTTGGAAGCCAAGCTGACTTCCTCTCAAACAGCAAGTGCTGAGGGTTAAGAGGATACCACTGCTGGTGTGGCTGCAACATTCTTCCCTAAACACCTTGAACGTTATCAGTGTACTAAATTGACTGTAACCAAATCCATAATTCTGTGCTTACTCAGAAACCCACTTATGCTATGAGAATGTGGATTGCATAAATAGTAACCAATCCAAAGACTTAAGAAAAAAAATCATAGGAAAACATTTTAAAATAAAAGCTATATTACCATAGCTTCCCCGGGGACATGGGCTAGACTGTCTATTTTTGCCGTGAGCAGATAAGCACTCTGTGTGTAGCTGTGCAGTTAGAGGCCCAGCACAGGTAGCAGAGGGCCTGGATTTACAAGAAGGTTTATCATGGCAGTGTTGCCCCTTGGTCATGGCCTGCTTGCTCCTGTTTTTTTTCTAGAGTCCATTGAGGTGGTCTTAAAAGAAACATTCACCGAGAGAAGCATTTAGCTTCATTTGTATGAACCCACAATTCGATCTTCGGTGCCATGTTTAAATATGAATGCCGGATTTACTATCCTGACATTCATACCAGAGCCTGGCAGAGCAGTCCTGTAGTTATGGCTTGAGACACTGTGATAAATGTTTTGTAGTCGCTGCCTTGATATAGAAACACTCCATCTCCAATTAAAGATTTAGCGAGCGCTTCATCAAAATTTCTATTCACAATTGAGGCGTCCAATATGGTTGTGCTGACATTTCGACTTAATTCATTCGATAATTTTGTGGGTCCCCATCTATCTTGGAGGCTTTTCACACAGGAAAGAGAAATAGCTGCAGAAATGTTTGAGCAGAATGCAGATTCTAGAAACATCCTCCGTGTCTCTATGATTAAGCCCATTAGGGAATTTGTCACCACAAGAAAGGCCTTGCTCCCAGAGGTTATTCCAAATTGTCCAAGTAACTAGCGCGCAACATCATTTGTAGCGGCTAACGTGCACATGTGTTCGTTAGGGACGGTTTCGACATTGTAGAGAAAAGGTTCAGGATCATGGTGTTTTCGAGAAATGAGATCATTTGCCTCTAGCTTATGGTCTGGCGTGCACTCTCTAAGAGCTGGAATAAATATCTGGAGAGTGCATCCGTGACTGCGTGCTGTGCGCGTGGCAGACGTCATTGATGGCCACCCCAGGGACCCACCGCCACCAGAATGCCCTTGCTGAATCAAACCCACGGACTCTCCAGTTTTGCTTACGTGCTTTTACTTCTCCCTGACGCTGCGGGGACTTGTCAACAATGGGGTCTCTCAAAGTCTATTTCTGGCCCCCAACTCACCCCCCAAAAAACAGGATTCAAGAGACTGTTGGTTTGACTCGGCCTTTGGTAGTCTGTCTCTTCAATGTGTCAGTGTTTGTCTCCCTTCCACGGGTGCCTTTTGGCATTGGCACTTTGTTCGTGCCACCGGCCTGTCGCAGTCGGCATGTGCCATCTGGGCTGGCTTCTATGGGGCAGTAAATGTGTTCAGGGCACACAGCTTGGGAACCTAGGTACATCGTCTTCTCAGTTTCTCAGAAAGCTTCCGTTTTGGAAAATCAAGTGTAAGACAAGGGCACAAGCCAAGAACGACTTACCGTTCACTCTCTGCTGGGTTATGTGTATGCACCGCCGGCGCCATGTCTTTGGCTGTGGTGTCGGTGCACGAAGGCTGCTGGAACAGATTACCACAACTGGGTGGCTTATAAAACAGCACCTTCATTTTTGCTCCCTTCTGGGGGCTAGAAATATGAAATCAAGGTGGTAGGGCCTCAGAAGCCCCCTTCCTTGCCTTTTCAAGTTTCTGGTGACTCCTGACCATTTTTAGCATTTCTTAGCCAGTCGCTGCTCAATTCCAAGTTGGATTTCCACCTTCACATTCCCTTATGTCTCGACTATCCATATCTCCCTCTCATAGAGACATCAGGCTTTGGACTTACGGCCACCTGAGTTCAATCTGACTCAATCTTGCTTACATCTGCAGGGATCCCCATTTCCAAATGAAGCCTTATTCCCAGGTGGCTTGAATTTGGAGCGCCCTTAACCCACTCTGATGTCTGTCTTAAAATACTCTTCCCACCCCTCCTTCCTCCCCCTTTCCTGGATCCTCAGCCACCTGTGCCTTCTAATACATTACCCCAAGCAGGAGCTTGAACAAAACACAGTACAGCAAAACTTTCGATTGAATCTCTGGAGTCCGGACACTCGTGAGAGAAAGACAATACAAGTACCTTCCACTACTACTGAGTGATAGAAAAGTGGTCGGACTGCACCTTGCCAAAGGGGGAGAACTTGCAAGATCCTTATAAGCCAGGAGCCCTGCTGCCTTCCCAATCTCCCGGGTTTCACCCTAGCTTCTCCCTCACAGCTCTGGGACTGGCTGGGCGCCGCTGGCCTATTCTGGCTCTGGGTCTCTCATTGAGCTGCAGTTAGATGGAACGTGGGACTGGAGACATCTCAAAGGCATCCTCACTCAGTGTCTGGTAGTCGATGCTGGCTGCTGCTGGGACCCCTGCGGGGGCTGCTGGCAGAAACCCCTTGCCAACTGGCCTGGAGCACCTCACAGCGTGGCAGCTGGATTCTAAAAAGCAGTATCCCAAGTGGGCCCCATGGAAGCTGCGTCGTGTTTTATAACCTCTCCTCAGAAGTCTCGTCGTGAACCGCACGTTGCCATATTTACTGGCCTCACATTAGAGAGGAGAGAACATAGACCCAGCTCTCTGCTGGAGCTGTGTGAACGCCAGAGTGTCGGAAGACATGGGAGGTGCAAGATGATATTTTGGTTATATTGGAAAAGCCAATTTTCCATTCTCTCCAAACATACCTGTAAGAACTACCTTAACTGGGTCATACATTTACATGACTCAAAAATTAAGGAACTATAAATGTATATAATGAAAATGTTCCCTCTCATCCCATATCCCATCAACCTAAATTGTACCTCTGGAGCTCCCTATAGACAATTAATGTTATACGTTATAGAAGGGTTTCAGGAATGTTGTATGGTCAGGGTTCTTTTTGTGGTAAGGAACTGAAGTGTCAATCAAAATAGGTTCCTATGGAAACCTTGGGGCTATGAGGCATCGTTGGGTCCTAGCACTCAGACGATGGCTGACTTCATTCTGAAAGGCCAGGAAGACAGCAGCTCTAAGTGTACACGGCGTTTATAGCTCATCTCAGAAGATGCACTGTTTTGTCTTGTGCCCACATAAGTCCTTGAAGAGGCGTGCCAGTCTACAACCAGGGCTATGTTGGAGTTGTAGTTTTTGCTTTCTGGCATCACAAGGTTTAGTTAGTCTGGGTAGACTAGAGAAACAAATTCATAGACTCATATGTGTATAAGAAAGAGCTTTATATACAAGAGCCATTGGATATTAAGAATACATCCCAGCCCCATCCAGATCAACTCCACAGGCCCGATATTAGCCCATATGTCCGATACCAATCTATAAAGTCCTCTTCAGATTCACAAAACACATGCAATGACGATAAATGCAGGAAGATCACAGGCCAGTGGGTGGAAAGTCCTGTGGATTCAGTGGTGGTGGAAGCATCTCAGCGCTGGCAGGGGTCCCCACGTGGTTGCTCCAGCTCAGGGCACTAGCATAGCTCCATGTGTCTTGTCAACTGGAATGTCTCCCAGGGAGTAAGCGTGTGTCCCACCTCCAGCGAGTTATTTATCTCCTCAGCACCTCCAAATGAGGTCATCAAGCTGCGACCTGATTGGCAGGCTAAACTCCACCCCTTCACTCTGAAGCCTCAGATTGACAACAGATTCTGTAACTATCATAAATCGAGACACACTGATCACTTCTGCCTATCTCAGATGAGCCAGGTCTAGTCTTAGCCAGCCCCATGACCCCAGCTTCCCAATTTTCTCCAATACCTATGCAGCTGGGCACCCCTTAAAATCAGAAGTCCTTGTTCAATAACACATCGAACCTGGCAGCTAATCTGCAGACCGTATCTCGAGGAACTAAAGGCTAGTGACTTCAGTTACATCTCCCAGGAAAGTGAGGATTCAAAATACATCTTCTTTCCTCAGTAGCATAACAATAACTCACTCTAGCTTGGGTCTGTAACCTTGGGTGTATAGTCTAGAATTGACAAGGCACCACAAAATGGAAGACTATGGCTAAAAGGGCCATATGAAATCATCAGTCTACCCTGTTGGAGGCTCTGATCCATCCTGCAGGGATCGTGTGTCCATCTCCAGGAAGTTGGAGTTTTCTGTCTAACTTGAGTGACAGACCTTCCAGAACCCTAAGAAGTGGGAGCAGAAGAGGTTTTCAAAACAGAGAATCGAGGACGGACAAAGTGGAATTACCTGCCGTAGATGGTGGTTCAAATTTGAATTAAAACTGCAAAGAACACCTGAATGGGAATCGGTGGGCTTGCGAATTACGAAGGTTTCATTAGGCTCATTTCTCTACGTTTTCATATATTTCCTATAATAAAAAAAATTGTTTTGTGTTGTGTTTTCAAGGGCAAATTGAAAGGTGGGGGACGAGGAGGGTTGTTTCGTCTTGGTTTGCAAAGTCTCCACAAACAAGGAGACTGTGCATCCCCGCTGTGTGTTAGCTGTTGACTACCTCTCTTTTCCTTTTCGTTGCACAGAGAAACCGTCTCAGTTACCTAGTGCTGCTGTAAGAGAGATCTGTACGCGGATGGGCTTAGCCAGCAGCACCTTGTTTTCGCACTTTCTGGCGAGCTGGAGCTGAGTTCAGCAGGCCGGCTCTCGGGCGCTTCCTTTCTCTGTCAGCCCTGGAAGTTGGTCCTTGTCCCTTCAGGGTCTCCCTTCTGCTTCCTGGAAGATTTCCAGGCACCTTCTTGGCATCTGCCTTGCCTCATCTTTCCTCCACTCCTTTGTTTTATCTCTTTAAAGCTCAAAAAAATGATTGGTTCAAAATAGGCCCTACGGGATTCCTGCCTGATTAGCATAACAAACACAACCCATTCCCAAATGGGATTTTAGCCACAGGCATAGGGGGTTTGGATTTACAACCCATGTGTGGGGAGGATACAGTACAGGCCATAACATTTCATCCTTTGGCTTCCCCAGTTCATATCCTGGCCACATGCAGAATGCATTCACGCCATCACATCAGCCCAGAAGTCTTCCATCAACGACAAGTGCAAAGCCTCCTTGTTGACCCTGTGCACAGCAGAACAGAACACTGCCCGGTACTGCGCTGTCCTCACCATTGCTCCTGTGCCTGAGCCGCTGTGTCCATCCGTCTCTTCGAGGGCCTTTCCCTCCTATCCTTGCCCCTAAGGAGCGCTCCCTCCGGCCCCACTTCTTCCGACACAGATCGGTGTGTCCTGTCAGCAGCCCTTTCCAGCTTCACCAGCACCACAATTCAAATGCATTGATTCTTCTTTGGGCTTCCTTATTCTGGGCCCCACTTTCACAGGCTTATGAGGCAAAGGAGAATACCAGGGCTTGGGTCAAAGTAACATTCTTGCTCTCCAACACTCGAAAGAGGTCTTGTGCAGTAGAATTTCCTAATGCAACGTGCCTTGTGATCTCGTGACGGCTACTTCCATGAGCATTGATTGTGGATCCAAGCAAGACAAGATCCTCAGCAATGTCAACCTTTTCTCTATGTGTCATGAGTCTTCTGTCCCATCTGAGTGGTGACCCCACTTCTTTGGTCCCAGCAGGCCCTGTTCTTTCCCTCCTCCCCCTGGCTGCCCTGCTCCCCCAGTTTTAGCTGTTGGTCCCTTCCCGTTGGCAACTATACCAGCAGCCCCATGCCCTGGAACCAAGATTGTGAAACTCAGAGTCTTTGAAACCTAGACGGCTCTGACTCGGCCATTGCAGACCCGAGAGGCTACCCTTGGAAATCAGGAAGACCCTGCTGCCCATGTGCCTCTGCTGATCTCTGAGCTGCTCCCGGGGTGATACTTTTCTTTTCTTGGAAGACAATCAGTGTAGTTCCTTTGGCTTATATCCTGCCTGCAGAATTCTGAGAGGAAGACAACAGTCTTTCCCTTGGTTCCTTGCCTGTCCCCCTTGGAGGGAGAAATGGATTTTTCTGCTGTCGTAGTTGGTTACGTTCCCTCGGCTACAAACGTGATCTCTGTAACAACAAACGGTGGCGCTTTGTCCTTGGTGACCATTCTAGGACGCGTGTCCTAAGTCTGCGCAGCAGAACTACCCAAATGTCTAAGTTCTAGTTTGCGTAGTTCACTTTGAAGTTGCCCTCTTTCCTTTGGCGTTTGCTGTGAACGGCACGAGAAGCCCCTGTAAGATCTTCCTTACAGGATCCGTCAGCTGGACATCAGGTTCATCACTTAACAATCCCACTTTCCTGCCAGTATGTGAACATCATTCAGACCAGTCCTGTGGCACTTCATAAAGAGCATCCCCCTTTCCCTGCTGTTCAATCCCATGTTCATTATTTTTCTTTTAAAGCGCTGCATGTGCACCTTTCTAGCAACATTCTCTTGCGGGTGCCATTTGCCTGAAGAGAGCCAGAGTGAGTGGAAGAAACGACGAAGTCAACCAGCTGAGCAGAGCATTTCAAAGGGCAGCTTGAGAGGACAAAGTATAATAATGAAATGCACAAAGACGAGGAGTTCAACAGCCAAAGGGGAAGAACACACTCGACATATCTCAAGCTGAAAGAAGTCAAGCTAAGAGTCGTGATTTTGAAGGATTCCATGGGGAATAATGAGTGATGCAGAAAGCATCCAAAGACAATGGACAGAGCACACAGACTCACTGTACCAGGAAGAATCGGTCAACATTCAGCCATTACAAGAACCAGTAGTCCTGAGGGAAGAAGTCCAAACTACCCTGGTGGCATTAGGAGTCCCAGTTGGTGGTGTAGTGGTTACAAATCGGGCTGCCAACTGCAAGGTGAGCAGTTCAGGACCACCAGCCACTCCAAGGGAGAAAGGCGGGCTTTCTACTCCCATAAAGAGTTCCAGCCTTGGAAACTCACAGTGGGCAGTTCTACCCTGTCCTATAAGGTCACTATGAGTCGCCCTGGGCTCGATGGCAGTGAGTTTGCATTTGTTTTTGTTTGTTTTATGGATACTGATGGCATTGTCCCGGGAATTGACAGAATACCGATTGCAATATTTCAACAAGCTGGTGAAGCACTGGAAGCACTTAGTTTCCTCTGCCAAGAAATCTGGAAGACAGCCACCTAGCTAACCAACTGGAAAAGATCCAAATTTGTGCCCATTGCAAAGTAAGATGACTCGAGAGAATGTGGGAATTATCTAACAAGATCATTAATATCACACACATAACATTTTGCTGAGGATCATTCAGAAGCAGTTGTAGCAATACTTTGAGAACTTGCTGGCAGAAATCAAGCCAGGTTCTGATGAGGCTGTGGAAGAAGGATACTATTGCTGATGTCAGCTGGATCCTGAGTGGAAGCAGGGTGGCAGTAATCATCAGTAAGGACACACAGGGAAGGTAGAGGCAGTAGCGTGAGTCAGAGGCTCAAGTGCCAGAGAGAGGCTCTACATCCTAGCAGATCCCCAAGAAAGGCCTCTGCCCAATGCACGGGGTCAGGTCAGCCCATCCACAATCCTAGCTCTTTTCATCTTATTTATTTATTTTTTAATCATTTTATTGGAGGCTCGTACAATTCTTATCACAATCCATACATACATCCATTGTGTCAAGCACATATGTACATTTGTTGCCATCATCATTCTCAAAACATTTGCCTTCTACTTGAGCCCTTAATATCAGCTGCTCATTTTTCCCCTCCCTCTCTACTCCCCCCTCCCTCATGAATCCTTCATAATTCATAAATTATTATTATTTTGTCATATGTTACACTGTCTGACGTCTCCCCCCCACCCTCTTCTCTGCTGCCTCTCCCCCAGGGAGGAGGCTATATGTAGATTCTTATTGATATGGAATTAACATGTCATAAGAGTCAATGGTTTAATCATTCAAAAAAGAGTTGTATAATCATCATCATCACAATCAATTTTAGAACATTGAGTTAGTTAATTGTGCCAGCCTGGCCGATAATCACACGTGGGGCTAATTGAAAGGCAGAGGGATAAATGGGTGGTGAGCCTCGCCTTTCTAGTTCTCGGGTCTCTTGCTTTGTGATGGTTGCACCAGGTGCAGCTGCCTTAGCAGTTCCCTGCTTCAGCTTGCAAGACTGACTTCCTACAAGACATCCCCAAGGAGAAGCTACATTGACCTATCCTGATGCAGCCCTGGAGCCCTGGGTGCTGGAGCAGCCATGTGGAGACCCCTGCTAGTGCTGAGATGCTTGTTCGTTCACTGACTCAGCATTCCTCCTGCAGTCGGCATCATTGCCTCTGTTTTGTGAGGTGGAGGACTTTGTGGACTGGTGTTGGGTTAATGGGTTAATGTTGGACTTGTGAGCTTGGGCAGCATTGTGTTGGGATGTTTTCGTGATGCACATTTTCTTTACATAAAACTCTTATACATAAGTCGCTGTGGATTTGTTTCTCCAAAGTATCTAAACTAATACAAACATTTTCTTTTTTCTTTTACTCATTATTCTTACCTCTCCATTTCCCCCCAATGTCCCCTGCCCTAACCTGAGAAACAATTAGTCTAGTTACTATCATCATAGGTCCACCTGTCTTGGACTTCATGCACAGAAAAATACACAAAACAAACAACAAAAACACGCAACTATGACAAAACAAAACAGGAAAACAATCAAGAAGAAGGCAGAAATATTAAAAACTAGAGCAACTTTAAATGGGGCAAAAGAGAACAAATGATAAAGTGTTCAATTTGCCCTCCACCTGTGTGCCTGGAGCCAGTCCTATCACGCTGCGTTCCTCCTGTAGTGCTCGCAGGTCCAGCACCGATGGCATGCCCTTGGCCCTGAGTCTGCAGCGGGTCCCTTTTGTGCTTCCTTCCCCTCAGGTAGCCCCTCTCCCCCTGGGCCACACCTGGGGGGTGAGGGGGTTGCCCCTTCCCAGTGTTTGTTATTCCAGTGGGGCTCACCCCAAAGTATTAAACGTAGCTTTGTAATTCAAAAAAATTTTTTACCATAAATCTATCTGCACCACTTGTCTGTCAGGCTGCTGTGCGGTGGTGGCTTGTGTGTTGCTGTGATGCTGGAAGCGATGTCACTGGCATTTGGGTGACCAGCAGGGCCACCCAAAGTGGGAAGTTTCACTGGAGCTTCCAGATGCCACACAGACTCCGAAGAAGCACTCGGCTGCCCCCTTGGAGAAAGTCGCCACTGAAAACCATATGCATGGCATGGGCACCTTGTCAGGGCCTGAGGGTACAAAGACTTCATCTTGCTTGAATCCACAATCCACGCTCATGGCCGCAGCCGTCAAGAGATCACACGATGCGCTGCATTGGTAAGCCTGCTGCAGGAAACCTCCCAAGGGACCTTGTCCCCAGGCTCACTACATCCAAACAGGTGCTCACAGCCCCACTGTAGTCAGCGCATGGGTGGCAGGTCTCTCTCTCCTCCCACCCGGTGCCCAGTGTTGCCCAGGAGGTGGCTCTGGGGCCAGACAAAGCTGGCTGGGAACCCTCCTGCTACTTCCAAGCCGTCCAACAGGGAGCAAGCTGCTGGATCCGTAGAGCCTCTGTTTACGCCTCCGTAATCTGGGAAAATGAGCCCCCCCCCCCCCCCCCACGCCGCCCCAGGCTTGCCAGGACGATGAAAAGAGACAGTGATGTTGGCCCTATGTCCCTGAGCCCAGCCATGGCTGGTCCCGAAGAAGCGGCACTCTTTCCCCAGGGCTGCCGTGACCAATCACCACAAAGAGGGTGTCCTGAAGCAATGCAAGCGCACTCACCACCAGTGCTACAGGTTAGGAGTGAGGCTTCCGGCTGCTGGCAGGGCCAGACTCCCTCCTACACCTCTGGGAATGACGGCCCCTCCCAGCACCGTGGAGGCAGACTTATGTCTGGGGGTTTGGTTGGGGATTCACATCTGCCATGGTGTCTGGGTAGCACCATTAGGGTTCACCTGTTAACTTGAAGGTTGGCAGTTTGAACCCACCGTTGAAGACAGACCTGGTAATCGGCTTCTGCCGAGGTCACGGCCAAGCAAACCTGGGAGCACAGGCCCTACGGCCACACAGCCCCGCCCTGTGACACGCATGCACTCCAGGGGCGCTGGAATCAGCTTCACGATTCCAGCGGGGTGGGGGGAGGGGTTATCTCACCTGTCTTTCTCTTGGAGGCCCCCCACCTGTATGTTTTATTTCTGGAGAAGCCGTGCACTGACCCTGGCCTGGGGTTGGGTGAGCGAGCGGGTTCCGGTAATTCCTCAAGTTCCAGGTGTGCGCATGACTTTGTAGGGAAGTGTTCTGCTGGAGAGCTGCATTTCCGCATATTTAGAGGTTTGGTGTGGCGTTTGTGACGTGCCTTCGTATACTTCCAGGGGGAAAGGCGAAGTCTTCATGCTAACACATTAGTGATCATTTAGGGACATGTAAGTGGCAGCCCATTACACGCTGTTTGTCTACACTTCCGAGTGTCTGAAATGTTTCCTAAAGAAGAGTGTTGTTGTTTGGTTTTTGTTTATAATGAGCACTTAGGATGTAGCCAGTTTGGGGCTGGATTTGATGCAGAGAGTCACCCCAGGAGTAGACCTCCAGATACCGTGTGCCTGCAGTGTAAGAGGGCCCTGGACAGTGGGGGACGGGGCTGGGGGCTGAGGTGGAGTGTGGGGGAGGCACAGGTGTGAGCAGTCGACAAAGACAGGCTCTACGGGAGGCCTACCATCTGGTCCTCCCAGTCCACACAGGGGCCGGTGGGGCAGGCTGTAGTCAGTACCTTGTGAAGCAAACCAGAGACAATTGGCCAAGTCCTTGTTGATGCCCAAGTTAGGTGCTCCTCCCGAGAAGCAGCTGGCTTTTACTTCGGGGAAGCGTGATTCCTGTTCTGTATTAGAATCCGAAAAGAGGACTGTGATGTTTTGTGAGCCATCCAGTTCAGACACACACAACTTCAAGGGAATCACATTTGTCTCGTTGGACTCCCCCGCCCGTTTTCTTTTAGCAAATTCTGTCATCTTTGCGGTTGGACAGTGAGGCTCGTTTTCACGACCGAGCACAGGAATAGATCATCAGAGTTCTGGTTCTCCTGTCAGCCTCTTTGCACTTGGCATGTTTCCTTATCAAGCTAGCCAGCTGCTGTGAAGGGGCAGCCCTCGGAGAGCTTGTGCCCATCTGATCTTCATCCTAACTCAATGGGAGTGGTGTTTCCAAGGGCCTGACCAAATATGCACAACTAGACTGAGGATCCTCTAAGAGAGACAGCACTACTATCTGAGATGAGCCATAGTTAGCACCATCTGTTTGGTTTGTTTTGCGGTGGCGGGGCGTAGCGGGCAGGTACATCATACTGTTAGTAATATATACTACATACAATGTTGAAAGGTATCTGTACTTTTACATGTAGTGTTCCCAAGCCCTAAGACAAGGATCAGATTTATAGACATACTGAGAGTAGAGATACTCAAACCAAACTCACTGCCGTCGTGCCACTGCCGACTCCTGTCAGCCGACACGACAGGGTAGAGCTGCCCTGAGTTCCCAAGACGAACTCTTTACGGGAGTAGAAAGCCTTCTCCGGAAGAGCGGTGGTCACGGCACGCGGCCTCCTCTGCTGGTCGTCAAAGGCCGCAGTGATGGGGGAGACAACTTAAGAAGGATTCCTCAGAGGGGGTCCTGCCCTAAATCGAGGACTACCCGTCCTGGTTTAGCCCTCTACATACATCATTACCCTTCAAAGAAAACTTCTTCCTAGAAGGTTTGGGCAGATAAATGCATACTGGTTGACCTCTTCCTGGTAATTTCATAAATTCTAGTGAATTGCATTGTACCAGATCAATGAATCCCTGGGCTCATCGGATTTTTGAAGCTGCGAGGGACTTTAAGACAAATCTGATATAGCTCTGTTAGCAAGGGAAGCATTCATTTTAACTGCCTAGTCAATTCTCAATTAACAAGGGTAATGGAGTGGAAGGAGGTCACTGATAATCAAAAATCATGGGTAAGATCAAATTATAGCCAACTCTCGATTTTCTGGGGGTTGATTAACTGGGTTGTGGGTTAACTGAGGTGAAGACAGGGGACCACGGGATGTCATCCCTTTGGTAATTGGTCCGCATCTCCTTACCTGCTTGTCTGCCCTAGAAAGGAAAGAGGCTGCCCAAGGCTGGACCAGACCAAGCTGGTGGACCTTGGTTGAGATGGTACCTGGGGGAGGGGAGAGCCTCAGTCTCAGAGGTCGGTCGAGGCTGCCTATAGCTTTGTCTCCCCGGCGCCTGGAGCGGTGGTTCTCAAACTTTTAGCGATCACCAGAACCACCTGGCAGGCTTGTTAAAACCCACATTCCTGGCCCCAGTCCCAGAGCTTCTGGTTCAGCTGGCCAGCATCTTGGCCTGAGAATGTGCATTTTTAACAAGCGCCCAGATAATGCTACTCCTGCTGGCCTAGGACCACACTTCAGAACTGCTGCTGTCTGGAATGTTCTCAGCCTGGGCTGCACACGTGGAGAAATACCGGGGCAGGGTGGTGGAGGGGTGATGGCACTTTTGAAACTGATAGGTGACTGTGTCCACCTCACTCAGTGGCAGGGGAATCTCTGGAGGTGAGTCCCAGGAATGGCTCTTTCGGTAAAGCTTCCTGGAGGATTCCGATGTGCATCTCGGAATGACAGCTAGTGTTCTAGACAGTGGTTCTACCTCTGGGACATTGGCAGGCCCATCTTTCGATGTTTTACATGCGTACACACACACACACACACACACACACACCATGTTCTTCTTCGGAGGATGACTGGGTGGCACAAACAGTGGACTAACTGAAAGGTCGGTGGTGTGAGGATACCCAGAGGTGCCTCAATAGGGAGGACTGGTGACCCACTTCCGGGACACATGAGATCACCATGAGTCAGGGTTGGCAGGAAGTCGACAGCAAGTTTGTTATCTGGGCCCAGCTGCAGGGGGAGAAGGAGCCTCTGGGCATTAGGCACTGGGATGCTAACCACAAGGTCAGCAGTTTGAAACCACCAGCCACTCTGTGGAAGACAGACAAGGCTTTCTACTCCGGTAAAACTTGGAAACTCACCGGGGCAGTTTCCTGCACAGGGTCGCCGTGAGTCAGAAGTGACTGGATGGCAGGGAGAGAGTCTTTGAGCAGGGGACCAATGCCAACGGCATTTCCTTTCTCTGGGTTATGCCCTGGGCTGCCAGCTCTGGGAGAGGAGCTATTGTTTAATTAAGGTGACCAGACATCCCGCTTTTGGCAGGACAGTCCCAATTTTTGGCATTTTAAAAAAGTCCTGATTTTTGGAAAGAATGCACGACAAGCTAGGGAATGGTCTATTTGGTCCATATAGACCAAATTTTTAATCAAGAACCATCCCCCACCCCACCCCGCCCAGTCAATGGTGTCCTGCTTTAAATCTGGTCACCTTAGTTTAGATGGGACCTACAAGAAACCAAAACCTTAGCATGGGCGGGGAGTTTACGTTGGTGAGGAAGACAGGAAGGTAGTTGCCCAGTCCCCTTCAAACAGCAGGCCCTGGGGCAGCCCTCTCACTGGGCACCCACGGCTCTGGGGCTTCGGAAGCTGGGCATAGAGGGGTCAGGCAGGCAGGAGATCAGCACAGTGGGGACCCATAAGGTGGCATTCTCAGGCCCACAGGAGCCCCACAGCACACCACGGAGCATACTCCCTGCTGTACCCACCATGCCACTCATGGTACATTTCTCAGCACACCCCATAACACACACCACGATGAACCCCCACACTACACCCCCATGGTACACCCTGTGGCATCTCCCCCTGATGTGCCCCACAGCATGCTCCCCACAGTGCAGCATGGCCCAGTAGCACCCTTTCCCTTCCTCCCTCCACTCCCTGCATGCCTCCCTTCTAGAGAAACCCTGTACACCCCTTCTCCATCAGACTTCCCACAACAGAACCCTCTACAACACCTTGCTCAGCACACCGCTGCACACTCCCTGCGGTGTACCACTTCTAAGCTCTGAGCCCAGGCCCCTTGCCTGTGCTTTTGAAAGTGGAGTCCCGGCACAGTAACCTACTTCTGTCCCTTCCCTTTCTCTGCAAGTACACTGCTGTACACAGGCGGACCATTTACTCTGGAGGAAAGAGTGTGTGATTGACGTCTAACAGTGTTGATGATGCTGATGACATCTATTGTTTTCCTACAGAAACAAAATGAAAACATGGATAAGCCTATCTTGAATACCTGAAAGAGGCTGGAGGGGCAGTGTACTCAGCCTGGGTCCTGCCAGTTTCTGCCCCACCGCCTTGGGAGGCAGGGAGTGGGCAGGGAGGCGGCCTGGCCTGTGTGACCAGAGAGACAACAGCTGGTACTTGCTCAGTTTCCAAAACTGTGTCTTAGGACGAGCCAGGGCACCAGTGTCAGACACACGACATGCTTCTCTGTCTGTGCTGGGTTTGCAAAGAGGAACGGAGAGACAAGCAGCAGGGTGGCTGCAGCACAGTGCTGCCGAAATGCCAGCAAGCAGACATGCCCAGGGCCGGTACCTAGTACTTAATCACTCTCCGCTGTTACCTCCGTGGTTATTGAGCTGTTGGGATGGTGGTTCGTTATTGTCATCTATGGGAGCTGAAAATGTTAAAGGAGCAAGCTTCTGACTCCCACGGCTACAACGAGATGATCTTTCAC
>NW_022103913.1:7420099-7422057 GCF_000313985.2 Echinops telfairi
GGCTAGCACAATTAACTAACTCACCCGGTTTTCACAGAGCCCCGTCTTCCTGGATTCCCTGCCAACTATGCCATGGCTTAGGGCTCTCACGCCCACCCAGAAGTACCACAGGAAGGCCTGCCCTCACACCGCCCCAGCTCACCTTCTGTGCCCAGGCCCTCCCCAGGAGGTTGCCGTGGGCAAAGACCACAGGACTGGGTTCTGCCCTCCCTCCCGCCGTGGAGGCTCGGTCTCGGGCACTTTTGCAATTTAAAAGTGTTTCTTTTTCCTTCTTCATCTAGAGAAGTAAAAATAATTATAATAGAAAGTGGGTAATTTGCAGCTACAATGGCAGGCTGATAATCAAAAACTTGTAAATGGAAACATGAGCATATGTTTATCACTCCTGGAAATTAGAATGCAATTGAAAGTAGCTGTGGCCTCAAAGTGAGGGCTTTATGGAGGGGAAGGCAGGCTTGGTTGGAGACCTGCTTGCTAATGAGGCTCTTAAGTCCATGCTACCTCTGGAGCAGTGAATAGAGGGGGTGTCCCGGAGCTGCTCAGCTGTTGTAGACAGTCTCCGGTGAGCACTTGTGCATGGCTCACTCCCCTGCTTAAGACACGCGGGTCACCGAGCACCGCCTTCAGGGTCTAGCACAGAATAAAAGCCCCTGACCACCTCGCTTTGCAGAACCGGTCTTCTGCCCTCCACCTGACTCCTTGTGTAGTCTGGACTTGTTCCCTCGCCTCTCACATTCGCAGGCTTTTCTAAATGATGTTGGGCTGCTAACCACAAGGTCAGCAGTTCGAACTCACCATCCACTCCGTGGGAGAAAGATGAGTCTTTCTGCTTCCCTAAAGATTTACAGCCTCAGAAATCCTCAAAGGCTGCTCTTCCTATAGGCTCATTATGAATCTGTCAGAGAGTTAGGCTGTGGTTTGGTTTCCCCTCCCCTGCTTGGTTACCTAACTCATACGTCCTTTGAAACGCCAAGCACCTGCTCTGTCCTGGAAATGTTCTATTAGAGATAGACTTGTACTCAGGAATCCCAACTCCTGTAGCTGGGGGAGAGACCCCATTCAGAAAGGGTTTTTTTCTGTCATGTGAATAGAGCCTGTCTTCACACTGGCAGGGGACAGACTAGGGCCACCCGCAGAGCTCCAGGGAGTGCCAGGGACATGAGCACAGTTGAGACAAGGCGTCTTCCAGCAGAGCTGAGAGGAAAAGAACCTTTGGTTAGAGCTGGTGCCCGAATTTGGACTTCTAGCCTCTTACTGTATGAGAAAATTAATGTCTGTTCATTAAAGCCACCCTCTTGTGGAAGTTTTGGCTCAGCAGAACTAAGAAGCTAAGACATCTTCTTTGCCCTGCTTTGCCCTGGCTGGATGGTGGGCCCTCCCCCAGATGCGCTGCCCCCTCTGCTTCCGTTCATGCCAGCCCTGACACCCCAGGCTGTGACTGTCGGTTCCGGTCAGACGGCTCTGTCTACCTGGTCCTCACATCGTGATGCTCACCTGACATGTTGCTATTTAAAGGAGCTCCACTGAAGTAGTGGGATGCATGCTGGGCTGCTGTGATAGTTACATAATCTGTTGTCAATTTGAGTGAAGGGGTGGAATTTATCCTGTCAATCAGGTCACAGCTTGATGACCTCATTTGGAGGCGCTAAGGAGGTAAATAGTTCACTGGAGGCGGGACACATGCTCACTCCCTGTGAGACATTCCTGTGGACAAGACACATGGAGCTATACTAGAGCCCTGGCGCTGAAGGAGCCATGTGAAATCTCCTGTCAGTGCTCAGATGCTTCCACTGCCACTGGATCCACAAGACTTCCCACCCACTGGCCTGTGACCTTCCTGCATTCGGCATCATTGCATGCATTCTGTGAGTCTGAAGAAGAATTTATAGATTGGTATTGGACATATGGGCTAATATCAGACTTATGGACTTGATCTGGACTGGGCTGGGATGTTTTCT
>NW_022103913.1:7422157-7423676 GCF_000313985.2 Echinops telfairi
TAATATCAGACTTATGGACTTGATCTGGACTGGGCTGGGATGTTTTCTGAATATTCAATTGCTCTTGTATATAAAGCTCTTTCTTATACACATGAGTGTCTATAAATGTGTTTCTCTGGTCTACCTAGACTAACACAGCGGCTAACTGCAAGGTCAGCAATTCAAACCCACCATCCGCTCCGTGAGAGCAAGATGAGGCTTTAGACTCCTGTACAGATTTACAGCCTCAGAACCCTAAAGGGGCAGTTCGAGTCCATCTTAGAGTGTCACTGTAAGTCGGAATCAGCTCAATGCTAGTGGAAAGAAATGGATATTTAAGGGACCCTGGTAGCACAATGGATGAAGCATAGGACTGGTAACCACAAGGTTAGTGGTTCAGACCCACCAGAGGCTCCTCAGAAGGAAGATTTAGTCTTGGACACCATACAGCAGTTCTCTGTCTTACAAGGCCCATATGAGTCAGAATCAGCACGATGGTAATGGCTGTATCGGGCACATGCTTGATACTTGCTGAAGGGTCAGTAAGGGCAGTCGAAGACTTTGAGATGACTTGAGAAAGCCGCGGTCGTGACCTAAGCCATCGACCAACTCGATCCCAGAAGGAGATGTGGGATCCTCTGCACCTGTGCTATTTCGTTCTGGAGTAAGGGCTCCTGAGGCAGCCGGCTCAGTGTGGGCCACACGTGGGATTGGCCTGGAAGAGAGTTTGCTTCCATCTCAGATTCGGCGTGTCTCTGTGCAGGGCCAGGGCGGCATTGTGTGGCCGGTGCGTCTGCTCTGCGTGGGGCTGCTGGACACTGGGAGGGCACCCACACACATCCGTGTCACAAAGACCGAGGCCAGCCTGATGAAGGGATCAGTAGGTTGTCAGCCAAGGAGGCGAGGGTGCCCGTGCACACCCTTGCTGTGAGACCCGCCTCCAGCTCCCTCTCTCTGGTGGGCAGTGGGGCGCAGCCCTGCCACGAGTGGGCACAGCTACATTTAACCTGCTGACAAGAGCCCTGGTGGCATAGGGGATTACATGCTGGGCTGCCAACCACAAGGTCAGCAGTTTGAAACCATCGGCCGCTTCTCAGGAGAATGACGAGGCTTTCTACTCCCATTAAGACTTACAGCCTCAGAAACCCACAGGGGGTACCCCGTCCTATAAGGTCTCCATGAGTCGGGATTGACCCGATGGCAGTGAGTGAGTGAGAACTAGCTGAGTGTGTGCTTTTCCGATAACCATGAGTCCTTCATGTACCTAGTCGGGGCTGGGAGTGGGGTGGGGGGTGGGGAGGATGCTGACCTGTCACCAGCACCTGAAACAACAGCCAGGAGGGTATAAAACATTTAACAAAGGAGGAAGACGAAGTGGGCGATGGCAGTGGGCTCGAGAAACTCTGCCTCATGCTGGTGCCTGAGACGCTCCACCTCAAACACCACGAGCAGGGTGGGGGGCGGGGGGCTTCTGAAAGCAGGACAAGCCAGACCTCCGGTCTATGCCCCCAAACTGTGCTTGGCCCTGCACCTATCACCG
>NW_022103913.1:7423776-7425057 GCF_000313985.2 Echinops telfairi
GACGAGGCTTTCTACTCCCATTAAGACTTACAGCCTCAGAAACCCACAGGGGGTACCCCGTCCTATAAGGTCTCCATGAGTCGGGATTGACCCGATGGCAGTGAGTGAGTGAGAACTAGCTGAGTGTGTGCTTTTCCGATAACCATGAGCCCTTCATGTACCTAGTCGGGGCTGGGAGTGGGGTGGGGGGTGGGGAGGATGCTGACCTGTCACCAGCACCTGAAACAACAGCCAGGAGGGTATAAAACATTTAACAAAGGAGGAAGACGAAGTGGGCGATGGCAGTGGGCTCGAGAAACTCTGCCTCATGCTGGTGCCTGAGACGCTCCACCTCAAACACCACGAGCAGGGTGGGGGGCGGGGGGCTTCTGAAAGCAGGACAAGCCAGACCTCCGGTCTATGCCCCCAAACTGTGCTTGGCCCTGCACCTATCACCGACTTTGTAGGTTTTACTTTAAAACAGCACCCCACATAGCCAGGTCTAAATGATGTGTCATGCCTGCACCTTTGTGCCAGCCAAGGTTCCAGCCCCACGGGCTGCAGTTGGGTTCCAGCCGACTGCTGGGAAGGAGCTGAGGGGCTGGCCGCCGGGAGGGACTCTCAGGCTAGCCAAGGCCAGCTCCTGGACCATCGTTGGACCTTGTGCAAGCTTGGGCTCCAGGCTGAGGAGAGAGGGTGCAGGGTAGGAGGAGCCCGGGTTCATATCTGGGGGAGACTGGCCAGGGCAGTGGGAAACAGGAGACACTGTGAGGAAGCCCCAGAGGGAGGCAAGAACAAGGCCCGGGCCGAGGCGGTACAGAGGGAACAGAGAGGGGGCTGGGAAAGTGGACTCCCCAGGATTTGGTGATGGGTGGGTTGAGGGTAGAGGCGGAGAGGGAGAGGAGACCAATGTATCTCCCAAGCGGCTGTCTGGATGGTGGTGCTGTTTGCTTACAGACAGTTGGAGGAGGAGGTCTGGGGAAGCGGAAGTGGTGGGGGCGCTCCAGGTGGACACGGTCATTCCAAGGAGAAGACCAGGTGTGTCAAGAAAAGGGCTTCCTTGCTGTTTACTCATAAACGTTTATGAATCGTTGACAACACCGTGTGGTTTATTCAGCCAACCTTTAGGAAGTGCCTTCGGTGGGTCAGGTGTGGGCCTCTAGACCAACAAGAGGTGTTTGTTTCTCCGGGATGGGGGGACCATGGTGCACCCGCAGAGCTGCTGCCTGGGCAAGGGGCACCCTGGTGGAGGAACAGTGCGCTGTGGCAGTCCCAAGAATGCAATGAGCCCGGCGCCGGGTC
>NW_022103913.1:7425244-7427727 GCF_000313985.2 Echinops telfairi
CAGAGTGCAGAAACCTGCCCTCGGAAGTGGAGGCAAAGGAGCGGTAGAGAGGGCCAGGCGGAAGGCTGAGGTCTCAGAGCACAGCCTTTCTTACTGCCCGGGACCCGGTTGAGGGAAAGGCTAGTGATCGAGGAACTGCTCACCAGTGCCCTGCTTGCCCTCTCAGGAAGCAGTGGCTTCAACTCGAATCCGCATTGCGTAGCTCCTGACGCCTCTTCTCTCTTAACTGAAGCGTGGCCGGGCATCATGTGGTTGTGTGGCTTCCAGCAGCATCCCTCGGTTGGCGTCTTTACCCCGGGGAAGTAGGGGGCTTTCTGCATCTGAGTGTTTAAAGATCCACCTGGGAGCCTCATTTTCTGTTCAGCACAACGTGTGACTGTCATTCGTCACCGTCGCGTTGACTCTGACCCCGGCGACCTGTGAGGACCCATTGAATCCAAGCGCAAGTGTTTTGATAGAGTGGAGGAGGCCGAGAAAATGACCGCGTACAGCCAATGAGGTGATGGTTTATCAGGCAGCAACAGTTGCTTAGACAGGAACTGTGGTGGTGTTCCTTCCGTGAGCTGGGCTTTCCATTACATTTTCACTCCTTTGTTTCAGGAAAACTGGGATGGAGGGTGGGGCCTGTGAGGTGCTCCTCACAGAGGGTACATTAACTCTTCACCTGCTCTGAATGAACGGGTGCCTCGGTGGCTCAGCTCAGCGCAGAAAGCTAGGTTTCCCACTCATGGCAGCTACTTTGAGAAGTCCAGAGCCACCGCCAAGGAGCCCTGGGAGCACAGGCATTAGCACTTGGCTGCTCACCACAAGATCCTTGTTCCAACCCAGCCCGAGGGAAGCGGTGGCAGTCCACTTCCAGAACGGCAGCCAAACCAAGGGCACACCCACTGCCCTCTAGCACCTGACCCCTGCTGACCCTGGACCCCTGCTGACCCTGCGCAGCATCCGGGAGGCGTAAACCTTAACGAAAACCGACAGCTTCATCCTGCCCCTTGGAAGAGCCTGTGGGTTAGGCGCATCGCACCAGGAAGGTTCCAGAAACTCACACCATCCAGTTGGCGCAGCCTCAGAGCCTCAGAGCGACCCCCTGGAGCAGAATAGGACTGGCCCTGTGGGTTCCTGAGGCTGTAAATCTTCACAGGAGCAGAAGGTCTCCTCTTTCTCCCGAGGAAGGCCCTGTGGGTTTGAACTGCGGACCTTGCATCAATAACCCCCTGTGCCACCAGGAACCACCAGAGATCACAGCCGTGGGAACCGTGTGGGGCAGTTCCACTCGGCCCTCCGTGGTCCAGGCGAGTGCTTGAGAGTTACAGCCGAAGCCGTTTCCTGTCTGCGAGGCCAGACTGCGACTGCGCTTGTTCTAGCAGCAATCCCCGGCCTCTGGGGAGGGAAGGAAGGCAGGGGCGGGCGCTTTATTGGATCTCAATACCCTCTCTCAGGGAAAGAGGCTGCAGGGCATCTGTTTGCCTTTACTTTCAACATTAAAGTGGATTTAATTTGGTCTTGAGAATTTTGCAATTCCTTTTACACATTCTGCTGCTGGGATCCAGGGATTCAGAATGGTGAGGCATCCTCCTGGGCTCCTTGCGTGATGGGCTCGCTGGTGCCGCCTACAGGGTGCTCCCCGTCAGTGCAGGTGTGGGACACATCCACACCACCACCACCACCACCACTCAGACACACAGCCCCACAGAGGGAGTGAGGGTCGGGGGAGAACCCAGACGGAGCCCAGCAGCGTGGGCCCACGTCCTAGCCTCAGGCCGCTTTGTTGCTTAACCTGAAGAAAGTAAATCCACGTCTCTGAGTCCTAGTTTTCTCATCAGGAGAGGAGTATAGTCCTACAGGCTTCCGACCTGTTGTGAGGAGTGAGCAGTCCGTGGAGAAGCACTCCATGCTTGGTCAGTGGAGGGGCAGCGAAAGAAGGGAAGGCCCTCGCCGAGATGGACCGACACGGCGGCTGCAGCAATGCACTCAAGCACAGGATGCTTTGTGAGGACGGCGCGGGACCGGGCGGCGTTTCCTTCCGCTGTGCATCAGAACTGACCTGGCAGCACCTAGCGCCAACAGAGGGAGTCATTGTGGAATAATTGAAATAACACTCCTGGCATCAGCGCCCCATAAACGGCTGGTCATATCTCCTAGTTCAGGTGTGGATTCTGTAGCTTCACCTTGGCTGGTCCCCACAGCTGTGTGTCCCATTCCGGAGTCCCCTTGCTCTGTGGGCACCCGGAGGATCACCCTGGATTATGGCCGCTCACTTGTGGGGAGCTTTCATGATCCCTGAGGACAGCAGCTATGCTGGGCCTCCACTCCACCCTCCTGACCTCATACCTGCTGAGACACCAAGCTGGCTCAGGGTGGACCCCAAGTCAGAGCACCTTCCCCGGCTGTGGCATCCCTTGGTGTCACCTCCCCACTAAGCTGTCCCGGCTCTGGAGTGTTCCCTCTCAGGCTCCAGCGGGTGCGGCAGGGAGAGCCTGGCA
>NW_022103913.1:7428639-7430465 GCF_000313985.2 Echinops telfairi
TTGGGGCATTTTAATTCCTTAGCATTTCTTTTTGGAAATGTTCGTGTTGGGCTGATTGGTGGAGCCTCGGTGGTGTCCTAGTGGTTATCACTGGCTGCTGACCACAAAGTCAGTAGTTCGAAACTACCAGGAACTCTGTTGAGGAAGATAAGGCTTTCTACTCCCATAGAGCCCTATACTGTAGCGTCTATAGCCTTGGAAACCCACAGGGGCTGCCCTGCCCCCCCCTATAGCACCCTATAGCAGAGTTGGGATCCACTCGTGGATGGCAGAGGTCTTGTTTGTTTGTTTTCGGACTGAGCTAGAAGGTGGTTCTAAGTAAACCCGTTGGAGTTGTTGGGATGGGGAACTCTTGTTTATTCCTTTGAAAGGGGGGTGGTGGTTTTCTCCAGTTACCTCTTGGATCCTGCTGTTGACGGGAAATCAGAGCGGGAGTTAGGAAGGCTTTGAGAGATAAGGTGGGTGCTTCTCCCGTGCAGTGGGGGCAGTGACTTCGGCCTCCGAGACAGGAAATGGGGGTGAGACTCTCTCCGGGATCTCAGCCTCAGCCGGCTCGGACTGCATTCCCTTTGCTTTCGGGGTCACCTGCCTCTTCCGTGTTGGTCCCCAGGTGCTGGTCTCCTTAGGCCTGGCTCAGTGAGGGCTGGATGTTGTACTGCGTTCCTTACACGAAGTTGTTACAGCTCCATCACCAAAGAGGGAGCCCTGCTGGCACCTTTGGCTGCTGATCAAAAGGTTGGTGGTTTGAACCCGCCCACTGGCTCCTGGGGAGGAAGACCCAGTGATCTGCTCCCTAAAGAGGAGAGCCAAGAAAACCCTGTGGGGCCATTCCTCTCTGTCCCCCGTCACCGTGTGCCCCAGGCGGCTCAGTGCCACCTCATGACGTCAACAACAACATAACCAAAGGTTGTATGAGGGAGTCGTGTGGTGTGGAGACAGGCCAGCTCTGGGCTGGGAGTTGGCACCCTGGGCCCCAGCTCTTGTCTGTTATGCACCTACTGGGGGACCTTGGACCCAGCCACTTGCCTCTCTGGGTCTCAGTTTCCTCAACTCTGAAGTGGGGATTACAGTCAGATGTCACCATTTGCAAGTGAAAGCACAAAACCGTTAGGTTTAAATATTTGGATCTAACAAGTGCCTTCAACACTGGGTGTTACCTAGGTCTACATAGCCTGAGAGGTTATATACTTTGGGCTGCTAACCACAAGGTCAGCAGTTCGAAACCACCAGCCACTCCAAGGGAGGTAGGAAGATGAGGCTTTCTACTCCTGTAAAGCATTGCAGTCTCATAGGAACCCACAGGGACAGTCCTGCCCTGTCCTGTGGGGTCACTCTGAGTGGGCATCAGCCCGATGGCAGGCAGTTAGGTTTGGGAACAAAAAGGCTCGCTCCCAACCTTGACTGTTTCTGTGACCATTTCTTTAAAATATAAGGGACATCAGCCTTTCCTGAATTTCATAATAAGGAATCATAAAGTGCTGTGCCTTTTAAAACTTTGCAGCGAACCTTAAAAGACACGTACCATTTAAGACGACAGGAGGGTTGGAGGGGAGGCGGGGCAAATGAGAGGAGGAAGAGAGGACATCTGTTCCTTTCACTCAGCAAAAGTATCCCCGGGGTGCACCTGCAGAGGCGTGTGGGTGCGAGGGCCGCACCCATGGTGCTGCGTTTGCCCTGGAAGCACCCAGGGCCCTGCTTTCATTTGGCTGCAGGGGAACTGCACCCCAAGTTCGTGCTGCTTACAAACCCCAGCCTTGCTCTGGGGTTCTGAAGCACACTTGCATCGTTTCTCCTGCCCTGAATTGGACTCAGTGCAGTCAATGCTC
>NW_022103913.1:7430845-7452518 GCF_000313985.2 Echinops telfairi
GTTTAAAACCCCCAGCCGCCTGCAGTAGAAAGAGGGAGGCTCCAGACACCTGTCGGATCCCAGTCCTGGAAACCCACAGGAGCAGCTGTGCCCTGTCCTGCAGGCCACGGTGAGCTGGCATGACCGCAGGGCAGTGAGCTGGGGTTGCGTCTGGTGAGGCCCCCACCTATGGTGACTCGTGGGTATGCTCCGCCGGCTCTTGGGTGGCTGAGTTTTCCGAAGCAGGTTCTCGGACTTGCCTTTCATGGTGACCCTCGGTGAACTGCAACCTCCCATTTCCTAGTTAACAAGCCTGGCTGGCCCGCCCGGGCCTGAGGGAGTGAGGCTGGGCTAGGCGTGTCCACGCAGAGCCCTTGGCACTGGCCGTGACCACTCCCCTCCTTAGTCCCTGGCAACTGCCCAGAGGACTCGACCTCCCCCTCCCCCCCCATGTTTGGGAGCCACCCGCCAGGGAGGGAGGGCTGCTGCCTTTCCAGCGCAGGACACGTGCCCCAGAGGCCTCCTGCTGTAGAACTTGCAGGAGGACTTGTTCAAGAGACGACTCCCGCAGCTTTGACCTGGAACTGCCGAGTCAGTGAGTAGTGACTTGGCCCACTCCTGTGGAAGAGACAAACGGCACACTTGTCTGGGACTTGATACCAACTGTGTGCACTTGGGTTTGAGGTAAGAAGGCGGCCACACAGCCCGGGAGCTTGGGGGGAAGCCAAGGGTCGGTGGTTTTCTGTTGTCCGCTGCTTTGCTTTGCCTGCAAGCCTGCAGCGTTAGCTGGATGAAAGGAAACCTGTCGAAGCCACAGGCGGGCTCTCGGGCACGCCTGCTGCACAGCCTGTGCTCATGCTAGGCACACTCCTTATCACGTGCCTTACTGTGTTTTAATCTGCCGTGTTTAGACTGCAAAAAGGGTGCATGCTTAAGGAAAGACACACACTTGTTAACCCTGTCAAGACCAAGTCCTGTCCAGCTTTGAGTTTTCAGTAATGAATTGGAAAGCAAGCTGTCTGGAGGTGCTGTGGACTTGCCCACATTTAGTGGGGCCCATTCATCTCAGAACCTCTCAGGTGCTGGGGTTGATAGGAGGAGGCCGTTCTTCAGATTTGTGCAGGTAGACACGCACCCTCCAGATGGCAGGCTCCAGTGAAAGTGGGATAGCAGATTTCCACTAAACCCTAGAGGCAGAAAATGTACGTGACTACTGTGTATCCACAGGCCACAAAGGGGTGAAAGTCAAAAAGTCTACATCTGCCTTCACTCCTCCTCTCGTTCCTCTAACAATCTTCCTTTTTTTCCCTTAGAGGTAGTGACTTACTGCCAGGGAAGTACCCAAAGGATTTGTAAACATATCAGGATCTTCAAAAAGTTTATGGAGAAACCCATTGTTTTCTAATTCCCTCTCTCCACACACTTTAAAAAAACCCTCTCATCTGTAGTGCTATATAAACCACACCCTCTTGCTTTCTTTTACATCCTGGATAGCTTTGTTTACCCAAAAAATGAATGAATACTACAATACTTTCTGACACTTCCTAGCCCCCCGGGGGTGTCATTGGCTGCACTCTGCGCTGCTAACCACATGTTCGGCAGTTCCAACCCACCGGCTGTTCCATGGGAAGAAGACGAGGCCGTCTGCTCCCAGATTTAGTCTCAGAAACCCGCAGGGGCAGTTCTACTCTGTGCTCTGAGGTCGCCGTGACTTGGAAGCCACTCCATGGCAGAGTGAGTCTGAAACATTGGCGCGTGGTTGCTCTCCACCAGCATCGACTCTTCCAGATCTCCCGTGCCAGTTGCGTGGACATGAGCATGCTCCTGGAGCAGCTGCGTGGTCCGCCGTGGACTTTCACGAGTTCCCAGTTAGCAGACTTTGCACCTTCATGTTTCGTTCACTAGTAAGCATCAATCTTCAGAGACCAGCCTTACCACATATACTTTCAAGCACTGGCCATACTTATTAATATTTCTACTGCATTTATTTGGACATGCATTTCTCCCAACGCACGCATGCGTGTACACACATACACACCCTATCTGAGCAATGCAGAGAGTGTATGGGCCATCTCTGCACTCCTTGCCCCACTGCTCCTTTCACACGTACCTATTCAGATGTTTGCTTTACAAGTAGACAGTTTTCTTTGTGCACTTGGCCCCCTTTCCCTATTAAGAAGCTTGTACATTCATTCTTAAGGGGACACTGGCCGCCTACTCTTCACCTGTGCTTTGTGGACCTGGCAGCCGAGTGCTCACCCTCTCCTAGTCCACCTGCTGGAGGCGGGAAGGTGAGTTCTGCCAGATGCCATGAGCACAATTCCAGAGCAGTAGGAAGGGCCTTCCTACCACCGGAAACCCTGCCCTGATGGGCGTGCTCATTGCATCACCATCACAGGGCAGCTTCAGCCAGCAGTCCTGGAGGCTACAGGTCCAACATCAGTCTCACTGGCCCAGGTCAAGAGGGCAACAGAACCACAACCCTCTCAGAGGTTCTCAACCTTCCCAATGCCGCCACCCTTTAATACAGTTCCTCATGTTGTGGTGACCCCCCAACCATAACATTATTTTCATTGCTACTTCATGACTGTCATTTTTCTACTGCTATGAATCATAATGTAAATATCGGATATGCGGGACATACTTTCATTGTTCCCAATTGACATAATTAAAAAATAGTGATTCATCACAAAAACAATATGTAGTTATATATTGTGAAATATTCACTTCTAATGACAAATAATGAAATTTTGTCTTGAAGCATGGTGTAGCATGGGTAACAGTCTTCACGCCGGGTACTCGTATGTGGGCGTATCTGCATGTGGGCCTGGAGATGGATAGAGGAGCGGTGTCTCCGTTCCTAAGACTGTCGGAAATGTGTGTTCTCTGATGGTCTCAGGTGCAACCACTGTGAAAGGGGTCTCTACCCCCAGGTTGAGAACCGCTGCCCTAGAGGAACATCTGACGGAGCCTGGTGGCAGATGGGTTACCAGATCAGCAGGTGGAAGCCACCAGCTGCTCCACAGGAGAAAGATGAGGCTTTCTGCTCCCACAAAGATTTACCATCCCAACACCCACGGGACTCTTCCACTCTGTCTTCCATGACTTGACAGTCAGTGAGTGAGTGAGTGAGTGAATGGAGAATCCATTCTTTGCCCTTTCTGGTCGCTGCCAACAATCCTTGGCTTGTGACCGCATCACGCAAGTCTCTACCGTCAACATATCCAAATCTCTCTCTACTCTGTCTTTACATGACCTTCTCCTCTATGTGTGTCAAATCATCCTCTGCCTCCCTCTTTTAAAGAGGTGCATGATTGAATTTAGGACCCCCTTTGAATAACCCAGAGTCATCTCTTCATTTCAAAATCTGTCATTTAATCCATCTGTACAGACACTAAGCCCTCTGCTGTCCAGTGGATTCCGACTCACAGGGCCCCGAGAAGGACAGTGTAGAACTACCCCCTAGGTTTCCAAGGTTGTAGGTATCTTCCTGGAAGCAAACGGTCACATCTTTTTCCTGCAGAACTGCTGGCAGTTTGAAACCACTCCCCTTTCCTTTAGCAGCTGAGGACTTTTAACCACACTTCACCAGGGTTCCTGCAAAGACCGTACACCCAGTCACGTAACATTGCAGGGTCCAGGGCTCCTGCAAAGACCGTACACCCAGTCACGTAACATCACAGGGTCCAGGGCTCCTGCAAAGACCGAACACCCCAGTCATGTATCATTGCAGGTTCTAGGGCTCCTGCAAATACCGTACACCCCAGTCACATAACATTGCAGGGTCCAGGGCTCCTGCAAAGACCGTACACCCCAGTCACGTAACATTACAGGGTCCAGGGCTTCAAACCTGCTACTCAGCCTCCTGCAATGGAATTTCCCCAACTCTTTTCCAATACTGTATATTTTACCTTACTCTTGGGGCTGGTTTGCTGTTTCCACTGAACTCTTTAGAAGATTGTATTCTCATCCATAAGGCAGGCAGGGATTAGTGCTTTTTTACCCTGTAAGTCGACAAATTGGCTTGAAAGGTGAGGTGGTAGTGTCAAGATCAGGTAGAAAAAATCTTTCTGCCAAGATCCTCAAAACAGGGATTATATCCCATGAACCGCAACACAATGGCTGTAATTCGTACACTTTTTAACCTAGAAATTTTCTGACATAATGTCCCTTGTACCCTAGCTAGGAGGAAGTTGCAGAGTTGTCTGTTCCTCCCTGTAGATCAAACCACGCCCAAACCATGCACCTCATTGTTCAGATCTGCCCAGAACACACGTGGACAGGCCTGGATCCGTGGCTGGGAACCGTGGCAGGGTTGGGCAGGAGGCCCCTCTCTGAGGCGGGTGAGATGAAGATGAGGTTTGTGGTGGCTCACTGCACGGACTGAGTGTGTCTGCCACAGCAAACTCCCCAGTCCTCCCCATGAAAGGCCTAGTACAGTCTGGGACTTGGCCCTGCCCTTGCCATGTGTGTTAGGCCGGGTTGACTAGAGAAACAAATCCAGAGACACTCATATATGTGTAGGAAGGAGCTTTTTATCAAAAAGTAATTGTATATCAGGAAAACATCCTGGCCTGGTCCAACACAAGCCCATAAATCCCTCTTTGGACTCCGAAGCTGGATGCAATGACACAGGATGCAGGAAGGTCATAGGCCTGTGGGTGTCTTGTGGATCCAACAGCAGTGGATGAATCTCCAGGGCTTACGCAGGTCTCAGCAAGGCTTATCAACGGGAAGGTGAAGGCAGAGATAGATAGGCCCGCCTCCGGCGAACCATTTATCCCAGTGGCACCTCCAAAGGAGGCCATCAAGCTGCGACCTGATTGACAGGCTAGGCACCACCCATATCTTCTTCTGGGTGCCATGTTGGCACAAAAGCCTAACTACCACACCAGGTGAATGCTAATGCCTTAGACTTCCATTTCCCAATCTCACCGCAGACCTGCACGCTCATAAATTAAACTGCACAGCTCAGCATTGCCGTGCGCATTCTAGGATTTACTCCAAAATGGCCCAAACGACTGCCTAGTTCAGCAGAACTCCCTTTGGCCACTGCCAGTTAAAATATTATAGCGACACTAGAAGAATGATTTCCAAGTGTGGCCCGGGCTGGTGCAGCGCACGCTTCCCTCCAGATAGGACCACAGCCGATGGGCGTGGCCACGGGGAGCAAGTGTGGGCAGCTGCGGATCTTCCCACGCACAGAGTGGGGGGCACCGGGGGGCCGTGTCCCCAGAAGCAGAGAAGAGGTGACGTGTCTGCCTCATGGCGAATGTTGAGTGTGAAATGGCTATAGCGTTTATAAGGCAACAAATCAAGTGAAAGAAAGAAAGCACTGGATCGGGCTGGTTTGTGTCACTTTTCAAGTCAGTGGGGAAAATTAAAATTCCACCAAAATGCCCGCTGCAGGTTGCTACGGGGCGGGAAGTATAGTGTTGCTTTGTTCTCTAAGGGAATACACTGCCTTCTTCTCCAGTCAAAGTCATGTACGCACGTGCTGGTTGTTTTCTCAATCAAATAATACGGAAAGGTTTGTGATGAAAGTTTGAACCTTATTCCCACTCCCTTGCCCACTTCCCAAAGGCAAGTTCCCGGAGCCTCTTCTGGGGGTAAAGGACATATCTCCAGAGTATGTGCTGATTGCATACTGTGTCCCATCGTGAAATAGTAAGGTTTAACTCATGCACTACCCGTCACTTCTTCTTTCCTCTTGTGCTTGATGGTTTTATTATTAGCCTTCTATTGGTTGCCTGATAATTTTAATATCAGTTGAGGCGCAGTGAACTGCTTCCCCTATATCTCCTCTGCCCTTCTTCCTCATTAAAACACACCCGGTTTTGTTGAGAGCAGCAATGTGCCACCTTAAAAACAAACAAAACCCTTTACAACTGCATTTCTCAGTGGCTCCCTGCCCGTGAGGTACAAGAAGTTCTTGGGTAGAAAAGCTCTTTACACAGGAGCCTGGCTCGTCAGGCAAACCTGTGCCCTTTTCTCCTCTTCCTCCTTCCTGCTTCGACAAACACAGGACGCTGGGGCTGCAGCTGCCACCATGCCACAGGCGGGGCTCTTGAGGGCAGGTGAAAGCCGCGTTCTGAGGAGGACGGAGAAAAAATCTAGCCCACACTAATAGCCTTTCTTTCCTTTGGTTATTGTTGAGAGACAGCTGCTTTTTACCATCTCCTCAGTTGACCCAGCCTCTCCACCTTGTATCCATTTAGTGGCATTGACCTTTTCCCCTGGGACACTCTACAGCCCTGTGCTGCACGGTGGCTCTCCAAGTTCTGAAATGCTCAACCCTGGGGTTTGCTTTCTCGGGTTTCCTTGTTTTGCTAGACTGCGTCCTCAGAACTGTTTGGGTCCTTTCATATTAAAAAAGAATGTGTTTGTTCTGCCTGCGTACCTCCTGGATAGTTTGGTCAGCTCCGTAATTGGCCTGCTTTTCTCCCGGACTTGAGCATCGTGCTGTTGCATTTGCCATCTACGGTTGTAAATGAGATGCCACATGCCAGTCAAATGCCCATCCTTTGGTCTGTGGACTTTTATTTCTCTGGAAGTCTTTCTGGTCTTGTCTTGCTTATTCTTGGTGTTCTGATACATCAGAGCAAATATATGCTCAGTTGGGGGATGGTGGTGGTTCCAGATAGACCCCGTGCCTCCATGAGGGAGACCTGGCCTTGATTTCCAGCCACCGCACCTCCAATGGGACCACTATCTGCTTGTGAACGGAGCCTTCCCGGTTGCTGTGATCCTGAATAGATTTCAGCGGAGCCTCCAACCCTAAGCTGGACGAGGAAGCAGGGCCTGGCACAGCTTGTACGGTCAGGGGCACCCTAGTTCTTCAAGTGACATCCCGGCTTCCAGCACCTTACAGAGGCCTTGTGCAGCTTCAGGAGCACTTAACTCGGGACTCTCTGACATGCAGAAGGCATCCCTGCCTCTGGACACGGCCAGTTAGATCTGCAAACAATCCCAGGAGGACAGAAAGGAAGGACTCCCGGGAGAGGCCCTCAGCAAGGCAGTGCCACCAAAGCCAACCACGACAAAGGCACCCCTTTGGACATCCCACAAGGGTTGGAATGGAGTTTCCTACATCGAACTGGACAGAAAGGGCCTTCTCAGCAGAGAGCAAAGCAGCCAGGTGATGAGGGACAGGATGCACTCAGGGTTCCTGGAGTCACCAGACCAAGGTGAGCTATCAGAAGCCAGACCTGTGGTGGGAATGGCAGATAAACAGATGAGGGAACCCCTAAACAGATGAGAGGATGGCACTGATGACAGTCCACCTGGGGAGCCATGAGGACGTGAGCTGGACCGACACTCAGAAAGGTTCTTGTGGATGCAGCTGAGCGGGGTATTAGGAGACCTGAGATCTTCCCCTGAGGTCCGGTTCTAAAGTCACAGAATCAACCACAAATCTTGGCTGTTCAAAACAGCCCCTGGAAAAGTCCCAAGCAGCACTACTCTGGGGTCCAACATACTATGACTTCCGAGGCCACACAGTGGATTCCCCTCAAGCCAGGCACAGGTCTTCAGCATTGGTCCGGATGAAGGAGCTGCTTGATTTGAGGGCTGTGATGGGCAGAAAGCACCTACCTGCTCCTTGCTCTGCTGGAATCACACTTGGCCCTGGGGGTGCGTGCACACAGGGGAATGAAAGGGCTGAGGCGGCTCTCTCGGTGCTTTGGGAAGCAATAAGGATATTTCAGCATCTCACATCATAATAAGCCTGGGACTGAATTTGCCACGGTGGCTTACCTTTCAGCCAAACAACCAGGTGGGTACAAGTTCCTTGAGCCAACAACGGGGTGAGGTTAGAAGAGCAGCATTTGTCCAGGGTTCCAGGTCCCAAAGCAGGAAGGGAGAGGAAAGAAGAAGCTTGGGAGGAGCGGGGAGGGACTGTTGCATCGTGGGGATGACAATCAGTCATTGCGGGGATTGTGTTGAATGGAAAACCCATTGCATCTGTAAAATCAAGCCACCACAATACAACGTTCAGAAGAAGAAGGGGCTGAGGTGTAAAATTAAGGCAGTGACTTCAGGAAGGCAACATCTCTGACTCGCTTGTCGCCGCGACTGCTGCCCAGGCCTTCCCTTGGTGGTCACCAGTGGGCGGTTCTCGTGTGAGCACCCGGGCTTGTGCCAACCACAGAGTCCAGGGCCGGAAAGGCAGAGAGACCTTTCCATCCTCGCTCTTCCATCGGGTGGGAAGATCTTTCCCAGAGGCCTCTAGGAACGTGCTCTTAGATCTCATTGGCCAGAACTGGGTCACATGCCCACACGTGGACCAATCACTGGCAGCCAGGATGTGCTTGCCATGGTGGATGAGATGCCATCCATTCTCATCTGGATCTCACCCAGAAGCTGAACAAACCGGGGCTTGCTAGTAGGAGAAATCGGGCACCGCCTCTGGCAGGACCAGCAGATTCTGGTGCCACGTCACACTCCCTCAGGAGCACCTGCTGGGGGAGAGAGTGAGTGGAAATCAGTTTTTGTTGGCCTCCATTTCATTTTCTGGGAATCTTTGTCTTACTGGCTTAGTGCAGCCACCATGTACAGGCGAAGCCACATGAGTTCTACGAGGAGCCATCAAAACGTTGATGAAAAATCCCTTTATCTTTTCATTCCCTTTTCCACACCTACTTAATGGAGCCGCTGGCACACCTGTGGGGATATAGCTGCACTGCCCTAATTGGGGAGCTGGCCCCTCCCAGGTCTGCTCCTCGCTTTACGACAACCTCTGGGCGTGGAATACCTTGGGGTTTTGCCTTGGTGGAGTAGTGGTTATTCAGTCCACAGGTCCGCCGTTCGAAACCAGCTGCTCCATGGGAGAAAGACGGCTTTCTCCTCCCATTAACCATTACAGTCTCAGAAACTGACAGGGCCAGTTCTACCCTGCCCTATAGGGTCACTGAGTCGGCACCGGCTCGATGGCGGTGAGTGTGGTTTGGTTCGCGCCTGCATTCTAGCCCTGGAATACTCTGTTTGTTCCTGAGAACAGGTACCTTCCTTGCTTGGACATCCGGGGACCCATGCCTCATGTTTGGGGTGCACACATTCAGATTACCATATGTTACCCTGGCCTTGCCCTGTTGTCAGGGTATAGCACATAAAGACTCCAGTTCTCTGCTGTTTGAATTTGTGCATAATCAACAAGTCTTGCTTTTGTGAGAGGGGACTGGTCTCAGGGCCAACTGGAATCTTGTGTATGGCTTGCCAGCCTGCCCTCGCCTAGCTCTGGCCCTGAAAGAATCCCGATTCTGTACTGCATGGGGCTAAATGGCCTTTTCCAAAGTATTAGCATCACTTGGCCCACCCCTGGAGGAAGAGGTGGCATCTGCCATGGACTTTGGTCTCTTGCCCCAGGATTGGTGCATATGAATCCTACTCCCGGACTGATCGGAGAGACACAGGAAGTGAAAGTGGCAGTCATCATGCCATTGGTCCTCCCAAACCCCTGCACATGAGCATTGTTAGTAAGCTCACCTTGGAAGGGACAGGCTTGCGGACTTGTAAAGGCCAACTCGCTCGCTCCCAAGGCCTAGCACAGGCAGCCTCCATTCAAGGGTAGAAGAGGTATCCATGTCTGTGGTCATTTACGTGCACATGTCTTTGTGGGCCTGTTGTTACCTAGCCAGTTCCTACACATAGCAACCCTGTGTGCAACAGAACAAAACACTACCCTGTCCTGTGCCCTCCTCATCATGGTTCTTACGTTTAAGCCCATCGACGCAGCCACTGTGTCCACCCAGCTTGCGAGAGGTCTTCCTCTCCATCGCTGCTCCTCTGCCTCACCAAGCACGATGTCCTTCTCCAGGGACTGGCCCCTCTTGACTCGTCCAATGTACATGCGGTGCAGTCTCACCATCCTTGCTTCTAAGGATGTCCGTGCCTCTGGCTGTACTTCTTCCAGGACAGGTTTGTTTGCCCTTCAGGCTGTCCTTGGTACTTCAGTGTTCGTCACCAGCACACCATAGTGCAAGTTCAGCGATTCTTCTGCACTCTTCCTTAGTCAGTGCCCAACTCTCACCTGTATCTGAGGGGCAGGAGGAGAGGAAAACCCTCAAGGAGAGGGATTAACAACTGGCCTGCAACAATGGGCTCAGGCATAGGAACAATTGTGGGGATGGTACAGGACTGGCCAGTGTTTCGTTCTGTTGTACAGAGTCGCTGTGGGTCAGAACCTCCTAACTACAACCACCACCACCAACAACAACATGAGGCGATTGAAAAGACCACGGCATGGGTCAGGCACACCTGAGTCCTCCAAGTCACATCCTAGCTTTTCAACACGTCAACGAGGTCTTAGACAGAAGATTTACCCTATACAGTGCGCTGTTGGATCTCATGACTGTTGCTTCCATGAGCATTGACTGCCGATCCAAGCAAGACGAAATCTTGGATAATCTTTGCTCCATTTTATCATGATGTTACCTATTGGTATAGTTGTGAGGATTTTGGTCTTCTTTACTTTGAGTTGCAATCCATACTGAAGGCTGCACTCCTTAATCTTCATCAGCAAGTGCTTCAAGTCCTCCTCACTTTCAGCAAGCAAGGCTGTGCCATCTACATATCTCAAGTTGTTAATTAGCCTTCCTCTGATCTTCATGCCATATTCTCCTTCATATAATTCAGCTCCTTTGATTATTTGCTCAACAAACAAACTGAACAAGAATGGTGAAAGGATACAACCCTGATGCACATCTGTCCTGATTTTAAACCATGGGATTTTCCCTTGTTCTGTTCCCACAACTGCCTCTTGATCCATGTATAGGTTCCACACGAGCACAATGTAGCGTTCTGTATTCCTCTTCTACTCAAGGCTACCCGTAGTGCGTTAAGTTCCCTTTGTGGGTGCCTGCCGGAGAAAGAGGAATGTTAGGCTTGGTGGCAACATGGACCGGGTGCCTTTACCCTGTTAGTTGATTTTGAAGTCATTGATATAAAGTACTGAGTAAGGTTTGTCTAAGCTCCGTTGAGACTCTGGCTGTTTCCATGAAGTGCTCCCTCCCCACTTTGGCCTTGTTTCCAGCTAGCAGAACAGCAATTGTACATGCTAGTACGTCTATGTTGGATGAACGGGTTATCCACCCGGGCTCAGGTCTGCTCCGACTTCATACATCACTGCCCAGAACTGGTGTTGGAAATCTATTCATGCCTACGGTGGGCTGCCCACAGCTCCGTAAAGATGGGAAGGCGGGCTGGTTTGTTCCTGATTTCTGCAGGATCTGTTTACTCAGACATGAGAGTAGAGACAATTGCTTTGGACTTGGGTGAGTGGTGCCCAGTGCAATCCTCCAATGAGCATCTACCTGGGCGCATCCAGGCTCTGGTCTACATCAGCCCTGCCCTCTCACGGTGGTTCCCTGGGCTCCTGCTGCTCTGAGCTGCCTTCATGGAGAGCCTGCCCACATGGGCCAGGACCTTCCCTGCATCCCCTGCTCCCCAGAGGAATTTAATATCCATGACAACTGGTCTTCTTTTAGGAGTAAATGAATGACTATATATGCTACAAAGAAACATTTTCTTCTTTATTAGAATCTTTCTATTTGATTTTAGTGCTGGTTCCAAAATTCAGTCCAAAGGGTCTTGAGATCACTGGGACACGCAGCCAGTGGTACAGGGGAAACTGCTGTCACTTGCTTTCCTGGGCAAGTTTTCCTTATCCTTTGTCAGAATCTTTATTCTTAGAACCAAAAGCAGCCAGGCCGCGCTCCTGAAGACCTGCCCTCCATCAGGCTGTGTCCACCCTCAGCATAGGACAGGCCCCAAGGGCGGACACCACGCAGCCAGCCCCTTCTTTTTGACTTAATTCTGCTGACTTTGCCCGCTAACCCCCACCCTGATGTTCTTGTTACCAAGACGGGGGTTCTGCTCTGAGAGTTACGGGCTCGGACACTCTCCAGGGCACTCTGCCTCATCCTGGGGGGTTGTCGGAGTCGGCATCGACTGGATGGCAAGAAGTTTGTCTTTGGTTTCTGAGAGAACAGATCTGGAACACCTGCCCTGCCCTGTCCTAGCCCGGCCACACACCAGCCTCACCAGGCACGCAGGCCCCGGCAGACCGTGCTTCCTGCCCTTCTGTGGACTGCCCCTTTCATCTGGGTGGCTCTCTGACAGTAATAGAGAAGCACGTGATTGATGGCAGGGGCAGGGTCCTCATGGACTCTACCACCCCTCAGCCTCCTTCTCCATCATCCCTCCCTTTCGGAAATTCACCAAGTCACCCTAGCACGGTCCAAAATAGACTCTCCTCTCTGTCAAAACTAGAAAGGATCAGAGATGTTTACAAGCTAACCTACCAACAGGTTAGCCTGCCATGTCTCATGGATGCCAGCAGAGAGGGTGTGAGAGTCCTGGGTCAGAGACAAAGGGTTGAATTACTCAAAAGACCAGTAGCTATCATTTTTGTGCCCTGTCCTGAACCCCCCCACCCCACCAGCTAAAGCTAAGAAGGGCAGCCAGTGACCCCGCATACGCATTAGACTGTGTTACGAGAGAGGAGCCCTGTGCGGAGGGTACCCGTGTGTTTCACACAGGCAGTGAGCACGTTGCCCTTTGCTCCATTATCTTTACTACACTGCTCGGTCAACTATGGCTGCCTTTGCCCTGCAGAGAGACAGTAGCACTGTCTTCGGAGGCTGTTCGCCATACAAGCATCTTTGAAACGAAACTGGGGCAGAGGCCCTCAGGGCCTCAGTTACACGACACGCCAACATGTGTCAACCCATGGAAAGTGCCTGCCGGTGTCGTTCTTGTCTTGCGTTCATTCTTACATCCACGTTGTGTGGCCCATGTGCATGTCTTGAACCCACTCTGAGAAAGGGCGTGTGTATCCCTGTGAAAAGCAGCATGAACCGGGGAGAATGAGCACAGTATTTAGGATAGAAGGGAGGCATTTAGAGGGGGTCATGAAGAATTCATTTATAAGGGACTGAATGGGACTGGGGACAAGGGTTTGAGAGAATCAGGTACAGGTGCTGAAAAATCCCAGAAGAGCAGGGAGGTAGAGTCCCAGGAGCGGAGGCTAGTGCCTGGAGAGGACACATTAAGAGGACATCCAGGTCCAGGTGAGAAATGACGGGCCCCATTGTCATTTAATGGAGTCTGCCATACAGCGACTGGCAGTTTGGATCCACCAGCCATTCCCCCAGGGAAGGATGTGACAGTCGACTTCCATAGCGAGCACAGCCTTGGACCCCTGACAGAGAGGGGCTTCCCTGCCCGATAGTGGTGTATTGGGTACACACTGGGCTGCCAACTGCAAGGTCAACAGTTCGAAACCACCAACTGCTCCTCGGTGGGGGAGACAGGGCTTTCTACTCCCATAAAGAGTTGCTATGGGTCAGAATTGACTAGATGGCAATGGCCATGGAGAGGGAGAGGAAGCTGAAGAATAAAGAGAGTTCAGAAGTGGAGTTGACAGCCTGTCAGCCAAGGGGGAGAGCAGAACTGGGTGGGGGCTAGTTGTGCAGTGTGGTCACTGTAAAGGCCAGCCCGTCGCTCCTGCCATCACTGTGAACAGGTGCTTCTGCATGTGGATGCCACACAGAGAAGCCCCAGAGTGTTGAGGACATGGGACTGTTTTTCCAGAAGTAACTGTGGCACCCTGCTCTCTGCTGGACAGGAGTGGGTACCCTGGGTCTGGACCGTGGACTAGACAGGGGCAGAAGAATCAAGTGTTGCATCTAAATGGGAATCGAGGAGCATGATCCTAGGGCGGGGCCCAGCCAAGGCTGCAGATGCAGGCCACTGGATGTGGACAAATTCAAGTCCAGGTGGGCGCCTGATCCCGTAGACTGGGAAATGGAAACTTACTCAGGGTCAGAGTTAAGCAGACAAGCCAGGAAACCAGGAAGTGTGGGTGCTGCTCTGACATTTTGATGTGAGGGGTGTTCATTCCTCAGCCGCTTCTACGTGTTCGCCTAGGCCACCCCACACATTGACCCATGGCCCCGGCTTCTGATTTTGATCTACTTGTTTCTTTTACATGGTTCCTCAGAGATTCCATATTCACCATCCGGTCTGCGTTGTACCCTGAGGGAGCCTGCCGTCATGGAGTTACAATCTGCTAGGCAAGAATAAATCCAGGCTCAGCAGTACAGGCAGTATGCTGCCTGGCTTTAAGGGCCAGAGGAAAGGGCGCTCACCTCCAGGTGGGCCCCTAGAGAAGCTTGGTGGGAAGCCTCTCCTTATGGCTAATTGCTACCAAGTCCGTTCTAGCTAATGGCAACCTTGTGTGTAACAGAAAAGAATTTTCCTAGCCCCGTAGTCTGTTGTGCTCCATAGTATTTTCATTGGTTAATTTTAAGCAGTAAATTGCCAGGCCTTTCTTCCTAGTCTTCTTAGTTTGAACGCTCACTATGGGTGACCCTGCGGGCATCTGTAGTACCGTGGCATAGCTACCAGTGTCACAGCACCACGTAAACTACCACACTATGACAAAGTGGCTGAGGGGTGGTGGGATTACACAAGCACACATTGGAAAATGACAGGTGGCTCTAGTTTAGTGAGGATGCTGAGCACATGTGGGAACAGAGGATGTTTGGGAGAAACATAGAGAGATGACTGAGACCCAAACCCTACCTGATGGCTAGGTGGAGGACTAGGCCCAGCAAATAAATGCCAGTGGAGAAGTCTTACTGATGCCTTGAGCCTAGGTTTTATTTTCTTCATCTTTGGAACTCCAGTCTTAGAGCAGCGATTGGTGCTTCATAGGCACATATTAGCTGGAACGATTGAACCCAAGCCTTAGGAATTGGTAGCTTACACAATCCACTGAGAGGATAGCTGGGATTGGGGAGGTGATTCCAGAGTTTTTCTCACCTTGACAAGGGCTGGGCCTATGTGTGGTGGTTGGGGGGTGGGAGGGGACTGCCGTGGGAAAGACTGACCAGCTCACATCAGTTGCCAGAAGAGAGAGCATTGTGCACGGATGTGGGCCCCAGCAACTGAGTCTGTGTCACGGGGTCTTCTCTGCCCCGTGTCCGCCTGAGAGCTCGTGTTCAGCGCCTCCTTCTTCTGGGAGATGACCTGGTAGCTGTCGAATAGCTCCATGTGAGGCTCAGTGAGGCTGAGTGACTCACTGTCACTGGCACAAGGCTCTTCACCCAACATTCCTAGCTCTCCACCCTCAGGACACAAAGTGGGAGTGTCCTCTGGAACTCGCTGTGGTTTGTTGGGATCGGATGGCAGTGGCATGTGCCATTGTAGGGCAAAACCTATCATGGTTGGGGAGGGACCCTCTAGAGCCCTCTTTTTATCTACTATCATGAATGACAGTATTCTAGATAGCGGCAGAGCCAGCTGTTTGGGCCCTGGATTGAAGACAAAGATGACAGAGAGCAGAATCCCCAAGCAATCTGAGTCAGACATGTAATGGGAAATAAACCCTCACTGTTTACACGCCTCTAAGATTTGGGGGTTGTTTGTGAATGCAGCTCCCTTGGACCCGACTGACTGACAGACTCACTCAAGGTGCTTTAATGTGTACCAAATGGCCCCAAATGTGTCAGGAAGTAGCATGGCGTGGCATCTCCTCTTGGCTCGTTACCAAGCCAGTGCCAAGTGGCTATCCCACCGACTGATAAGGGCTCCTGAAGGAGGTCAGGAGTAGAGCTGTAGATTTGATGGTCATCTCCAGGAATGTGGGGAGGGGGAGGAGATAGAGGCGTAGGGAGCTAGCTGGGAGTTCTGGGTCTCGTGTTCTGTCTCTCCCACTGGTTCCTGTTGGACTCTGCAGGTCCTGCTGAAAAGCTGATAAAGTAGGACATCGCTGCTGCCTGCAGGGTCTGATGCGTCAGAGATGTTGGCTTGAGCTTGTTGACAGCTGCAGGCTCATAACATTGCTAAAAACTTCATAAACTCTGAAGCCTGGAAATAGCCCAAGTGATTTGAGGTTTTGCTCACTTATAAATGTTTGAGCATTGTGTCCACAAATTGCAAATTGAGTAACTCAATTTTGAGGCACAGCTGTTATTTGGAAAAGACCCATCCAGGAACGCAAACTCCTTGCAAAATGATTGTGCTTCATTTTTGTCAAGTTTCAGAAAACCATTAAAGTGCCAAGCCATATGGCAAATGCCCACTCGAAAGCGAAGTACGGCGACATGCCATAATGAATCGGTTGTGGGGGGAAGGAGATAGGACAGCGAGTGGCTTTTGTGATCTACAGAAAAGCAGATTTGCTGCATGTTTGGGCCTTCTAGAATCCTGAGTAAGGGTTTTCACCCCCATGAAAAATTCATACAAAAAAGTTAAGTTATGGTAAGAAAAAAATTTCTTACCTGTATTTTCCCAGGCAAACAATGTGCAGTTGAGTTTCTGCATATAAAATGGAGCAAAAAGAAACAGGTGAAAGCTTGCGTACTTCAATCCTTTGCATACGGATTTCATGCAGACCCATTAGGGATCAGTGTGTCGGTCAGAATTAGGTGGAGCTGGCTATTACAGCGAGATCGGGAATAAGGTGCCGGGAAGGTCATTGCTCTCTCAGGTCAGAGGACTCTGGAGGTGGGCAGCCAGGAGTCTGCTCTGACAGCTTCCCAAAATCATCAGGACCCTGCTTTTCTCTTGACGTGTTCTTCGTTTGCCCTGACATTGGCCCTCCCCTTCAGGGCCACTGTGGCCGCCATGCTCAAGCCCTTACATTCTAGCCAGCAGCGCAGGAGACCAGCAGAAAGGCACTCCCATCTCCGCAAAAGAACTTTCTAGAAATTGCAGAGCCTTTCCACTGCTAGGGGCCCAACTTTCGTTACTGGGACTCGCCCAGCTGCGCAGGAGATGAGCCAAATTAGCGGTACACCCAGCAAACAGCAGGGATTCTGTTCCTGAAAAGAAAGGACAGTAGCCCTGGGTGGTCTCTGCTGGACCTGGGGTCCTCAGTGTGGTGTGTGTTCATACTGCTAGGTGTGCACTTCCTGAGGACAGTGGCCGCGTTCTATTGATCCTTTTATCTCAGGCACCAGCACAATAGCTGGTAGGTGATGTTTCTCGTTATCTACTAATTTGCACTCCGCCCATCTTCTGCTTTCTACCCTTTGTTGTTCCAAGTGCTCAAGCTGCTTGTGATTTGAGCCTTGCCGATTCTAAAGCTTAACAATCCGTCCTAACCAGCAGGCCATCCTGCATCCAGTGGCCTCTCGATACAGACTCTTCATTCCAGAGCTGAGTGATGCTCAATGCAAGGTTGGGAGCTGGGTGGAAAACGTGGCCGAGTCTGTGAGATCAGCCCTCCTGGGTGGTACCCAGCAGTGGTCCCACCTGCCCAGGGCAGGCTGGGCAGAAAAAGCTGCTTATCACACAGGAGGAGGGTGCTGAAGCTATACCTGAGGGCTGGTAGGTTTCGATCACGGGTGATTATTTAATGATTTGTTTCTCAGACAAAGGGAATAGGCCGCTGGCAGCAGGTAGCAGGGACCGTGAATTACATTTTGAAGATGCTGAAAGCAGCAAGGGGGCACTGATCTTTCTGAAGAACCTCCTATGGGCCAGGTACTGGGCTGGGCTGATCCACTCCGGTATCAGCCTCCCCTCCCCCAATTCCCTGAGGACCTGTGTGTCCTTGGTGGCTCACTGCAGGAGCCTCAGAGGAGTTGACTGTTCTCCCCTACCAGAAGGCAAGCACAAGCCCTTTGCTGACAGGGGTGTGGAAAGGATCGGCGTGCCCACTGACAGGGATGTGGAAAGGATGGGCGTGCCCGTATGCAATGTTGTTAGTGCACTGCCTGACTCTTCACCCCACCAACCCAATAACTGCTGGGGACTGGGGGCACCTTGTTTTCAGCCCTTGAAATTAGCCCAAACTCCCGAGCGCAGGGTGGCAAGAGTCCTGGCTCCATTCTGTTCCATCAAATCTTTGAAAGTCCTCAACACTAAAGAGATGGGCTGCCTGTTTCCTGGGAGGCTCATAATTAGAGTGGGGACTTAATTGGCATCTTCGCTTCCTCCAAGGAGTGAGCAGCGAGGATCCTCACGCTGACAAAGAAGGCGCGCGCGCCCGCGCGCGCACACACACGCGTGCACGGCTTTTGTTCTTAGCAGCACCGGGTGCCCATGGCAACAGCAGGTGAATCCAGCAAAGTTGAACGAAAAAGTCCGTGGAGTTCAGATGAAGGTTGATTGCCCAGGAGAAGCTGACAGAGTCGCCCCATTGCAAATGACTTTCCCAGGTCCTGAAAAGCGTGGTTGTCAGCCCCACAAACACAGACGGCCCCCCTTGTTTTCTTTAAGATGAGGAATCTGGTCAAGAGGTCTGTGTAATGAAAGATGTTTGTGGAATCCATTTCCGTCCTGCCCGAAGTCACCTGCTTTGTGTCTGTAATAAACAGGGATGTGTGTGGCCCCTTCGTAGGGGCGGAGCCTGTGTGTGGCGCTCCCTGCAGGGAGAGGGAAATTGACTGCCTCCCAAGGGATACATATTAGCATATTACTTCCGTAGTGCGGCACTTAAACCTTCCCGCTCGCCTTTTGCTTCTGTGACTCTGAGGCTACCTGTGACAAATGGACGGCGGGCGGGGCGGGGCGGGGGAGTTGCACGCTGAGTGACAGTTTCGTGCACATGGGGCATCGATAAGCAGCACGTTATCTGGTAAGCAAGGGCAGGTGTGGCCACAGCAAAGGCCAGGCCCCAGGGAGCTGGGTGCTGCCGGACCTGCACCAGGACAAGGACCCTGTGGGGCAGTGCCCCCTGCCCGATGCCCACGTCCCAGCACCACTGGAGCACTTCCTGAACCCTCAGTAGGGGTGAGCCCGGCTCTTCGTTGCTCAGCAGCACTTGGAAGCCATACTCGCCTATTTAGGGGCAGGCATAGGTATGCTCTAAACTCTGCCGGCCTGGGGGCCAGCCGCTGTGGTCTGCACTGCCTCGCCAGCCTCTTCTTGAGCTGCTCAAACTCTGGAAGTGGTAGCTTCTGGAACGTGGCCTGCACTGGTCCCTGTGCCTGGCCCACCTTGCCCGACTCTCTCCGGCAGCTCCATTTCTGTTCCTTTCTCCTGCCCTACGGTGGAAGTCTCGGCCGTGACTTTCCTAGATAGGCAGCTGTGCTGGTTTCCTGGTGCTGAAACGACACACTGAATGGCGTCCGCTCCGCAGTCAGGATGTCAGCAGGTGTGCCTTGCCTCCCACCTGGAGGCCCCGTGACCTTGCCTTTTTCAGCCCCTCCAGGCCATTTGCATCGCGGGGTGCGTGACCCCTTCCTCGAGCTTCAAAGCCAGCAGCGTAGCTGCTTCTCTCCTCTCTACCCTCTGCTCTGTCCTTACTCCCCTTTTCTCTACCGGTCGCTCTTTCTTCCCTCTTAAAAGGACCCTTGTGATTACCCTGGAGTCCCCTGGCCAGTCCAGGATAGTCTCCCCATCTCTAAGTCCTCAACTTAGACACATCTGCAAATCCCTTGTGCCACGTGAGGTACCACGGTCCCTGGCTGGGGATAGGGGCGGGCACATCCTCGGGAGCTGTGAAGCAGCCTGTCACTGGGATGCGCCAGCCACCGTGAGCCCTGCTCTGGTGGCTGTGGCAGGTTCATTGTTTCTTCGGTCCCGTTCTCTGGGGACAGGGGCCACATCTGCTTTGTCTTCCACTGTACCCCCAGTGCCCAGCAAAAAGCCAGGTCAGTGACCCATCTAAACTCACTGCCATCAAGTCAATGCTAACACACAGTGACTGACCCTACCAGGCAGAGTCCAACTGCCCCTGTGGGTTTCAGGGACCGTAAGGCTATATGGGAGCAGAAAGCCTTCTCGTTCTCCGATGGAGCAGCTGAGCGGGTGGTGAGCAGCCACGTGGAATGGACTGGCAGCCAGGGGCCAGTAGCAGATGCAGACTACACCGTGCAAAGTGGGCAAGAGGACGGCTGGGCAGGATTCACAGTCTGGCTGTTGTGGAGAGCTGCGGTGGGCTCTGTGAAGGTGCATCCTGACCCTGGCCTGGCAGAGCGCCAACGGTCGACCTTGAGTGAAAACTCGGACATTGAAAATCCTCTGGAGCAGTTCTGCTCTCGCGCCCATGGGTGGCCATGAGCTGAAGTTGAGAAGCTAGAAAGGAGAGTTTATAACTTTGAAGGGATGGGTGGGGGGTGCAGCCCATTATGTCTCTGGAAGGAACAGGGGCCAAGAGAAGAGGTGGCCGATTGAGGTGGAGGACACTTGGTCAGGGGCAGTTGCTTCTTCTTTCCTTCCATGAGGTTGCGTGCCCTCCTTATATGTGGGCTGCACACAGTACTAGGAGGTGAGGAGACCAGGAAGCGTGAGGACTGCCCTTTAGGAGCACACAGTCTACGGGAAAGAGAGTGGCCAGGGCCCCAAGCACAGGTGCAGCCATCCGTCCTGTGGCGGGTGAAGGAAGGAAGCCTGGAGCATGTGGAAGGGACGTCAGGTAAAGGTTCCAAAGAGATAACTTTGAAGACAGAGGGCCAGGGTGTCAGGGGCGTTTCAGTGGGCATGACAGCATCCGCAGAACGAGGAGGAAAGGAAGGCAGGGTGCTGTGTTTGAGGCGCGGCACGAGGTGCTGCTGGGTGACGATGCAGTGGGAGGTGGGAAGCTGCCTAGGACTGGGGGCTGGAGGTATAATCTGCTGGTGTTGTCTTAATGTAATGATCATCTCCAAGAGGACCTCACAACCCCTTCTCGATGTGTTCAATCCTTCCCGAACAATTACTGCTCCCTCTGTGGACCTCCAGCACATGCTCAGTGATGCGCAGTCCGTCCCGGCATTGAAAAGCTCCCAGGCTGGCTTTTGTCTCCCAGGATGCTGAGATGAAGAGAGCAGATGAGTCACTTCCACGGCACGCACCTTCCTTGTGTCTGATAAGATTTGCACTCAGAACAGAGCCAATGCCGTGTCCAGCCAGAAAGTTCCACTCCTGGTGGGCCGCTGGAGTGAGCCTGTTTCAAGGCTGTCATCGTGTTTCTCTGGGCGTAGCTCTGGGAGGGGTTTAGTTGGAGTAGGCGTCCCTGGCTGATGCAAAGTGTCAGTGCACCTGACTGCTATCTGAAAGGTTAGGAGTTTGAGTCCACGAGAGATGCCTCGGAACAAAGGCTTGGTGCTCTCCTCCTTAACACCAGTCACTGAAAGCCCCGTGGAGCCCTGCTCCCTAACGCAGTTGGGTTCACCACTTGGCGAGAGTCCACTTGGCAGTAACTGGAATTCATTCATTGACGGAGTTATTAGGAGGGACCTGTCTTGGGGAAGGACATCAGGCTTGGCAGAGGAAGGGGTCAGGGAAAAAGAAGAACTTCGACCCTTAAAGAGGTGATTTGACACAGTAACGGCATCGAGGGGCTGAAGCAGCAACGGTTTTGCAGATGGCGCAGGGCCACGGAGCACTTGTCTTTTGTTCATAGAGTTGCTATGAGTCAGGCCTGACTGGACCGTACTGAATAGGACAGCACCTAGTTCGCAGAACCAAGTTGGAGTCCACAAAGTTTGCAGATCGGACCGACTTCATTAGTGAGCCTGAGATGTGATTTGGACAGGACAGGACCACGGTTAGGTGGCTCAAGGTATCTATCTACACAAAAACACAAAGTGGCACTTGGAAAATGTCATCTAGTCTCATTCCCAGTGTCACTCATTTCTCACTGAGGCTACTGTTCAAACAAAGGTTCTAATTTATAGTTTCTGGGAACTTTTGGAAAAATAAACCAAAGCCCGGGTTACCTGAGATGGTGCAGGTACATGTTGTAATGGTGCCCGGCTAT